>NW_027141121.1:335056-670113 GCF_036365525.1 Heterodontus francisci | reverse complement strand
AGCCAGCGGGAGATAGAGGAGCAGATATGGAGACAGATTTTGGAAAGATGTCAAAGCAACAGGATTGTTGTGGTGGGTGATAACTTCCCCTATATTGACTGGGACTCACTTAGTGCTCGGGGCTTGGATGGGGCAGAATTTGCAAGGAGCATCCAGGAGGGATTCTTGAAACAATATGTGGATAGTCCAACTAGGGATGGGGCCGTATGGACCTGGTATTGGGGAATGAGCCCGGCCAGGTGGTCGAAGTTTCAGTAGGGGAGCATTTCGGGAACAGTGACCATAATTCCATAAGTTTTAAGGTACTTGTGGATAAGGATAAGAGTAGTCCTCGGGTAAACATGCTAACTTGGGGGAAGGCTAATTATTACAATATTAGGCAGGAACTGAAGAATTTAGATTGGGGGCGGCTGTTTGAGGGTAAATCAACATCTGACATGTGGGAGTCTTTCAAACGTCAGTTGATTAGAATCCAGGACTGGCATGTTCCTGTGAGGAAGAAGGATAAATTTGGCAAATTTCGGGAACCTTGGATAACGCGGGATATTCAAAAAGAAAAAGGAAGCATTCATAAGGGCTGGAAGGCTGGGAACAGACGAAGCCCTTGAGGAAAATAAAGAAAGTAGGAAGGAACTTAAGCAAGGAGTCAGGAGGGCAAAAAGGTGTCATGAAAAGTCATTGGCAAACAGGATTAAGGAGAATCCCAAGGCTTTTTATATGTATATAAAGATCAAGAGGGTAACCAGGGAAAGGGTTGGCCCACTCAAGGACAGAGGAGGGAATCTATGCGTGGAGCCAGAGGAAATGGGCGAAGTACTAAATGAGTACTTTGCATCTGTATTCACCAAAGAGAAGGACTTGATGGATGATGAGTCTAGGGAAGGGAGTGTAGATAGTCTGGGTCATGTTGATATCAAAAAGGAGGAGTTGTTGGGCATCTTGAAAAACATTAAGGTAGATAAGTCCCCAGGGCCTGATGGGATCTATCCCAGAATACTGAGAGAGGCAAGGGAGGAAATTGCTGGGGCCTTGACAGAAATCTTTGTATCCTCATTGGCTACAGGTGAGGTCCCAGAGGACTGGAGAATAGCCAATGTTGTTCCTTTGTTTAAGAAGGGTAGCAAGGATAATCCAGGAAATTACAGGCCAGTGAGACTTAAGTCAGTGGTAGGGAAATTATTGGAGAGGAAATTATTGGAGAGGATTCTTCGGGACAGGATTTACTCCCATTTGGAAACAAATGGACTTATTAGCGAGAGGCAGCGTGGTTTTGCGAAGGGGAGGTCGTTTCTCAATAACATGATCGAGTTTTTTGAGGAAGTGATGAAGGAAGGGCAGTGGATGTTATCTCTATGGACTTCAGTAAAGCCTTTGACGAGGTCCCTCATGGCAGACAGGTGCAAAAGATGAAGTCACACGGGATCAGAGGTGAGCTGGCAAGTTGGATACAGAATTGGCTCGGTCATAGAAGACAGAGGGTATCAGTGGAAGGGTGCTTTTCTGAATGGAGGGCTGTGACTAGTGGTGTTCCGCAGGGATCAGTGCTGGGACCTTTGCTGTTTGTCGTATATATAAATGATTTGGAGGAAAATGTGGCTGGTCTGATTAGTAAGTTTGCGGACGACACATTTGTTGGTGGAGTTGCGGATAGTGATGAGGATTGTCAGCAGGACATAGGTCGGTTGGAGACTCGGGCGAAGAAATGGCAGATGGAGTTTAATCCGGACAAATGTGAGGTAATGCCACACTAGGAATATTGCGTACAATTCTGGTCGCCACACTACCAGAAGGACGTGGAGGCTTTGGAGAGGGTACAGAGGAGGTTTACCGGGATGTTGCCTTGTCTGGAGGGCATTAGCTATGAGGAGAGGTTGGATAAGCTCTGATTGTTTTCACTGGAACGACGGAGGTGGAGGGGCGACATGATAGAGGTTTACAAAGTTATAAGCGGCATGGACAGAGTGGATAGTCAGAAGCTTTTTCCCAGGCAGGAAGAGTCATTTACTCGGGGACATAGGTTTAAGGGGAGAGGGGCAAAGTTTAGAGGGGATGTGCGGGGCAAGTTTTGTTACACAGAGGGTGGTGGAGAGCCTGGAGCTTGGTGCCGGGGGAGGTGGTGGAAGCAGGTACGATAGTGACGTTTGAGAGGCATCTTGACAAATACATGAATAGGATGGGAATAGAGGGATACGGATTCCGGAAGTGCGGAAGGTTTTAGTTTAGACAGGCATCATGATCGGCGCAGG
This sequence comes from Heterodontus francisci, assembly GCF_036365525.1. NCBI lineage: Eukaryota > Metazoa > Chordata > Chondrichthyes > Heterodontiformes > Heterodontidae > Heterodontus > Heterodontus francisci. The sequence continues at coordinate 667,867 of NW_027141121.1, read as the reverse complement.
CTTGGAGGGCCGAATGGCCTGTTCCTGTGCTGGACTGTTGTCTATCACTAACCTCCTCACAGTTCACAATACTTCCATGTTTTGTGTCATCTGCACAGAGGTCCAAGCAATATTACAGAGTAAAACATAAATGTACAGAAAATTACGAGAGACTGATAAAACTGGAGTAGAAAAGAGTAACGTATTAGACGGGGACAGTGTCAGAGGGAAGGTGATAAGCTGTAAATTCAGTTTAATGTGTGTGTATATGAATGCACTGAGAGTGGTAAATAAGGTTGTTGAGCTGCAGGCGCAGATAGCCATGTGGAGATATGAGGTTGTGGCAATAACAGAGTCCTGGCTCGAAGAGGGGCAGGACTGTGCAGTGAATATTCCTGGCTACAATGTGTTCAGTAAAGAGAGGGAAGGAAGGAACGGAGGAGGGGTATCAGTATTGATTAAGGAGAACATTACAGTGCTGGAAAGTGATGATGTCAGAGAGGAGCCATCAGATGAGAGCGAAACAAATAAAGAAATACCATGACATTTCTGGGTGTATTCTATAGGCCAACAACTAGTGGGAAAGATATAGAGGAACAGATTTGCAAGGAGCTAACTGAGAGGTGCAAGAGTTAGAGCAGATATAAGGATGGGATTTAATTATCCAGATATAGACTGGCATAGTAATAGTGTAAAGGGCAGAGAGGGACAAGAGTTTCTAGAGTGTGTTCAGGAGAATTTCCTACGTCGGTATGTTTCCAGTCCAACAAGGACGGAGGCATTGCTGGATCTGGTTCTGGGGAATGAGGTGGGACAAGTGAATTAAGGGTCATTCGGGGAACATTTAGGGGACAGTGACCATTGTATCATAAGGCTTAGGTTGGCAATGGAAAAGGACAAAGAGAAATCAGGAGGAAAGATTATTCATTGAGGGAGAACCAATCTCAATAGAGTGAGAACAGATCTGACCCAAATAAACTGGAATCATATTATATACAAACACACTGTGATGCATGAAGTGCTCAGTCCCAGAGACCCATCCAGTCTCTTACTGATGGAATGTGGGGCAATGATAGAGGGCAGTGGGATATAGTGACTGAGGGCAGTGGGATATAGTGACTGAGGGCAGTGGGTTGGAGTGACTGAGGGCAGTGGGATACAGCGACTGAGGGGGTGCGACGCATCGGCTGAGGGGAGTGCGATGCAGTGACTGAGGGGAGTGCGATGCAGTGACTGAGGGGAGTGCGATGCAGTGACTGAGGGGAGTGCGATGCAGAGACTGGGGGGTGGAGTGTGACACGGTGACTGAGGGGACTGGGATACGGAGACTGAGGGAGGTGTGTTACGGAGACTGAGGGAGGTGTGTTACGGAGACTGAGGGAGGTGTGATACGGAGACTGAGGGAGGTGTGATACGGAGACTGAGGGAGGTGTGATACGGAGACTGAGGGAGGTGTGATACGGAGACTGAGGGAGGTGTGATACGGAGACTGAGGGAGGTGTGATACGGAGACTGAGGGAGGTGTGATATGGAGACTGAGGGAGGCTTGATACGGAGACTGACGGAGGTGTGATACGGAGACTGAGGGAGGTGTGATACGGAGACTGAGGGAGGTGTGATACGGAGACTGAGGGAGGTGTGATACGGAGACTGAGGGGGGTATGATACCGTGACTGAGGGGAGTCGGAGGCGGAGACCGAGGGGGTTGCGGGGCGGAGACCGAGGGGGTTGCGGGGCGGAGACCGAGGGGGTTGCAGGGTGGAGACCGAGGTGGGTGTCATTCGGAGACCGAGGGGAGCGGGAGACAGTAATGTAGTGAACAGGATGGAAGATTATGGTTTTATAAAGACTGCTATCTGACATTCCCCTGACACTAGTACCATCCTGTTGACCTGTTGTGTTTTTCTCCATGTCTCACTCTGCAATGTCTCCCTCCCTTTGTTACAGAACCCGAGACTTCCCAAACTCAGGAATACGAGGAACAACCGACTGGAGAATCCACTGAGGGTCCATCCTCTATCCCAGCGGGCTCTGGAAGCTCAGGTATCTGCCTTGTGGGGTTATCATTGCATCATAGAATCAGAGACTGGTTACAGCACAGAAGGGGGCCATTCAGCCCATTGTACCTGTACTGGCTACCGATAAGAGCTACTCACCTACTCCCACTCCCCAGCCATTTCCCCATCACCCTGCAGTTGCTTTCTTTCAGGATAATATTCCAATTCCCTTTTGAAAGCCTCAATTGAACCTGCCTCCAGCACACTCTCAGACAGTGCATTCCAGATCCTAACCTCTCGCTGTGTGAAAAGCTTTTCCTGCCTCTTTTACTACTTTTACCACTCACCTAAAACCGGTGTCCTCTGGTTCTGGATCCTCCCACCAATGGGAACAGTTTCTCCCTGTCTACTCTGTCCAGATCCCTCGTGATTTTAAACACCTCGATCAAATCTCCTCTTAATCTTCTCTTCTCCAGGGAGAACAACCCCAGCTTCTCCAATCTATCCACGTATCTGAAATCCCTCATCCTGAGAATCATTCTCGGAAATCCTTTCTGTACTTTCTCGAATCCCTTAACATCCTTTCCTACCGTGAGGTGCCTGGAACTTGACACAATACTCGAGTTGACGCTGAACTGGTGTTTAATACAGTTTAACATATCTTCCTTGATTCTTGTCCCCTACGCTCCAATTTATAATTCATGAAATTCCCAATGTTATATTTATCACTTTCTCACATTCCCTTGGGTAGCGGGATAGAGCGACGGAGGGGAGCGGGATTCAGCGATGGAGGGGAGCGGGATGCAGCGACGGAGGGGAGTGTGATACAGTAATGTAGTGAACAGGATGGAAGATTATGGTTTTATAAAGACTGCTATCTGACATTCTCCTGACACTAGTACCATCCTGTTGACCTGTTGTGTTTTTCTCCATGTCTCACTCTGCAATATCTCCCTCCCTTTATTACAGAACCTGTGACTTCACAAACTCAGGAATCCGGGGAACAACAGACTGGAGAATCCACTGAGGGTCCATCCTCTATCCCAGCGGGCTCTGGAAGCTCAGGTATCTGTCTTGTGAGGTTATCATTACAGAATCATCGAATTGGTTACAGCACAGAAGGAGACCATTCAGCCCTCTATATTTGTACTGGCTCTCTGCATGAGCCATTCACCTACTCCCATTCCCCAAACATTTCCCCATAATCCTGCAGATATTCCTGTTCAGACAATTAACCAGTTCTTTGTGGAAATCTTCAATTGAACCTGCCTCCAGCACACTCTCAGACAGTGCATTCCAGACACTAACCTCTCGCTGTGTGAATAGGTTTTCCCTCGTGTTGCCTTTCTTCTGTTCCCAACCACCTTAAATCAGTGTCTTCTGGTTCTGGAATCTCCCGCCAATGGGAACAGTTTCTTACTGTCAAGTTGTGTCTCTCCTCTCTTTTCTGCATTAGGATTCAGTTTCAACCTGTCGGATCATTTCCACCTGTCTGTCTACATCCTTTTGACGTCGATCACTATTCTCCTCGTAATTCACAACTTTTGAGTCATCTGCAAATTTTGAAAATGTGCCCTGCACATCCAAATCTATGTCATTAAGGCATATCAAGAAAACAATGGTCCAAGCAATATTGAAGAGTCTGGTAGACAGTGTTTGAGGGGAGTGGGATACAGTGTTTGAAGGGAGTGGGATACAGTGACTGAGGGGAGTGCGATGCAGTGACTGAGGGGAGTGCGATGCAGTGACTGAGGGGAGTGAGACGCAGAGACTGAGGGGAGTGTGACGCAGAGGCTGGGGGGTGGAGATTGACACGGTGACTGAGGGTACTGGGATACGGAGACTGAGGGAGGTGTGGTACGGAGACTGAGGGAGGTGTGATACGGAGACTGAGGGGGGTGTGATACCGAGACTGAGGGGGGTGTGATACCGAGACTGAGGGGGGTGTGATACCGTGACCGGGGGGAGTGGGAGGCGGAGACCGGGGGGAGTGGGAGGCGGAGACCGAGGGGGTTGCGAGGCGGAGACCGAGGGGGTTGCGGGGCGGAGACCGACGGGGGTTGCGGGACGGAGACCGAGGGGGTTGCGAGGCGGAGACCGAGGGGGTTGCGGGGCGGAGACCGAGGGGGGTGTCATTCGGAGACCGAGGGGAGCGGGAGACAGTAATGCAGTGAACAGGATGGAAGATTATGGTTTTATAAAGACTGCTATCTAACATTCTCCTGACACTAGTACCATCCTGTTGACCTGTTGTGTTTTTCTCCATGTCTCACTCTGCAATGTCTCCCTCCCTTTATTACAGAACCTGTGACTTCCCAAACTCAGGAATCCGAGGAACAACCGACTGGAGAATCCACTGAGGGTCCATCCTCTATCCCAGCGGGCTCTGGAAGCTCAGGTATCTGTCTTGTGAGGTTATCATTACAGAATCATCGAATTGGTTACAGCACAGAAGGAGACCATTCAGCCCTCTATATTTGTACTGGCTCTCTGCATGAGCCATTCACCTACTCCCATTCCCCAACCATTTCCCCATAATCCTGCAGATATTCCTGTTCAGACAATTATCCAGTTCTTTGTGGAAATCTTCAATTGAACCTGCCTCCAGCACACTCTCAGACAGTGCATTCCAGACCCTAACCTCTCGCTGTGTGAATAGGTTTTCCCTCGTGTTACCTTTCTTCTGTTCCCAACCACCTTAAATCAGTGTCTTCTGGTTCTGGAACCTCCCGCCAATGGGAACAGTTTCTTACTGTCAAGTTGAGTCTCTCCTCTCTTTTCTGCATTCGGAATCAGTTTCCACCTGTCGGAACATTTCCACCTGTCTGTCTACATCCTTTTGGCGTCTATCACTATTCTCCTCATAATTCACAACTTTTGAGTCATCTGCAAATTTTGAAAATCTGCCCTACACTTCCAAATCTATGTCATTAAGGCATATCAAGAAAACAATGGTCCAAGCAATATTGAAGAGTCTGGTAGACAGTGTTTGAGGGGAGTGGGATACAGTGTTTGAGGGGAGTGGGATACAGTGACTGAGGGGAGTGCGATACAGTGACTGAGGGGAGTGCGATACAGTGACTGAGGGGAGTGTGATGCAGTGACTGAGGGGAGTGTGATGCAGTGACTGAGGGGAGTGCGATGCAGTGACTGAGGGGAGTGAGACGCAGAGACTGAGGGGAGTGTGACGCAGAGGCTGGGGGGTGGAGATTGACACGGTGACTGAGGGTACTGGGATACGGAGACTGAGGGAGGTGTGGTACGGAGACTGAGGGAGGTGTGATACGGAGACTGAGGGGGGTGTGATACGGAGACTGAGGGGGGTGTGATACGGAGACTGAGGGGGGTGTGATACCGAGACTGAGGGAGGTGTGATACAGAGACTGAGGGGGGTGTGATACAGAGACTGAGGGGGGTATGATACAGTGACCGAGGGGAGTGGGAGGCGGAGACCGGGGGGAGTGGGAGGCTGAGACCGAGGGGGTTGCGAGGCGGAGACCGAGGGGGTTGCGGGGCGGAGACCGACGGGGGTTGCGGGGCGGAGACCGAGGGGGTTGCGAGGCGGAGACCAAGGGGGTTGCGGGGCGGAGACCGAGGGGGGTGTCATTCGGAGACCGAGGGGAGCGAGAGACAGTAATGTAGTGAACAGGATGGAAGATTATGGTTTTATAAAGACTGCTATCTGACATTCTCCTGACACTAGTACCATCCTGTTGACCTGTTGTGTTTTTCCACATGTCTCACTCTGCAATGTCTCCCTCCCTTTATTACAGAACCCGAGACTTCCCAAACTCAGGAATACGAGGAACAATCGACTGGAGAATCCACTGAGGGTCCATCCTCTATCCCAGCGGGCTCTGGAAGCTCAGGTATCTGCCTTGTGGGGTTATCATTGCATCATCGAATCAGAGACTGGTTGCAGCACAGAAGGGGGCCATTCAGCCCATTGTACCTGTACTGGCTGCCGATAAGAGCTACTCACCTACTCCCACTCCCCAGCCATTTCCCCATCACCCTGCAGTTGCTTTCTTTCAGGATAATATTCCAATTCCCTTTTGAAAGCCTCAATTAAACCTGCCTCCTGCTCACTCTCAGACAGTGCATTCCAGATCCTAACCTCTCGCTGTGTGAAAAGGTTTTCCTCTCTCTTTTGCTACTTTTACAACTCACCTAAATCCGGTGTCCTCTGGTTCTGGATCCTCCCACCAATGGAAACAGTTTCTCCCTGTCTACTCTGTCCAGATCCCTCGTGATTTTAAACACATCGATCAAATCTCCTCTTAATTCTTCTCTTCTCCAGGGAGAACAACCCCAGCTTCTCCAATCTATCCACGTATCTGAAATCCCTCATCCCGAGAATCATTCTCGGAAATCCTTTCTGTACTTTCTCGAATCCCTTAACATCCTTTCCTACCGTGAGGTGCCTGGAACTTGACACAATACTCTAGTTGACACTGAACTGGTGTTTAATACAGTTTAACATATCTTCCTTGATTCTTGTCCCCTGTGCCCCAGTTCATAATTCCTGAAATTCCCAATGTTATATTTACCACTTTCTCACATTCCCTTGGGTAGCGGGATGCAGCGACGGAGGGGAGCGGGATGCAGCGACGGAGGTGAGCGGGATGCAGCGACTGAGGGGAGCGGGAGACAGTAATGTAGTGAACAGGATGGAAGATTATGGTTTTATAAAGACTGCTATCTGATATTCTCCTGACACCAGTACCATCCTGTTGACCTGTTGTGTTTTTCTCCCTGTCTCACTCTGCAATGTCTCCCTCCCTTTATTACAGAACCTGTGACTTCCCAAACTCAGGAATCCGAGGAACAACCGACTGGAGAATCCACTGAGGGTCCATCCTCTATCCCAGCGGGCTCTGGAAGCTCAGGTATCTGTCTTGTGAGGTACTCATTACAGAATCATCGAATTGGTTACAGCACAGAAGGAGACCATTCAGCCCTCTATATTTGTACTGGCTCTCTGCATGAGCCATTCACCTACTCCCATTCCCCAACCATTTCCCCATAATCCTGCAGATATTCCTGTTCAGACAATTAACCAGTTCTTTGTGGAAATCTTCAATTGAACCTGCCTCCAGCACACTCTCAGACAGTGCATTCCAGACCCTAACCTCTCGCTGTGTGAATAGGTTTTCCCTCGTGTTGCCTTTCTTCAGTTCCCAACCACCTTAAATCAGTGTCTTCTGGTTCTGGAACCTCCCGCCAATGGGAACAGTTTCTTACTGTCAAGTTGAGTCTCTCCTCTCTTTTCTGCATTCGGATTCAGTTTCCACCTGTCGGAACATTTCCACCTGTCTGTCTACATCCTTTTGACGTCGATCACTATTCTCCTCGTAATTCACAACTTTTGAGTCATCTGCAAATTTTGAAAATGTGCCCGACACATCCAAATCTATGTCATTAAGGCATATCAAGAAAACAATGGTCCAAGCAATATTGAAGAGTCTGGTAGACAGTGTTTGAGGGGAGTGGGATACAGTGTTTGAGAGGAGTGGGAAACAGTGACTGAGGGGAGTGGGAAACAGTGACTGAGGGGAGTGCGATGCAGTGACTGAGGGGAGTGCGATGCAGTGACTGAGGGGAGTGAGACGCAGAGACTGAGGGGAGTGTGACGCAGAGGCTGGGGGGTGGAGTGTGACACGGTGACTGATGGGACTGGGATACGGAGACTGAGGGAGGTGTGATACGGAGACTGAGGGTGGTGTGATACCGAGACTGAGGGGGGTATGATACAGTGACTGAGGGGAGTGAGACACAGAGACTGATGGGAGTGTGGCGCAGAGGCTGGGGGGTGGAGTGTGACACGGTGACTGGGATACGGAGACTGAGGGAGGTGTGATACGGAGACTGAGAGAGGTGTGATACGGAGACTGAGGGAGGTGTGATACGGAGACTGAGGGAGGTGTGATACGGAGACTGAGGGAGGTGTGATACAGAGACTGAGGGATGTGTGATACCGAGACTGAGGGAGGTGTGATACAGAGACTGAGGGAGGAGTGATACAGAGACTGAGGGGGGTATGATACTGTGACTGAGGGGAGTGCGATACAGTGACCGAGGGGAGTGCGAGGCGGAGACCGAGGGGGTTGCGGGGCGGAGACCGAGGGGGTTGCGGGGCGGAGACCGAGGGGGTTGTGGGGCAGAGACCGAGGGGGTTGCGGGGTGGAGACCGGGGGGTGGTGTCATTCGGAGACCGAGAGGAGCGTGAGACAGTAATGTAATGAACTGGATGGAAGATTATGGTTTTATAAAGACTGCTATCTGACATTCTCCTGACACTAGTACGATCCTGCTGACCTGTTGTGTTTTTCTCCCTGTCTCACTCTGCAATGTCTCCCTCCCTTGATTACAGAACCCGTGACTTCCCAAACTCAGGAATCCGAGGAACAATCGACTGGAGAATCCACTGAGGTTTCATCCTCTAACCCAGCGGGCTCTGGAAGCTCAGGTCTCTGCCTTCTGGGGTTATCATTGCAGAATCATAGAATCATAGACTGGTTACAGCACAGAAAGAGGCCATTGAACCCATCATCTGCGTCCCAGCTCTCTGCAAGGGCAACTCACCTACTCCCACTCCTGCCATTTCCCCGTATCCTTGCAGATTGTTTCTCCGATGATAATTATCCAATTCCCTTTTGAAAGCCTCAATTGAACCTGCCTCCAGCACACTCTCAGACAGTGCATTCCAGATCCTAACCACTCGCTGTGTGAAAAGGTTTTCCTGTCTCTGTTGCTAATTTTACCACTCACCTAAAACCGGTGTCCTCTGGTTCTGGATCCTCCCACCAATGGGAACAGTTTCTCCCTGTCTACTCTGTCCAGATCCCTCGTGATTTTAAACACCTCGATCAAATCTCCTCTTAATATTTGTGCACATTTACCCGCAGGTCCCTCTGCCCCTGCACCTCCTCCAGAATTGCATCCTTTTTTTTTATATTGCCTCTCCTCGTTCGTCCGACCAAAATGAATCACTTCACAATTCTCAGCGTTAAATTTCATCTGCCACTTGTCTGCCCATCCCACCAGCCTGTCTATGACCTCCTGACATCTATCACTATCCTCCTCACTGTTCACAATACTTCCAGGTTTTGTGTCATCTGCACATTTTGAAATTGTGCCCTGTCCGCCCAAGTCTCTGTCATTAATATACATCAGGAAAAATAGGGGTCCGAGCAATATTACAGAGTAAAACACAGACGCACAGAGAATTAGGAGGGAGAGATAACACTGGAGTAGAAAAGAGTAACGTTCTAGAAAGGGACAGTGTAAGAGGGAAGGTGAGAAGCTGTAAATTCAGTTTAATGTGTGGAGATGAATGTGCAGAGAGTGGTGAATGAGTTTGTTGAGCTGCAGGTGCAGATAGCCATGTGGAAATATGATGTTGTGGCAATAACAGAGTCCTGGCTCTAAGAGGGGCAGGACTGGGTCGTGAATGTTCCTGACTGCAAGGTTTTCAGGAAAGAGAGGGAAGGAAGGAAAGGAGGAGGGGTATCAGGATTGATTAAGGGGAACATTACAGTGCTGTTTTCTTTTCTCTCTCTTGCTCTCACTCACTCCAGATCTCCCTCACTCATTTCCCTCTCACTCCTGTCGCCCTCCCTCCTTTTCTATCTCCCTCCTGTTCTCTCTTGTTCTCTCACTCCGCTTTCCCCCTCTCCTTTTGCCGATCACTTTGATAATCTGCCGAGTTTTCTCTGTTAGTTTTTATTTTTCCTTTCGGAGTAGGAACTGATTCTGCAGCCGATGATGTCTGGTGTCTCCCCTCGGTAAAGGCTGGTACACATTGATTCAGTGTGTAGAGGGAGTGAGATTACATACGAGAGGAGGTTCTGTGTGAAAACAGTTCCGTCCACTCATCCAGCATTCCGAATCCCAGTGAAATTCCTCTTGTCTTCATTTGATCCTCTCAGACTCGGGGTCTCCGTCTACTCCTGAGGAACATCCCGACTCCCAGCCTGTTTCTGATGACGGTGAGAACATTTCAGGAATATTAAATCCCTCCTCCTGTCTCAGTTTGGCACAAATATATCAGGACAGAGTGTCTCCAAACAGCTGTGTGATCGTTCTGTGTAGGAAAACCCATCGTTCTCACTCTCTCTCTCTCTCTCTCTCTCTCTGTCTTGTCTGTGCTGTCGGACAGGAGTTGCAGTCACTTGTGTTCAGTGTGAGTGGAATCATTGGGAAAACACAGGGATGTAAATCCTCCTCCGTCAGAAATATCTTTGAGCTTCTATCTCACATCCCTCTCAGAAACTCAGTTTTATCTCTGTCTCTCTCTGTTTCTCCTTTATCTGTCTTTCACCCTCATATATAAATATATTTCATTTCTGTAACTGCCTCTCTCCTTCTCTGTGGCTCTCCGTTTCTCCAGCTCCCTCTTTCATCTCACTCTCTCTGTGATGTTCTCTCTCTGTCTATCTCTCTATGTCTTTGTCTTTGACTCTCTCTGTCTCTCTATCTGTCTCTCTCTATCTGTACATCGCTCTCTGTCTGTCTGTGTCTCTCTCAGACATTCCATGTCTTTCTGTCTGTCTCTCTGTCTTTGTCTTTGTCAGACAGACAGAGAGCATCAGAGAGAGAGAGAGAGAGAGATAGACAGAGACAGGGAAAAGGGGAGTGAGACCGGAGTAAACACTGAATGCAAATGATCTGGGGAGATGGAACAAGGGGGCAGCAGAGAAGAGAGTACAGGATAGAGGATGATAACACAGGGAGGGGAGATTAGAGACAAGACAGGTTGAGATAGAGAGAGAATAACAGAGACAGATGAACAAATGAGTGGATGATAAAGTGGAGGGAAGAGAGTTTGAATTAGAGAGGAGAGATAGTTTGAAACACGTCCCGTGCCCTGTGCTGAACTCTTGGTGTATTTAACCTGTTGATGTTGTGACTGTTGTGTTTAGAGACTCAATACAAGAGGATTAATGTGAAGATCACTTCAATGACTGATCTGGATGATGAAACTGCAAAGAGAATCGTTGTGGAGAGGGTGAGAAACTGTACTGTACTGAGGAGAAACACGGGAGACAACAGATCCTCCCTCTCACTGTCTGTATTCACTGAATGGGAGTTCCAGCTCAGAGATTTAAACAGCTCTAATTCCCCCTCTGCTTAACTTCCTGTTAACCAGATCAACCCATTCATGGAGCAGAGAGATAGAACTGCTCAAGAGGGGCTGAATGGGCCTCCTCCTGTTCCTGTGTGACAGGGGTGAGAGGGGCTGAATGGGCCTCCTCCTGTTCCTGTGTAACAGGCTCGAGAGGGGCTGAATGGGCCTCCTCTTGTTCCTGTGTAACAGGCTCGAGAGAGGCTGAATGGGCCTCCTCCTGTTCCTGTGTAACAGGCTCGAGAGGGGCTGAATGGGGCTCCTCCTGTTCCTGTGTAACAGGCTCGAGAGGGGCTGGATGGGGCTCCTCCTGTTCCTGTGTAACAGGGGTGAGAGGGGCTGAATGGGCCTCCTCCTGTTCCTGTGTAACAGGCTCGAGAGGGGCTGAATGGGGCTCCTCCTGTTCCTGTGTAACAGGGGTGAGAGGGGCTGAATGGGCCTCCTCCTGTTACTGTGTAACAGGCTCCAGAGGGGCTGAATGGGCTCCTGATGGTACAGTTACCACTGTCTGATCTTTCTCACTCTCCCCATTCTCTATCTCTCTCAGTCCATCACTCTAACTCTATTTCCTTCTCTGCCTCTCTCACCCACTCTGTCTCTCTCTTTCTTTGTCTCTTTTTCTGTCTGCCTCTTTGTCTCTCCCTCACTCTGATGCCCTCTTGCTCTCTCTCCCACTGTCTCTCTCTTTCTCTGCCTCTGTGTCTCTCTCTCTCCACCACTCTCCCTCTGTCTCTCTCTGTCTCTGCCTCTCTCTCCCTTTCTCTCTCTCTGTCTTCCTCTTTCATTCTCTTTCTCTCTCTGTCTGCCTTTCTCACTCTATCTCTCTCTCTGTCTATCTCTCTCTGTTACTCACTGTCTGTCTCTCTCTCTCTCTGTTTCTCTCTCTGTCTCCCCTCTCTCTGTCTTTCTCACTGTCTGTCTCTCTCTGACCTTCTCACTCTCTGTCTCTCTCACTCTCTGTCCCTCTCTTTATCTCTCTGTCTGCCTCTCTGTCTCTCCTTCACTCTGATGCACTCTTGCTCTCTCTCCCACTCTCTCTCTCTCTCTGTTTCACTCTCTCTTTGTTTCACTCTCTGTCTCCCCCTCTCACTGTCTTTCTCACTGTCTCCCTCTCTCTCTGTTTCTGTCTCTCTCTGACTTTCTCACTTTGTCTCTCTCTCCCTCTCTCCTCTCTCGCTCTCTGTCCCTCTCTATGTCTCTCTGTCTGTCTCTATCTCGCCCTGTCTCTCTCTCTCTGTGTCTCCCTCCCTCTCTGTCTCTTTTTATCTCTCTGTCTCTCTCTCTCTCTCTGTCTCTTTCTGTCTCTCTCAGTCTCTCTCTCTGTCTGTCTCTCTCTGTCTCTCTCTCTCTGTCTCTCTGTGTATCTCTCTCTCTGTCCCTCTCTATCTGTCTCTGTCTCTCTCTTTCTCCCCCCACTCTCTCTCTGTCCTTCTCTCACTCTTTCTCTCACTATTTCTCTCTCTCTCTTTCTGTCTCTCTCTCTCTCTGTCTCTCTCTCTCTCTCTCTGTCTCTATCTGTCTCTGTCTCTCTCTTTCTCCCCCTCTCTCTTTCTCCCCCTCTCTCTCTGTCTTTCTCTCACTCTTTCTCTCTCATTATTTCTCTCTCCCTCTTTCTGCCTCTCTCTCTCTTTGTCTCTGTCTCTCTCTCTGTCTCTCTCTCTATTCACTCCTCCCTCTTGCAGTAACACTCTCCTTTCTCCTGTCTGTGATGTAGATGAACCAGATGTTCCTGGACCAGTGCCCAAACACAAAGATCGAATTGGATCCGGAAGATGTTGAGTGCTCGGCTAGTGAGCCTGTGGAAGTGTGAAGGAGATCGGTCGGTCAGCGAGTCCCCGACACGCGTGATCCAGTCTCTGTGTGTTTGACAGCCTCGCTCGACAACCGCACCATCTTCCCTTCACCTTGTTTAACCCACGCAAACTGTCAGCAAAGGGTTAATCTCCGACTAGAAGTCTGCTAATGTTATACTGCTATTGGTGTGTCTTTCTAGCGCTGGGGTGTGGGAGCTTTAAGCAATCGCTTTGTTAAATAGAGAAGTGAAATCCCATTCTTTATATAGTGACCATTGGTCAGCTGAGCCCAGACTGACCCGACAGCTCTGGTCCCTTCCAGGATGAAGCGATCTCATGTTGAATGAGGGAGTTTCATTAAAGATCTACCATTGAGTACAGGTCCCTAAGCTTCAGGGAGCTGTCAGCACTGAGAACAGGGGCACTGACAACAGTTAGTCCTTGTCGAAGGAGAACCTCTGTCTCTGCTCTGTCACACTGCGTGTCCAACATCCAGTACTGGATCAGCAGATATTTCCTCCCACTAAATACTGGGAAGACTGAAGCCATCGTCTGTGGTCCCCGACACAAACACCATTCTCAACCACCGACACCATCTCCGGTACCTGTTTACAACTGATCCAGACACTTTGCAGCCTTTGCTGTTGTGTTTGAGCCCCGAGATGAGTTTCCGACCACATATCCGCTCCATCGCCAAGACTGTCCCTTTCCACCTCCGTAACATCACTCGACTCCGCCCCTGCCTCAGCTCATCGGCTGCTGAAACCCTCATCCCTGCCTTTGTTACCTCCGGACTGGACGATTCCAATGCTCTCCTGGCCGACCTCACATCTTTCACACGTCCTGATGTCATACTCATGCAAACGTTTGCTGCTGGTATCTTAACTCACGCCCAGCCTTGTTTACCCATCACCCCTGGACGTGCTGCCATTCACAGACTCCCTGCTCCTCCAATTTCCCATTATTAACATCCTCAGACTTGTTCTCAAATCCCTCCGTGTCCTCGCCCCACCCTCCCTATCTCTGTCGCCTCCTCCAGCCCCTACAAGACTCTGCGATCTTCTACATGCGTCCAATTCCGCCCTCTTGTGTATCCCCCACCCCCCCCCAATTTTAATCACTCCTCCATTGGTGGCCAGACTTCAAAGCTGCCTTGGTGTTGAGCTCGGCAATTTCCTCCCTCAATCTCTCCGCCTCTCCTTACACGGAATTGTACTCCTGAGGCAGGGAAGAGGGAATGTTTGCACCTTCGCTCAGGGTCAATCAGTTGAAGTGTCATGGAAAGTCCCATTGGTGACAGCTCTGGAGTGTAACAATGGAAAAACATCAGCAAGGAGTGAGCTTGGCTGTGCAGGCTCCATTGACAGACATTCAGACAAGGAGAGTCGCTGCTTGGAAAGGGATCGCCGAGGGGCTTTAACAGGTCCGACTCCCCGAAAATCCGGTGTGCTTGTAAATCCGATTGTAAAGTGCGCGTTTAACGGTTTATTGCGTGTTCTGTCTGCTCAATACATTGATGAATCCTGAGATTGACTGTCTCAAGAAGTTTATTGATTTTGCCGGAATTGTTTTCCTATCTGATCATGGAAATCCGGGGTTTTTATTCCTGGGAGGGAACTCTCTCACTGTGAACTGAATTGAACCCTCCTCCGAAGCTGAGATATCCTTCCTGAGGTTTGGTGCACAGAACTGAACACAGTTACTCCAGACGGGGTCTAATCAGAGCTTCATACAACAGTAACACAACATCCATCGCTTTCTATTCCAGCCCCCTTGAGGGATAACGGACAATATTCTTTTGCTGTGATAGTCACTTCTTTTTAATCATCTTATCTGGAAACAAAACTGCAGAAAGGTTATTTCAGTGAGCGGGAGGTCTCTCTATGTACACTCTCCACCAGGTTCCGGTCCGCAGATGTATATCAGAGATGAGAAATTTCCCACTGGCGGCTTTTCCTGGACCGACATAAAAAAAAAATCACGCTGTCAGTTTCACAGCTGACAGCTGCTGACATCGGGATTAGTGGCTTCCGAACTTCGTACAATTTCGGGGTTTTCCGGCGGATTCTTTGAAAAGCCCGCCGGAAAATGGCCTCCCCCTGCTGCTAATTCACACGTAACTGACCAAGCAGAAACCCCAACTATGGTTCCAGTTGTAATCTTAAGCTTCTGTGCTGAGCCCTCCCGCTCTCTGTAACTGTCAGAGAGAGAGTGGGCAGGGGGACAGACAGAGGGGGAGAGACAGAGGGGAGGAGGAGAGAGTTCGGGGAGTGGGTGAGAGAGTGTGGGGGGTTAGAGAGAAGGGGTAAGAGAGAGAGATAGATTGAGAGAGAGGGAGATAGAGGGGCGGACAGAAGGAAGAAAGAGAGATAAGGGAGGGGGAGGGGAGGAGAGGGAGAGAGGGGGCAGAGAGAGAGGGAGCTGGGGGTGGTGGGGAGAGAGCGGGCAGGGGGGCAGACAGAGGGGAGGAGGACAGAGCACGGGGAGTGGGTAAGAGAGTGGAGGGGAGAGAGTGGGGGGAAGAAAGAGGGGGTAAGAGAGAGAGATAGGTTGAGAGAGAGGGGTGAACAGAAGGAAGAAAGAGAGATAAGGGATGGCAGGAGAGAGAGAGGGGGCAGAGAGAGAGAGAGATGGGGGGGGAGAGAAAGCAGGGGGAAGAGAGCAGGGGTGTTACAACCAGGTGAGAAATGTGTCTTGGGGTCTGTTACTATCTTTACCTGGTCTGACTGTAACAGGGTTCTATTTTTAACACACTGTGGTTTGAGCTCCCCCTTTGTGAATCCTTGTTCACAGCTTTCCAATTATAAGGCAAAGCAAAGCCTTTGCCTTAAAGAAGAAAGATGAAATTTGCTAAACCTTAAACATAAACTCTAATACGGTTCACGCCTACGGATATATGAAGCGCCCCACGCTAGCATGCACATGCAATACACACATGCAAATAGGGACAGAAAAGAGAAGAAAAGATAAATAGAACAGTTTGAGGCAATATCTTGTTACTGTTTCTCGAGCTCTCTGTAGTCCTTGATTGAAGATATGGTCTTGCGTTTCATTGGGGCCCACTATTCTTCTTAAACCTTGTTCACGTAGGAGACTTTTTCTCTCTTTGAGTTTACGTGTTTTCAGTGGTTTCCGATGCAGGTGAGAGTGAGATGAGGACAGACAGGAGAGAGGTCTTTTCAAACCAGGAACTTTTGTTAGTTTGAATCCTTTGTTGGAAATTCAAATCTCCGTAGACAGCCAGTCATGTGACTGTGTTTACTATGGAGAAGGACGATGTCGGTGTAGGGTTCAAGGAGGGGGATTGTGATATACTTGAACATATTAGCATTGAAAGGGAGGAGGTATTAGTGGTCTTAGCGGGCTTAAAGGTGGATAAATCCCCAGGCCCAGATGAGATGTATCCCAGGCTGTTATGTGAAGCAAGGGAGGAAATTGCAGGGGCTCTGACACAAATTTTCAAATCTTCTCTGGCCACAGGAGAGGTACCTGAGGACTGGAGGACAGTGAATGTGGTACCATTATTCAAGAAGGGTAGCAGGGATAAACCAGGTAATTACAGGCCGGTGAGTCTAACATCCGTGGTAGGGAGATCATTGGAAAAATTCTGAGACAGGATTAATCTCCACTTGGAGAGGCAGGGATTAATCAGGGATAGTCAGCATGGCTTTGTCAGGGGGAGATCGTGTCTAACTAACTTGATTGAATTTTTCGAGGAGGTGACTAGCTGTGTAGATGAGGGTAAAGCAGTTGATGTAGTCTACATGGACTTCAGTAAGGCTTTTGATAAGGTCCCATTTGGGAGATTGGTTAAGAAGGTAAGAACCCACGGGATCCAGGGCAATTTGGCAAATTAGATCCAAAATTGGCTTAGTGGCAGGAGGCAGAGGGTGATGGTCGAGGGTTGTTTTTGCGAGTGGAAGCCTGTGACCAGTGGTGTACCACAGGGATCGGTGCTGGGCCCCTTGCTGTTTGTAGTGTACATTAACGATTTAGATGTGAACCTAGGAGGTATGATCAGTAAGTTTGCAGATGACACGAAAATTGGTGGTGTCGTAAATAGTGAGGAGGAAAGCCTTAGATTACAGGATGATATAGATGGGCTGGTAAGATGGGCAGAGCAGTGGCAAATGGAACTTAATCCTGAGAAGTGTGAGGTGATGCATTTTGGGAGGACTGACAAGGCAAGGGAATATACAATGGATGGTTGAACCGTTGGATGTACAGAGGGTCAGAGGGACCTTGGTGTACTTATCCATTGATCACTGAAGGCAACAGCACAGGTAGATAAGGTGGTTAGGAAGGCAGATGGGATACTTGCCTTTATTAGCTGAGGCATAGAATCTAAGAGCAGGGAGGTTATGATGGAGCTGTATAGGTTTAATGTTCATGTGGCCTCAGTCTTGGCAGGTGGGGGGTTTGCCTGATGGGTGGGGGGATGGGGAGAGAGAGAGAAAGGGGCAGAGAGAGAGAGAGCAGACGGTGGGTGGGTGGGGAGAGAGAGGTGAGGGGGAGAGAGAAAGAGCGTGGAACAGAATGAGAGAGGGGAGGGGAGAGAGCGAGATGGGTAGACAGGGGAACAGAGAGAGGAGAGAGAGAGAAGGGGGAGAAAAGTGCGAGAAGAAAATGGGGTAGAGAGAGTGCACAGCAGAGAGGGGGGACTGAAAGAGAAAGGGGATACACAGACAGCGAGGACGACACAGAGGGGAGGGAACAACACAGAGAGGGGGGAACACAGAGAGAGGGATAGAGAGTGATCAACATCACTCCTGACAGATGGACATCTATCTGGAATACTCTGCATCACTACAAAAAGCGTGCACACAAACATTGACATCTTGTGCAAGCAAAATATTGCCAGGCATCTCACTAAATCAGTGTCCACATAGTGACGAGAAAGTACGTCAACAAATTAATCTTCTCAT
The DNA here is from genome assembly GCF_036365525.1 of Heterodontus francisci. Lineage (NCBI taxonomy): Eukaryota > Metazoa > Chordata > Chondrichthyes > Heterodontiformes > Heterodontidae > Heterodontus > Heterodontus francisci. Next base: position 650,046 of record NW_027141121.1, on the reverse strand, counting down.
TCAAAGCTTCTTCACAAAAATCCCCATTAGTTGTTGCTTTGATTCATAGCAAGATACAATGTTAATACCTTTATCTTTCTGAAATTGTCTCACCTGTTCCCCACGTACGACGAAAATTGTAATGAGGCTCGTCCCCTCACCACTCGAAGAGGTTGGACAACTCTGCTCTCGAGAGTGTACACAGGGAGTTCGAGATTGAGAGGGAAGGGGAGAGATAGACAAGGGGAAAAAGGGATGGAGAGAGTAGAACAGAGGGGAAGAGATAGATAGATAGAGATGGAGAGAGATTACCAGCGAGAGGTTGCTGGAGATGATCTCTCTACCCACGCCTATCACTCCCTTTCTCTCTGTCATACTCTCTCCATCTATATGTCTCCCTCTGCCCTGATGTTTCACACTCCATGCCTCTCTCTCATATGCCTATGTATACAGAAATGTCCAATTTTTACATTTGCTCATTCAATGTAACCTAACAATCTCTCTCTCTCCAACATTATCTCTCGGTCCGTGAACAGAGTGACCTTGGAGTGAGAGTCCACGGAATCCTGAGGCTGGCAGGACAGATGGAGGCGGCTTGCAGGACACTTACCTTTATTGTCCGATGTATAGAATAGAAGAGCAGGGAGGTTTTTCTCGAGCTGTTTGAAACACTAATGAGGCCACAGTTAGAGTAAATAACTGTGTACAGTTCTGGTCAGCACATTACAGGAATGGGGGAGGGGGAAATGGGGTAATGGGAGAGGGGTAACGAAGTCCTGTTAGTTGTAAAGAATAATAAATAGTTATTGGTACCGAGTCATCGATTCCCTGCATCGAAAGACCACGAAAACAGCCAGGACCTCAACCCTCCCTATTTCTGTAACCTGTTCATTGATCCCGGTTCCCTCCCTCACCCAGGAGTCAGTCCCCCAACTCCACTGATTATTCCCACATTGTTGGTGTTCCTGCCCCTCGCTCGAACTGCAGAGAATTTACAGTACAGGAACAGGCCATTCGGCCCGATGCATTCATGCCGGAGTTTGTGCTCCACACGAGCCTCCTCCCACCCCTCTCTTCATCTCACCCCATCCACATCTCCTCCTGTTCCTTTCTCCCTCATGTCTTTATCCAGCTTCCCTCCCCCTCCCCCATTAAATACATCTCCACGATTCGCCTCATCCCACTCCCCGTGCTAGTGAGTTCCACATTCACCCCACTCTCCGCGTAAATATGTTTCTACAGAATTCCTGATCGGATTTATCAGCGACTGTCTTATATTGACAGGTCCCCCTAGTTCTGGTCACACCCGCGAGTGGAAACATCTCTCTGTCTACCTGAGTGAAACCCCCTTTGGTAATCTTCAAGCCCTCTGTCAGGTCAACCCTCAGCTTCCTCTATTCTAGAGAAAAGAGCCCCAGTCTGTTCAATCTTTCCTCATAGTTATAAACCCTCTCAGTTCTGGTCTGGTCCTTGTGAATCTGTTGCTGAAGTTGTTGAAATTGTTGGTGTTTTTCTCCTGTTGAAGTTGTTGTTGAATTTGTTGGAGCCATGCTCCTGCTAAAGTTGTTGTTGAATTTGTTGGTGGTTTTCTCCTGCTAAAGTTGTTGTTGAATTTGTTGGTGGTTTATCTCCTGCTGAAGTTGATGTTGAATTTGATGGTGTTCACCAAACAAATACAACAACATCCTCAGCAGGAGAAATAAACACCTACAAATAAAGGCCAGTTACCTGACCCGAATCCGATGGGACCCGACGAATTGTGTTAGGTTTGGGTCGGGTTGCAGTTCCGGGTCCGGCATTCGGGCTTGTGTTGGGCCGGGTCAGGCAGGCTCTATCACAGGTAAGTGGCTCCAATGTTCATTTAATTTTTGGACAAGAAAGGTGGCTTTGTTACAGTTATTTTAAGCTTGTGCAGATCAGCAACAAAGTGAAAAACGGAAGCCAGGTTAACTGAATCTTCCGGTGGTTGGGTCGGGCGTGGGAAAAAATGGAATCGATTGCAGACCCGAGCTGGCATTTACAACAAATTCAACAACAACTTCAGCAACAGATAAACACCGACAAATTTAACAACAACTTCAGCAAGAGAAAAACAGTGCCAAATTCAACAACTTCAGCAAGAAACACCGACAAATTCAACAACAATGTCAGCAAGAGAAAAACACTGCCGAATTCAACAACTTCAGCAAAAGAAAAACACCAACAAATTCAACAACAACTTCAGCAGGAGAAAAACACCAACAAATTCAACAACAACCTCTGCAGTAGAAAAAAACAACAAAAAATTCAACAACTTCACGAGAAAAGCATCAACAAATTCAACAGCAACTTCTGCAGGAGAAAAATACACCAACAAATTCCACAACAACTTCAGCAACAGAAACACCGACAAATTCAACAACAACTTCAGCAGGAGACACAACAAATTCAACAACAACTTCAAGAGAAAAACACCGATAAATTCAACAAAAACCTCAGCAAGAAAAAACACCAATAAATTCAACAACAAGTTCAGCAAGAGAGAAACACCAACAAATTCAACAACTTCAGCAAGAAACAACGACAAATTCAACAACAACTTCAGCAAGAGAAAAACACTGCCAAATTCAACAACTTCAGCCAGAGAAAAACACCAACAAATTCAACAACAACTTCAGCAAGAGAAAAACACCAACAAATTCAACAACAACTTCAGCAAGAGAAAAAGACCAACAAATTCAACAACAATCTCAGGAGTAAGAAACACCGACAAATTCAACAACAACTTCAAGGGAAAAACGCCGACAAATTCAACAACAACTTCAGCAAAATACCAACAAATTCAACAACAACTTCAGCAAGAGAAAAACAGCGACAAATTCAACAATAACTTCAAGAGAAAAACACTGATAATATCAACAACAACTTCAGCAAGAGAAAAACACCGACAAATACAACACCAACTTCAAGAGAAAAACACCAACAAATTCAACTACAACCTTTGCAGTAGTAAAAAACACCAATAGATTCAACAACAAACTCCAGAAGGGGAACAAATACCAACAAATTCAACAACAAATTCAAGAGCAAAGCACCAACAAATTAAACAGCAACTTCAGCAAGAGAAAAACGCCAACAGATTCAACAACAACTTCAAGAGAAAAGAACTGGCAAATTCAACAACAACTTCAGCCAGAGAAAAACACCAACAAATTCAATAACAACCTCTGCAGTAATAAAAAACACCAAAAAAATCAACAACTTCAAGAGAAAAACACCAACAAATTCAACAGCAACTTCAGCAACACAAAAACACGGTCAAATGCAACAACAACTTCAGCAAGAGAAACACCGGCAAATTCCACAACAACGACAGCAAGAGTCAAACACCAACAAATTCAACAACAACTTCAGCAAGAGAAAAACACTGACAAATGCAACAACAACTTCAAGAGAAAAACACCGACAAATTCAACACCAACTTCAAGAGAAAAACACCAACAAATTCAACAACTTCAGCAGCAGAAAAACACCAACAAATTTAATAGCAATCTTGGGGATGGAAAAGCATCAACAAATTCAACAACAACCTCTGCAGTGGAAAAAAACACCAACAAATTCAACAACAAACTCTGCAGGGTAACAAATACCAACAAATTCAACAACAACTTCAAGAGAAAAGCACCAGCAAATTCAACAGCAACTTCAGCAAGAGAAAAACACTGACAAATTCAGCAACATCCTCTGCAGGACAGAAAAGCACCAACAAATTCAACAACTTCAGCAAGGGAGAAACACCAACAAATTCAACAACAACCTCTGCAGGAGAAAAATACACCAATAAGTTCAACAACAACTTCAGCAAGAGTAAGAACTCGAACAAATCCAACAACAACTTCTGCAAGAGTAAAAGCTCCAACAAATTCAACAACAACCTTGGGGATAGAAAAGCACCAAAAAATTCAACATCTGCAAGGGAAAAACCGCAACAAATTCAACAACACCCTCTGCAGGAGAGAAAAATAACAACAAATTCAACAACAATGTCCGCAGGAGAAATAAATACCGACAAATTCAATAACAATGTCAGGAGAGAAAAGCCAACAAATTCAACAACAACTGCATGAGAAAAATACAACAGAAAATTCAACACCAACTTCAGCAAGAGGAAAAACTCCAACCTATTCAACAACAATTTCAGCAAGACGAAAACACCAACAAGTTCAACAACTTCAGCAGGGTAACAAAACCCAACAAATTCATCAACAACTTCAGCAAGAGAAAAACACTGAAAATTCAACATTTTCAGCAAGAGAAAAACACCGACAAATTCAACAACAACCTCTGCAGTCGAAAAAAAATATCACAATTCAACAACAACTTCTGCAGGATAAAATACCAACAAATTTAACAACAACTTCAAGAGAAAAGCACCAACAAATTCAACAGCAACTTCTGCAGGAGAGAAATACACCAACAAATTCAACAACAACTTCAGCGAGAAAAACACCGACAAATCCAACAACAACTTCAGCAAGAGTAAAAACTCCAACAAATTCAACAACAACTTCAGCAAAACACCAAGTTCAGCAAGAGTAAAAGTTCCAACAAATTCAACAACAACTTAAGCAGGAGAAAAAACACCAACAAATTCAACAACAACTTCAGCAAGAGGAAAAAACTCGAATGTATTGAACAAGAACTTCAGCAGGAGAAAAACACTAACAAATTCAACAAAAACTTCAGCAAGAGAAAAACACCGACAAATTCAACACCAACTTCAGCAGGAGGAAAAACTCCAACCTATTCAACAACAATTTCAGCAAGAGGAAAACACCGACAAATTCAACACCAACTTCAGCAGGAGGAAAAACTCCAACCTATTCAACAACAATTTCAGCAAGAGGAAAACACCAACAAGTTCAACTACTTCAGCAGGATAAAAAATCCCAACAAATTTAACAACAACTTCAGCAAGACAGAAACACCGACAAATTCAACAACAACCACTGCAGTCAAAAAAAAATCACAAAATTCAACAACTACATCTGCAGGATAAAGCACCAACAAATTCAACAACAACTTAAGCAGGAGAAAAAACACCAACAAATTCAACAACTTCAGCCAGAGCAAAACACCAACAAATTCAACGCCAACTTCAGCAAGAGAAAAACACTGACAAATTCAACAACAACTTCAGCAAGGGAAAAACACCAACAAATTCAACACCAACCTTGGGGATAGAAAAGCACCAACAAATTCAACAACGTTGGCCAGGGAAAAACACCAACAAATTCAACAACAACCTCTGCAGGGGAACAAACACCAACAAATTCAAAAACAACTTCAGCATGGGAAAAACACCAACAAGTTCAACAACAACTTCAGCAGTAGAAAAACACCAACAAATTCAACAACATCCTCTGCAGGATAGAAGAACACCAACAAATCCAACAACAACTTCAGCAAGAGAAAAAACTCCAACAAATTCAACAACAACTTCAGCAAATCACCAACAAGTACAGCAAAAATTTCAGCAAGGCAAAAACAACAACAATTTCAACAACAAACTCTGCAGGGTAACAAATACCAACAAATTCAACAACAACTTCAAGAAAAAAGCACCAACAAATTCAACAGCAACTTCAGCAAGAGAAAAGCACCAACAAATTCAACAACTTCAGCAAGGGAAAAACTCCAACAAATCCAACAACAACTACTGCAAGAGTAAAAGCATCAACAAGTTCAACAACAACTTCAGCAGTAGAAAAACACCAACAAATTCAACAACATCCTCTGCAGGACAGAAAAGCACCAACAAATTCAACACCTTCAGCAAGGGAAAAACTCCAACAAATCCAACAACAATTTCTGCAAGAGTCAAAGCACCAACAAATTCAACAACAACTTCAGCAACAGAAAAACTCCAACAAATTCAACAACAACCTTGGGGATAGAAAAGCACCAAAAAATTCAACATCTGCAAGGGAAAAGCAGCAACAAATTCAACAGCAACTTCCGCAGGAGAAAAATACACCAACAAATTCAACACCAACTTCAGCAGGAGGAAAAACTCCAACCTATTCAACAACAATTTCAGCAAGAGGAAAACACCAACAAGTTCAACTACTTCAGCAGGATAAAAAATCCCAACAAATTTAACAACAACTTCAGCAAGACAGAAACACCGACAAATTCAACAACAACCACTGCAGTCAAAAAAAAATCACAAAATTCAACAACTACATCTGCAGGATAAAGCACCAACAAATTCAACAACAACTTAAGCAGGAGAAAAAACACCAACAAATTCAACAACTTCAGCCAGAGCAAAACACCAACAAATTCAACGCCAACTTCAGCAAGAGAAAAACACTGACAAATTCAACAACAACTTCAGCAAGGGAAAAACACCAACAAATTCAACACCAACCTTGGGGATAGAAAAGCACCAACAAAATCAACAACGTTGGCCAGGGAAAAACACCAACAAATTCAACAACAACCTCTGCAGGGGAACAAACACCAACAAATTCAAAAACAACTTCAGCATGGGAAAAACACCAACAAGTTCAACAACAACTTCAGCAGTAGAAAAACACCAACAAATTCAACAACATCCTCTGCAGGATAGAAGAACACCAACAAATCCAACAACAACTTCAGCAAGAGAAAAAACTCCAACAAATTCAACAACAACTTCAGCAAATCACCAACAAGTACAGCAAAAATTTCAGCAAGGCAAAAACAACAACAATTTCAACAACAAACTCTGCAGGGTAACAAATACCAACAAATTCAACAACAACTTCAAGAAAAAAGCACCAACAAATTCAACAGCAACTTCAGCAAGAGAAAAGCACCAACAAATTCAACAACTTCAGCAAGGGAAAAACTCCAACAAATCCAACAACAACTACTGCAAGAGTAAAAGCATCAACAAGTTCAACAACAACTTCAGCAGTAGAAAAACACCAACAAATTCAACAACATCCTCTGCAGGACAGAAAAGCACCAACAAATTCAACACCTTCAGCAAGGGAAAAACTCCAACAAATCCAACAACAATTTCTGCAAGAGTCAAAGCACCAACAAATTCAACAACAACTTCAGCAACAGAAAAACTCCAACAAATTCAACAACAACCTTGGGGATAGAAAAGCACCAAAAAATTCAACATCTGCAAGGGAAAAGCAGCAACAAATTCAACAGCAACTTCCGCAGGAGAAAAATACACCAACAAATTCAACAACAACTTCAGCAAGAGAAAAACACTGACAAATTCAACAAAAACCTCAGCAAGAAAAAACACCAACAAATTCAACAACAACTTCAGCAAGAGAAAAACACTGACAAATTCAACAACAACTTCAAGAGAAAAACCGACAAATTCAACAAAAACCTCAGCAAGAAAAAACACCAACAGATTCAACAACAACATCAGCAGGAGAGAAACACTGACAAATTCACCAACTTCAGCAAGAAACACCGACAAATTCAACAACTTCAGCCAGAGCAAAACACCAACAAATTCAACAAAAACTTCAGCAAGAGAAAAACACTGACAAATTCAACAAAAACTTCAGCAAGAGGAAAAACTCCAACCTATTCAACACCAACTTCAGCAAGAGGAAAACACCAACAAGTTCAGCAACTTCAGCAGGATAAAAAAAACCAACAAATTCAACAACAACTTCAGCAAGAGAAAAACACCGACAAATTCAACAACAACCTCTGCAGGATAAAATACCAACAAATTCAACAACAACTTCAGCGAAACACCAAGTTCAGCAAGAACTTCAGCAAGAGGAAAACACTCGAATGTATTGAACAAGAACTTCAGCAGGAGAAAAACACTAACAAATTCAACAACAACTTCAGTGGGAAAAAACCAACAACTTTAACATGAAACAACAGCAATACTACAACAACAACCTCACCAGGAGAAAAGCACCAAAAAATTCAACAACAACTTCAGCAAGAGCAAAAACACCAACAATTTCAGCAACAACGTCCACAGGAGAAAAAACACCAACAAATTCAACAACAATCTCCGCAGGAGAAAAATGCACCGACAAATTCAACAACTTCAGCCAGAGCAAAACACCAACAAATTCAACAACAACTTCAGCAGGATAAAATACCAACAAATTTAACAACAACTTCAAGAGAAAAGCACCAACAAATTCAACAGCAATTTCTGCAGGAGAGAAAAACACCAACAAATTCAGCAAGACAGAAACACTGACAAATCCAACAACAACTTCAGCAAAATACCAAGTTCAGCAAGAACTTCAGCAAAAGTAAAAGCTCCAACAAATTCAACAACAACTTAAGCAGGAGAAAAAGCACCAACAAATTCAACAACAACTTCAGCAAGAGGAAAAAACTCGAATGTATTGAACAAGAACTTCAGCAGGAGAAAAACACTAACAAATTCAACAACAACTTCAGGGAAAAGAAACCAACAACTTTAACAGGAAACAACACCAATACTACAACAACAACCTCACCAGGAGAAAAGCACCAAAAAATTCAACAACAACTTCAGCAAGGGAAAAACACCGACAAATTCAACAGCAACTTCAGCAAGAGAAAAACACCAAAAATTCAACAACCTCAGCAAGAGAAAAACACCGACAAATTCAACAACAACCTCTGCAGTCAAAAAAAAATCAGAATATTCAACAACAGCTTCTGCAGGATTAAAAATACCAACACATTCAACAACAAGTTCAGGAGAAAAGCACCAACAAATTCAACAACAACTTCAGCAAGAGAAACACCGACCAATCCAACAACAACTTCAGCAAAACACCAAGTTCAGCAAGTACTACAGCAAGAAAAAACACCAACAAATTCAACAACAACTTAAGCAAGAGAAAGAACACCAACAATTTCAACAACAACGTCCACAGGAGAAAAAACACCAATAAATTCAACAACAACCTCTGCAGGAGAAAAATGCACTGACAAATTTAGCAACAACTTCAGCAAGAGTAAAAACTCCAACAAATCCAACAACAACTTCAGTAAGGGAAGAACGCCAACAAATTCAACAACAACTTCAGCAAGAGAAAAGCACCAACAAATTCAACAGCAACTTCTGCAGGAGAAAAATACACCAACAAATTCAACAACAACTTCAGCAGGAGAGAAACACTGACAAATTCACCAACTTCAGCAAGAAACACCGACAAATTCAACAACTTCAGCCAGAGCAAAACACCAACAAATTCAACAAAATCTTCAGCAGGAGAAAAACACTGACAAATTCACCAACTTCAGCAAGAAACACCGACAAATTCAACAACTTCAGCCAGAGCAAAACACCAACAAATTCAACAAAAACTTCAGCAAGAGAAAGACACCGAGAAATTCAACACCAACTTCAGCAAGAGGAAAAACTCCAACCTATTCAACACCAACTTCAGCAAGAGGAAAACACCAACAAGTTCAACAACTTCAGCAGGATAAAAAAAAACAACAAATTCAACACCAACTTCAGCAAGAGAAAAACACTGAAAATTCAACATATTCAGCAAGAGAAAAACACCGACAAATTCAACAGCAACCTCTGCAGTCGAAGAAAAAAATCACAAACTTCAACAACAACCTCTGCAGGATAAAATGCCAACAAATTTAACAACAACTTCAAGAGAAAAGCACCAACAAATTCAACAGCAATTTCTGCAGGAGAAAAAACACCAACAAATTCAACAACAACTTCAGCGAGAAGAACACCGACAAATCCACCAACAACTTCAGCAAAACACCAAGTTCAGCAAGTACTTCAGCAAGAGTAAAAGCTCCAACAAATTCAACAACAACTTAAGCAGGAGAAAAAACACCAACAAATTCAACAACAACTTCAGCAAGAGGAAAAACTCCAACCTATTCAACAGAAATTTCAGCAAGAGGAAAACACCAACAAGTTCAACAACTTCAGCAGGATAAAAAAACCAACAAATTCAACAACAACTTCAGCAAGAGAAAAACACTGAAAGTTCAACATTTTCAGCAAGAGAAAAACCCCGACAAGTTCAACAACAAACTCTGCAGGATAAAATACCAACACATTTAACAACAACTTCAAGAGAAAAGCACCAACAAATTCAACAGCAACTTCTGCAGGAGAGAAATACACCAACAAATTCAACAACTTCAGCAAGGGAAAAACACCGACAAATTCAACAACAACTTCTGCAGGAGAAAAATAAACCAATAAGTTCAACAACAACTTCAGCAAGAGTAAGAACTCCAACAAATCCAATAACAACTTCAGCAACAGAAAAACTCCAACAAATTCAACAACAACCTTGGGGATAGAAAAGCACCTAAAAATTCAACATCTGCAAGGGAAAAACAGCAACAAATTCAACAACAACCTCTACAGGAGAGAAAAATAACACCAAATTCAACAACAATGTCAGGAGAGAAAAGCCAACAAATTCAACAACAACTGCATGAGAAAAATACTCCAGCAAATTCAACAACAACTTCAGCCAGAGGGAAAATCTCCAACCTATTCAACAACAATTTCAGCAAGAGGAAAACACCAACAAGTTCAACAACTTCAGCAGGATAAAAAAAACCAACACATTCAACAACAACTTCAGCAAGAGAAAAACACCAAAAATTCAACATTTTCAGCAAGACAAAAACACCGACAAATTCAACAACAACCTCTGCAGTCAAAAAAAAATCACAAAATTCAACAACTACCTCTGCAGGATAAAATACCAACAAATTTAACAACAACTTCAAGAGAAAAGCACCAACCAATTCAACAGCAACTTCTGCAGGAGAGAAATACACCCAGAAATTCAACAACAACTTCAGCGAGAAAAACACCGACAAATCCAACAACAACTTCAGCAAGAGTAAAAACTCCAACAAATTCAACAACAACTTCAGCAAAACACCAACATGTTCAGCAAGAACTTCAGCAAGAGTTAGAGCTCAACAAATTCAACAACAACTTAAGCAGGAGAGAAAACACCAACAAATTCAACAACAACTTCAGCAAGAAGAAAAAACTCGAATGTATTGAACAAGAACTTCAGCAGGAGAAAAACACTAACAAATTCAACAACAACTTCAGGGGAAAGAAACCAACAACTTCAACAGGAAACAACACCAATACTACAACAACAACCTCACCAGGAGAAAAGCACCAAAAAATTCAACAACAACTTCAGCAAGGGAAAAGCACCGACGAATTCAACAGCAACCTCAGCAAGAGAAAAACACCAAAAATTCAACAACCTCAGCAAGAGAAAAACACCGACAAATTCAACAACAACCTCTGCAGTCAAAAAAAAATCAGAATATTCAACAACAGCTTCTGCAGGATTAAAAATACCAACACATTCAACAACAAGTTCAGGAGAAAAGCACCAACAAATTCAACAACAACTTCAGCAAGAGAAACACCGACCAATCCAACAACAACTTCAGCAAAACACCAAGTTCAGCAAGTACTACAGCAAGAAAAAACACCAACAAATTCAACAACAACTTAAGCAAGAGAAAGAACACCAACAATTTCAACAACAACGTCCACAGGAGAAAAAACACCAATAAATTCAACAACAACCTCTGCAGGAGAAAAATGCACTGACAAATTTAGCAACAACTTCAGCAAGAGTAAAAACTCCAACAAATCCAACAACAACTTCAGTAAGGGAAGAACGCCAACAAATTCAACAACAACTTCAGCAAGAGAAAAGCACCAACAAATTCAACAGCAACTTCTGCAGGAGAAAAATATACCAACAAATTCAACAACAACTTCAGCAGGAGAGAAACACTGACAAATTCACCAACTTCAGCAAGAAACACCGACAAATTCAACAACTTCAGCCAGAGCAAAACACCAACAAATTCAACAAAATCTTCAGCAGGAGAAAAACACTGACAAATTCACCAACTTCAGCAAGAAACACCGACAAATTCAACAACTTCAGCCAGAGCAAAACACCAACAAATTCAACAAAAACTTCAGCAAGAGAAAGACACCGAGAAATTCAACACCAACTTCAGCAAGAGGAAAAACTCCAACCTATTCAACACCAACTTCAGCAAGAGGAAAACACCAACAAGTTCAACAACTTCAGCAGGATAAAAAAAAACAACAAATTCAACACCAACTTCAGCAAGAGAAAAACACTGAAAATTCAACATATTCAGCAAGAGAAAAACACCAACAAATTCAACAGCAACCTCTGCAGTCGAAGAAAAAAATCACAAACTTCAACAACAACCTCTGCAGGATAAAATGCCAACAAATTTAACAACAACTTCAAGAGAAAAGCACCAACAAATTCAACAGGAATTTCTGCAGGAGAAAAAACACCAACAAATTCAACAACAACTTCAGCGAGAAGAACACCGACAAATCCACCAACAACTTCAGCAAAACACCAAGTTCAGCAAGTACTTCAGCAAGAGTAAAAGCTCCAACAAATTCAACAACAACTTAAGCAGGAGAAAAAACACCAACAAATTCAACAACAACTTCAGCAAGAGGAAAAACTCCAACCTATTCAACAGAAATTTCAGCAAGAGGAAAACACCAACAAGTTCAACAACTTCAGCAGGATAAAAAAACCAACAAATTCAACAACAACTTCAGCAAGAGAAAAACACTGAAAGTTCAACATTTTCAGCAAGAGAAAAACCCCGACAAGTTCAACAACAAACTCTGCAGGATAAAATACCAACACATTTAACAACAACTTCAAGAGAAAAGCACCAACAAATTCAACAGCAACTTCTGCAGGAGAGAAATACACCAACAAATTCAACAACTTCAGCAAGGGAAAAACACCGACAAATTCAACAACAACTTCTGCAGGAGAAAAATAAACCAATAAGTTCAACAACAACTTCAGCAAGAGTAAGAACTCCAACAAATCCAACAACAACTTCAGCAACAGAAAAACTCCAACAAATTCAACAACAACCTTGGGGATAGAAAAGCACCTAAAAATTCAACATCTGCAAGGGAAAAACAGCAACAAATTCAACAACAACCTCTACAGGAGAGAAAAATAACACCAAATTCAACAACAATGTCAGGAGAGAAAAGCCAACAAATTCAACAACAACTGCATGAGAAAAATACTCCAGCAAATTCAACAACAACTTCAGCCAGAGGGAAAATCTCCAACCTATTCAACAACAATTTCAGCAAGAGGAAAACACCAACAAGTTCAACAACTTCAGCAGGATAAAAAAAACCAACACATTCAACAACAACTTCAGCAAGAGAAAAACACCAAAAATTCAACATTTTCAGCAAGACAAAAACACCGACAAATTCAACAACAACCTCTGCAGTCAAAAAAAAATCACAAAATTCAACAACTACCTCTGCAGGATAAAATACCAACAAATTTAACAACAACTTCAAGAGAAAAGCACCAACCAATTCAACAGCAACTTCTGCAGGAGAGAAATACACCCAGAAATTCAACAACAACTTCAGCGAGAAAAACACCGACAAATCCAACAACAACTTCAGCAAGAGTAAAAACTCCAACAAATTCAACAACAACTTCAGCAAAACACCAACATGTTCAGCAAGAACTTCAGCAAGAGTTAGAGCTCAACAAATTCAACAACAACTTAAGCAGGAGAGAAAACACCAACAAATTCAACAACAACTTCAGCAAGAGGAAAAAACTCGAATGTATTGAACAAGAACTTCAGCAGGAGAAAAACACTAACAAATTCAACAACAACTTCAGGGGAAAGAAACCAACAACTTCAACAGGAAACAACACCAATACTACAACAACAACCTCACCAGGAGAAAAGCACCAAAAAATTCAACAACAACTTCAGCAAGGGAAAAGCACCGACGAATTCAACAGCAACCTCAGCAAGAGAAAAACACCAAAAATTCAACAACCCCAGCAAGAGAAAAACACCGACAAATTCAACAACCTCTGCAGTCGAAAAATACATCAAAAAATTCAACAACAACTTCTGCAGGATTAAAAATACTAACAAATTCAACAACAAGTTCAAGAGAAAAGCACCAACAAATTCAACAACAACTTCTGCAAAACACCAACAAGTTCAGCAAGAACTTCAGCAAGAAAAAACACCAACAAATTCAACAACAACGTCCACAGGAGAAAAAACACCAACAAATTCAACAACAACCTCCGCAGGGGAAAAATGCACCGACAAATGCAACAAGAACTTCAGCAAGAGAACAACAACTTCAGCAGGAGGAAAACACCATCAAGTTCAACAGCTTCAGCAAGAGAAAAAAACCGACAAATTCAACAACATCTTATGCAAAAAAACAACAAATTCAATAAGAACTTCAGCAAGAAAAACACCGACAAATTCAACAACAACTTCAGCAAGAGGAAAAACTCCAACCTATTCAACACCAACTTCAGCAAGAGGAAAACACCAACAAGTTCAGCAACTTCAGCAGGATAAAAAAAACCAACAAATTCAACAACAACTTCAGCAAGAGAAAAACACCGACAAATTCAACAACAACCTCTGCAGGATAAAATACCAACAAATTCAACAACAACTTCAGCGAAACACCAAGTTCAGCAAGAACTTCAGCAAGAGGAAAAAACTCGAATGTATTGAACAAGAACTTCAGCAGGAGAAAAACACTAACAAATTCAACAACAACTTCAGTGGGAAAAAACCAACAACTTTAACATGAAACAACAGCAATACTACAACAACAACCTCACCAGGAGAAAAGCACCAAAAAATTCAACAACAACTTCAGCAAGAGCAAAAACACCAACAATTTCAGCAACAACGTCCACAGGAGAAAAAACACCAACAAATTCAACAACAATCTCCGCAGGAGAAAAATGCACCGACAAATTCAACAACTTCAGCCAGAGCAAAACACCAACAAATTCAACAACAACTTCAGCAGGAGAAAAACACTGACAAATTCAACACCAACTTCAGCAAGAGGAAAAACTCCAACCTTTTCAACAACAATTTCAGCAAGAGGAAAACACCAACAAGTTCAACAACTTCAGCAGGATAAAAAAAACCAACAAATTCAACAACTTCAGCAAGAGAAAAACACTGAAAATTCAACATTTTCAGTAAGAGAAAAACACCGACAAATTCAACAACAACCTCTGCAGTCGAAAGAAAATCAAAAATTCAACAACAAACTCTGCAGGATAAAATACCAACAAATTTAACAACAACTTCAAGAGAAAAGCACCAACAAATTCAACAGCAATTTCTGCAGGAGAGAAAAACACCAACAAATTCAGCAAGACAGAAACACTGACAAATCCAACAACAACTTCAGCAAAATACCAAGTTCAGCAAGAACTTCAGCAAAAGTAAAAGCTCCAACAAATTCAACAACAACTTAAGCAGGAGAAAAAGCACCAACAAATTCAACAACAACTTCAGCAAGAGGAAAAAACTCGAATGTATTGAACAAGAACTTCAGCAGGAGAAAAACACTAACAAATTCAACAACAACTTCAGGGAAAAGAAACCAACAACTTTAACAGGAAACAACACCAATACTACAACAACAACCTCACCAGGAGAAAAGCACCAAAAAATTCAACAACAACTTCAGCAAGGGAAAAACACCGACAAATTCAACAGCAACTTCAGCAAGAGAAAAACACCAAAAATTCAACAACCTCAGCAAGAGAAAAACACCGACAAATTCAACAACAACCTCTGCAGTCAAAAAAAAAATCAGAATATTCAACAACAGCTTCTGCAGGATTAAAAATACCAACACATTCAACAACAAGTTCAGGAGAAAAGCACCAACAAATTCAACAACAACTTCAGCAAGAGAAACACCGACCAATCCAACAACAACTTCAGCAAAACACCAAGTTCAGCAAGTACTACAGCAAGAAAAAACACCAACAAATTCAACAACAACTTAAGCAAGAGAAAGAACACCAACAATTTCAACAACAACGTCCACAGGAGAAAAAACACCAACAAATTCAACAACAACCTCTGCAGTCGAAAAATACATCAAAAAATTCAACAACAACTTCTGCAGGATTAAAAATACTAACAAATTCAACAAGTTCAAGAGAAAAGCACCAACAAATTCAACAACAACTTCTGCAAAACACCAACAAGTTCAGCAAGAACTTCAGCAAGAAAAAACACCAACAAATTCAACAACAACGTCCACAGGAGAAAAAACACCAACATATTCAACAACAACCTCCGCAGGGGAAAAATGCACCGACAAATGCAACAAGAACTTCAGCAAGAGAACAACAACTTCAGCAGGAGGAAAACACCATCAAGTTCAACAGCTTCAGCAAGAGAAAAAAACCGACAAATTCAACAACATCTTATGCAAAAAAACAACAAATTCAATAAGAACTTCAGCAAGAAAAACACCGACAAATTCAACAACAACTTCAGCAAGAGGAAAAACTCCAACCTATTCAACACCAACTTCAGCAAGAGGAAAACACCAACAAGTTCAGCAACTTCAGCAGGATAAAAAAAACCAACAAATTCAACAACAACTTCAGCAAGAGAAAAACACCGACAAATTCAACAACAACCTCTGCAGGATAAAATACCAACAAATTCAACAACAACTTCAGCGAAACACCAAGTTCAGCAAGAACTTCAGCAAGAGGAAAAAACTCGAATGTATTGAACAAGAACTTCAGCAGGAGAAAAACACTAACAAATTCAACAACAACTTCAGTGGGAAAAAACCAACAACTTTAACATGAAACAACAGCAATACTACAACAACAACCTCACCAGGAGAAAAGCACCAAAAAATTCAACAACAACTTCAGCAAGAGCAAAAACACCAACAATTTCAGCAACAACGTCCACAGGAGAAAAAACACCAACAAATTCAACAACAATCTCCGCAGGAGAAAAATGCACCGACAAATTCAACAACTTCAGCCAGAGCAAAACACCAACAAATTCAACAACAACTTCAGCAGGAGAAAAACACTGACAAATTCAACACCAACTTCAGCAAGAGGAAAAACTCCAACCTTTTCAACAACAATTTCAGCAAGAGGAAAACACCAACAAGTTCAACAACTTCAGCAGGATAAAAAAAACCAACAAATTCAACAACTTCAGCAAGAGAAAAACACTGAAAATTCAACATTTTCAGTAAGAGAAAAACACCGACAAATTCAACAACAACCTCTGCAGTCGAAAGAAAATCAAAAATTCAACAACAAACTCTGCAGGATAAAATACCAACAAATTTAACAACAACTTCAAGAGAAAAGCACCAACAAATTCAACAGCAATTTCTGCAGGAGAGAAAAACACCAACAAATTCAGCAAGACAGAAACACTGACAAATCCAACAACAACTTCAGCAAAATACCAAGTTCAGCAAGAACTTCAGCAAAAGTAAAAGCTCCAACAAATTCAACAACAACTTAAGCAGGAGAAAAAGCACCAACAAATTCAACAACAACTTCAGCAAGAGGAAAAAACTCGAATGTATTGAACAAGAACTTCAGCAGGAGAAAAACACTAACAAATTCAACAACAACTTCAGGGAAAAGAAACCAACAACTTTAACAGGAAACAACACCAATACTACAACAACAACCTCACCAGGAGAAAAGCACCAAAAAATTCAACAACAACTTCAGCAAGGGAAAAACACCGACAAATTCAACAGCAACTTCAGCAAGAGAAAAACACCAAAAATTCAACAACCTCAGCAAGAGAAAAACACCGACAAATTCAACAACAACCTCTGCAGTCAAAAAAAAAATCAGAATATTCAACAACAGCTTCTGCAGGATTAAAAATACCAACACATTCAACAACAAGTTCAGGAGAAAAGCACCAACAAATTCAACAACAACTTCAGCAAGAGAAACACCGACCAATCCAACAACAACTTCAGCAAAACACCAAGTTCAGCAAGTACTACAGCAAGAAAAAACACCAACAAATTCAACAACAACTTAAGCAAGAGAAAGAACACCAACAATTTCAACAACAACGTCCACAGGAGAAAAAACACCAACAAATTCAACAACAACCTCTGCAGGAGAAAAATGCACTGACAAATTTAGCAACAACTTCAGCAAGAGTAAAAACTCCAACAAATCCAACAACAACTTCAGTAAGGGAAGAACGCCAACAAATTCAACAACAACTTCAGCAAGAGAAAAGCACCAACAAATTCAACAGCAACTTCTGCAGGAGAAAAATACACCAACAAATTCAACAACAACTTCAGCAGGAGAGAAACACTGACAAATTCACCAACTTCAGCAAGAAACACCGACAAATTCAACAACTTCAGCCAGAGCAAAACACCAACAAATTCAACAAAATCTTCAGCAGGAGAAAAACACTGACAAATTCACCAACTTCAGCAAGAAACACCGACAAATTCAACAACTTCAGCCAGAGCAAAACACCAACAAATTCAACAAAAACTTCAGCAAGAGAAAAACACCGAGAAATTCAACACCAACTTCAGCAAGAGGAAAAACTCCAACCTATTCAACACCAACTTCAGCAAGAGGAAAACACCAACAAGTTCAACAACTTCAGCAGGATAAAAAAAAACAACAAATTCAACACCAACTTCAGCAAGAGAAAAACACTGAAAATTCAACATTTTCAGCAAGAGAAAAACATCGACAAATTCAACAGCAACCTCTGCAGTCGAAGAAAAAAATCACAAACTTCAACAACAACCTCTGCAGGATAAAATACCAACAAATTTAACAACAACCTCAAGAGAAAAGCACCAACAAATTCAGCAGCAATTTCTGCAGGAGAAAAAACACCAACAAATTCAACAACAACTTCAGCGAGAAGAACACCGACAAATCCACCAACAACTTCAGCAAAACACCAAGTTCAGCAAGTACTTCAGCAAGAGTAAAAGCTCCAACAAATTCAACAACAACTTAAGCAGGAGAAAAAACACCAACAAATCCAACAACAACTTCAGCAAGAGGAAAAACTCCAACCTATTCAACAGAAATTTCAGCAAGAGGAAAACACCAACAAGTTCAACAACTTCAGCAGGATAAAAAAACCAACAAATTCAACAACAACTTCAGCAAGAGAAAAACACTGAAAGTTCAACATTTTCAGCAAGAGAAAAACCCCGACAAGTTCAACAACAAACTCTGCAGGATAAAATACCAACACATTTAACAACAACTTCAAGAGAAAAGCACCAACAAATTCAACAGCAACTTCTGCAGGAGAGAAATACACCAACAAATTCAACAACTTCAGCAAGGGAAAAACACCGACAAATTCAACAACAACTTCTGCAGGAGAAAAATAAACCAATAAGTTCAACAACAACTTCAGCAAGAGTAAGAACTCCAACAAATCCAACAACAACTTCAGCAACAGAAAAACTCCAACAAATTCAACAACAACCTTGGGGATAGAAAAGCACCTAAAAATTCAACATCTGCAAGGGAAAAACAGCAACAAATTCAACAACAACCTCTACAGGAGAGAAAAATAACACCAAATTCAACAACAATGTCAGGAGAGAAAAGCCAACAAATTCAACAACAACTGCATGAGAAAAATACTCCAGCAAATTCAACAACAACTTCAGCCAGAGGGAAAATCTCCAACCTATTCAACAACAATTTCAGCAAGAGGAAAACACCAACAAGTTCAACAACTTCAGCAGGATAAAAAAAACCAACACATTCAACAACAACTTCAGCAAGAGAAAAACACCAAAAATTCAACATTTTCAGCAAGACAAAAACACCGACAAATTCAACAACAACCTCTGCAGTCAAAAAAAAATCACAAAATTCAACAACTACCTCTGCAGGATAAAATACCAACAAATTTAACAACAACTTCAAGAGAAAAGCACCAACCAATTCAACAGCAACTTCTGCAGGAGAGAAATACACCCAGAAATTCAACAACAACTTCAGCGAGAAAAACACCGACAAATCCAACAACAACTTCAGCAAGAGTAAAAACTCCAACAAATTCAACAACAACTTCAGCAAAACACCAACATGTTCAGCAAGAACTTCAGCAAGAGTTAGAGCTCAACAAATTCAACAACAACTTAAGCAGGAGAGAAAACACCAACAAATTCAACAACAACTTCAGCAAGAGGAAAAAACTCGAATGTATTGAACAAGAACTTCAGCAGGAGAAAAACACTAACAAATTCAACAACAACTTCAGGGGAAAGAAACCAACAACTTCAACAGGAAACAACACCAATACTACAACAACAACCTCACCAGGAGAAAAGCACCAAAAAATTCAACAACAACTTCAGCAAGGGAAAAGCACCGACGAATTCAACAGCAACCTCAGCAAGAGAAAAACACCAAAAATTCAACAACCTCAGCAAGAGAAAAACACCGACAAATTCAACAACAACCTCTGCAGTCAAAAAAAAATCAGAATATTCAACAACAGCTTCTGCAGGATTAAAAATACCAACACATTCAACAACAAGTTCAGGAGAAAAGCACCAACAAATTCAACAACAACTTCAGCAAGAGAAACACCGACCAATCCAACAACAACTTCAGCAAAACACCAAGTTCAGCAAGTACTACAGCAAGAAAAAACACCAACAAATTCAACAACAACTTAAGCAAGAGAAAGAACACCAACAATTTCAACAACAACGTCCACAGGAGAAAAAACACCAACAAATTCAACAACAACCTCTGCAGGAGAAAAATGCACTGACAAATTTAGCAACAACTTCAGCAAGAGTAAAAACTCCAACAAATCCAACAACAACTTCAGTAAGGGAAGAACGCCAACAAATTCAACAACAACTTCAGCAAGAGAAAAGCACCAACAAATTCAACAGCAACTTCTGCAGGAGAAAAATACACCAACAAATTCAACAACAACTTCAGCAGGAGAGAAACACTGACAAATTCACCAACTTCAGCAAGAAACACCGACAAATTCAACAACTTCAGCCAGAGCAAAACACCAACAAATTCAACAAAATCTTCAGCAGGAGAAAAACACTGACAAATTCACCAACTTCAGCAAGAAACACCGACAAATTCAACAACTTCAGCCAGAGCAAAACACCAACAAATTCAACAAAAACTTCAGCAAGAGAAAGACACCGAGAAATTCAACACCAACTTCAGCAAGAGGAAAAACTCCAACCTATTCAACACCAACTTCAGCAAGAGAAAAACACCAACAAGTTCAACAACTTCAGCAGGATAAAAAAAAACAACAAATTCAACACCAACTTCAGCAAGAGAAAAACACTGAAAATTCAACATATTCAGCAAGAGAAAAACACCGACAAATTCAACAGCAACCTCTGCAGTCGAAGAAAAAAATCACAAACTTCAACAACAACCTCTGCAGGATAAAATGCCAACAAATTTAACAACAACTTCAAGAGAAAAGCACCAACAAATTCAACAGGAATTTCTGCAGGAGAAAAAACACCAACAAATTCAACAACAACTTCAGCGAGAAGAACACCGACAAATCCACCAACAACTTCAGCAAAACACCAAGTTCAGCAAGTACTTCAGCAAGAGTAAAAGCTCCAACAAATTCAACAACAACTTAAGCAGGAGAAAAAACACCAACAAATTCAACAACAACTTCAGCAAGAGGAAAAACTCCAACCTATTCAACAGAAATTTCAGCAAGAGGAAAACACCAACAAGTTCAACAACTTCAGCAGGATAAAAAAACCAACAAATTCAACAACAACTTCAGCAAGAGAAAAACACTGAAAGTTCAACATTTTCAGCAAGAGAAAAACCCCGACAAATTCAACAACAAACTCTGCAGGATAAAATACCAACACATTTAACAACAACTTCAAGAGAAAAGCACCAACAAATTCAACAGCAACTTCTGCAGGAGAGAAATACACCAACAAATTCAACAACTTCAGCAAGGGAAAAACACCGACAAATTCAACAACAACTTCTGCAGGAGAAAAATAAACCAATAAGTTCAACAACAACTTCAGCAAGAGTAAGAACTCCAACAAATCCAACAACAACTTCAGCAACAGAAAAACTCCAACAAATTCAACAACAACCTTGGGGATAGAAAAGCACCTAAAAATTCAACATCTGCAAGGGAAAAACAGCAACAAATTCAACAACAACCTCTACAGGAGAGAAAAATAACACCAAATTCAACAACAATGTCAGGAGAGAAAAGCCAACAAATTCAACAACAACTGCATGAGAAAAATACTCCAGCAAATTCAACAACAACTTCAGCCAGAGGGAAAATCTCCAACCTATTCAACAACAATTTCAGCAAGAGGAAAACACCAACAAGTTCAACAACTTCAGCAGGATAAAAAAAACCAACACATTCAACAACAACTTCAGCAAGAGAAAAACACCAAAAATTCAACATTTTCAGCAAGACAAAAACACCGACAAATTCAACAACAACCTCTGCAGTCAAAAAAAAATCACAAAATTCAACAACTACCTCTGCAGGATAAAATACCAACAAATTTAACAACAACTTCAAGAGAAAAGCACCAACCAATTCAACAGCAACTTCTGCAGGAGAGAAATACACCCAGAAATTCAACAACAACTTCAGCGAGAAAAACACCGACAAATCCAACAACAACTTCAGCAAGAGTAAAAACTCCAACAAATTCAACAACAACTTCAGCAAAACACCAACATGTTCAGCAAGAACTTCAGCAAGAGTTAGAGCTCAACAAATTCAACAACAACTTAAGCAGGAGAGAAAACACCAACAAATTCAACAACAACTTCAGCAAGAGGAAAAAACTCGAATGTATTGAACAAGAACTTCAGCAGGAGAAAAACACTAACAAATTCAACAACAACTTCAGGGGAAAGAAACCAACAACTTCAACAGGAAACAACACCAATACTACAACAACAACCTCACCAGGAGAAAAGCACCAAAAAATTCAACAACAACTTCAGCAAGGGAAAAGCACCGACGAATTCAACAGCAACCTCAGCAAGAGAAAAACACCAAAAATTCAACAACCTCAGCAAGAGAAAAACACCGACAAATTCAACAACAACCTCTGCAGTCAAAAAAAAATCAGAATATTCAACAACAGCTTCTGCAGGATTAAAAATACCAACACATTCAACAACAAGTTCAGGAGAAAAGCACCAACAAATTCAACAACAACTTCAGCAAGAGAAACACCGACCAATCCAACAACAACTTCAGCAAAACACCAAGTTCAGCAAGTACTACAGCAAGAAAAAACACCAACAAATTCAACAACAACTTAAGCAAGAGAAAGAACACCAACAATTTCAACAACAACGTCCACAGGAGAAAAAACACCAATAAATTCAACAACAACCTCTGCAGGAGAAAAATGCACTGACAAATTTAGCAACAACTTCAGCAAGAGTAAAAACTCCAACAAATCCAACAACAACTTCAGTAAGGGAAGAACGCCAACAAATTCAACAACAACTTCAGCAAGAGAAAAGCACCAACAAATTCAACAGCAACTTCTGCAGGAGAAAAATACACCAACAAATTCAACAACAACTTCAGCAGGAGAGAAACACTGACAAATTCACCAACTTCAGCAAGAAACACCGACAAATTCAACAACTTCAGCCAGAGCAAAACACCAACAAATTCAACAAAATCTTCAGCAGGAGAAAAACACTGACAAATTCACCAACTTCAGCAAGAAACACCGACAAATTCAACAACTTCAGCCAGAGCAAAACACCAACAAATTCAACAAAAACTTCAGCAAGAGAAAGACACCGAGAAATTCAACACCAACTTCAGCAAGAGGAAAAACTCCAACCTATTCAACACCAACTTCAGCAAGAGAAAAACACCAACAAGTTCAACAACTTCAGCAGGATAAAAAAAAACAACAAATTCAACACCAACTTCAGCAAGAGAAAAACACTGAAAATTCAACATATTCAGCAAGAGAAAAACACCGACAAATTCAACAGCAACCTCTGCAGTCGAAGAAAAAAATCACAAACTTCAACAACAACCTCTGCAGGATAAAATGCCAACAAATTTAACAACAACTTCAAGAGAAAAGCACCAACAAATTCAACAGCAATTTCTGCAGGAGAAAAAACACCAACAAATTCAACAACAACTTCAGCGAGAAGAACACCGACAAATCCACCAACAACTTCAGCAAAACACCAAGTTCAGCAAGTACTTCAGCAAGAGTAAAAGCTCCAACAAATTCAACAACAACTTAAGCAGGAGAAAAAACACCAACAAATTCAACAACAACTTCAGCAAGAGGAAAAACTCCAACCTATTCAACAGAAATTTCAGCAAGAGGAAAACACCAACAAGTTCAACAACTTCAGCAGGATAAAAAAACCAACAAATTCAACAACAACTTCAGCAAGAGAAAAACACTGAAAGTTCAACATTTTCAGCAAGAGAAAAACCCCGACAAATTCAACAACAAACTCTGCAGGATAAAATACCAACACATTTAACAACAACTTCAAGAGAAAAGCACCAACAAATTCAACAGCAACTTCTGCAGGAGAGAAATACACCAACAAATTCAACAACTTCAGCAAGGGAAAAACACCGACAAATTCAACAACAACTTCTGCAGGAGAAAAATAAACCAATAAGTTCAACAACAACTTCAGCAAGAGTAAGAACTCCAACAAATCCAACAACAACTTCAGCAACAGAAAAACTCCAACAAATTCAACAACAACCTTGGGGATAGAAAAGCACCTAAAAATTCAACATCTGCAAGGGAAAAACAGCAACAAATTCAACAACAACCTCTACAGGAGAGAAAAATAACACCAAATTCAACAACAATGTCAGGAGAGAAAAGCCAACAAATTCAACAACAACTGCATGAGAAAAATACTCCAGCAAATTCAACAACAACTTCAGCCAGAGGGAAAATCTCCAACCTATTCAACAACAATTTCAGCAAGAGGAAAACACCAACAAGTTCAACAACTTCAGCAGGATAAAAAAAACCAACACATTCAACAACAACTTCAGCAAGAGAAAAACACCAAAAATTCAACATTTTCAGCAAGACAAAAACACCGACAAATTCAACAACAACCTCTGCAGTCAAAAAAAAATCACAAAATTCAACAACTACCTCTGCAGGATAAAATACCAACAAATTTAACAACAACTTCAAGAGAAAAGCACCAACCAATTCAACAGCAACTTCTGCAGGAGAGAAATACACCCAGAAATTCAACAACAACTTCAGCGAGAAAAACACCGACAAATCCAACAACAACTTCAGCAAGAGTAAAAACTCCAACAAATTCAACAACAACTTCAGCAAAACACCAACATGTTCAGCAAGAACTTCAGCAAGAGTTAGAGCTCAACAAATTCAACAACAACTTAAGCAGGAGAGAAAACACCAACAAATTCAACAACAACTTCAGCAAGAGGAAAAAACTCGAATGTATTGAACAAGAACTTCAGCAGGAGAAAAACACTAACAAATTCAACAACAACTTCAGGGGAAAGAAACCAACAACTTCAACAGGAAACAACACCAATACTACAACAACAACCTCACCAGGAGAAAAGCACCAAAAAATTCAACAACAACTTCAGCAAGGGAAAAGCACCGACGAATTCAACAGCAACCTCAGCAAGAGAAAAACACCAAAAATTCAACAACCCCAGCGAGAGAAAAACACCGACAAATTCAACAACCTCTGCAGTCGAAAAATACATCAAAAAATTCAACAACAACTTCTGCAGGATTAAAAATACTAACAAATTCAACAAGTTCAAGAGAAAAGCACCAACAAATTCAACAACAACTTCTGCAAAACACCAACAAGTTCAGCAAGAACTTCAGCAAGAAAAAACACCAACAAATTCAACAACAACGTCCACAGGAGAAAAAACACCAACAAATTCAACAACAACCTCCGCAGGGGAAAAATGCACCGACAAATGCAACAAGAACTTCAGCAAGAGAACAACAACTTCAGCAGGAGGAAAACACCATCAAGTTCAACAGCTTCAGCAAGAGAAAAAAACCGACAAATTCAACAACATCTTATGCAAAAAAACAACAAATTCAATAAGAACTTCAGCAAGAAAAACACCGACAAATTCAACAACAACTTCAGCAAGAGGAAAAACTCCAACCTATTCAACACCAACTTCAGCAAGAGGAAAACACCAACAAGTTCAGCAACTTCAGCAGGATAAAAAAAACCAACAAATTCAACAACAACTTCAGCAAGAGAAAAACACCGACAAATTCAACAACAACCTCTGCAGGATAAAATACCAACAAATTCAACAACAACTTCAGCGAAACACCAAGTTCAGCAAGAACTTCAGCAAGAGGAAAAAACTCGAATGTATTGAACAAGAACTTCAGCAGGAGAAAAACACTAACAAATTCAACAACAACTTCAGTGGGAAAAAACCAACAACTTTAACATGAAACAACAGCAATACTACAACAACAACCTCACCAGGAGAAAAGCACCAAAAAATTCAACAACAACTTCAGCAAGAGCAAAAACACCAACAATTTCAGCAACAACGTCCACAGGAGAAAAAACACCAACAAATTCAACAACAATCTCCGCAGGAGAAAAATGCACCGACAAATTCAACAACTTCAGCCAGAGCAAAACACCAACAAATTCAACAACAACTTCAGCAGGATAAAATACCAACAAATTTAACAACAACTTCAAGAGAAAAGCACCAACAAATTCAACAGCAATTTCTGCAGGAGAGAAAAACACCAACAAATTCAGCAAGACAGAAACACTGACAAATCCAACAACAACTTCAGCAAAATACCAAGTTCAGCAAGAACTTCAGCAAAAGTAAAAGCTCCAACAAATTCAACAACAACTTAAGCAGGAGAAAAAGCACCAACAAATTCAACAACAACTTCAGCAAGAGGAAAAAACTCGAATGTATTGAACAAGAACTTCAGCAGGAGAAAAACACTAACAAATTCAACAACAACTTCAGGGAAAAGAAACCAACAACTTTAACAGGAAACAACACCAATACTACAACAACAACCTCACCAGGAGAAAAGCACCAAAAAATTCAACAACAACTTCAGCAAGGGAAAAACACCGACAAATTCAACAGCAACTTCAGCAAGAGAAAAACACCAAAAATTCAACAACCTCAGCAAGAGAAAAACACCGACAAATTCAACAACAACCTCTGCAGTCAAAAAAAAAATCAGAATATTCAACAACAGCTTCTGCAGGATTAAAAATACCAACACATTCAACAACAAGTTCAGGAGAAAAGCACCAACAAATTCAACAACAACTTCAGCAAGAGAAACACCGACCAATCCAACAACAACTTCAGCAAAACACCAAGTTCAGCAAGTACTACAGCAAGAAAAAACACCAACAAATTCAACAACAACTTAAGCAAGAGAAAGAACACCAACAATTTCAACAACAACGTCCACAGGAGAAAAAACACCAACAAATTCAACAACAACCTCTGCAGGAGAAAAATGCACTGACAAATTTAGCAACAACTTCAGCAAGAGTAAAAACTCCAACAAATCCAACAACAACTTCAGTAAGGGAAGAACGCCAACAAATTCAACAACAACTTCAGCAAGAGAAAAGCACCAACAAATTCAACAGCAACTTCTGCAGGAGAAAAATACACCAACAAATTCAACAACAACTTCAGCAGGAGAGAAACACTGACAAATTCACCAACTTCAGCAAGAAACACCGACAAATTCAACAACTTCAGCCAGAGCAAAACACCAACAAATTCAACAAAATCTTCAGCAGGAGAAAAACACTGACAAATTCACCAACTTCAGCAAGAAACACCGACAAATTCAACAACTTCAGCCAGAGCAAAACACCAACAAATTCAACAAAAACTTCAGCAAGAGAAAAACACCGAGAAATTCAACACCAACTTCAGCAAGAGGAAAAACTCCAACCTATTCAACACCAACTTCAGCAAGAGGAAAACACCAACAAGTTCAACAACTTCAGCAGGATAAAAAAAAACAACAAATTCAACACCAACTTCAGCAAGAGAAAAACACTGAAAATTCAACATTTTCAGCAAGAGAAAAACATCGACAAATTCAACAGCAACCTCTGCAGTCGAAGAAAAAAATCACAAACTTCAACAACAACCTCTGCAGGATAAAATACCAACAAATTTAACAACAACTTCAAGAGAAAAGCACCAACAAATTCAGCAGCAATTTCTGCAGGAGAAAAAACACCAACAAATTCAACAACAACTTCAGCGAGAAGAACACCGACAAATCCACCAACAACTTCAGCAAAACACCAAGTTCAGCAAGTACTTCAGCAAGAGTAAAAGCTCCAACAAATTCAACAACAACTTAGGCAGGAGAAAAAACACCAACAAATTCAACAACAACTTCAGCAAGAGGAAAAACTCCAACCTATTCAACAGAAATTTCAGCAAGAGGAAAACACCAACAAGTTCAACAACTTCAGCAGGATAAAAAAACCAACAAATTCAACAACAACTTCAGCAAGAGAAAAACACTGAAAGTTCAACATTTTCAGCAAGAGAAAAACCCCGACAAGTTCAACAACAAACTCTGCAGGATAAAATACCAACACATTTAACAACAACTTCAAGAGAAAAGCACCAACAAATTCAACAGCAACTTCTGCAGGAGAGAAATACACCAACAAATTCAACAACTTCAGCAAGGGAAAAACACCGACAAATTCAACAACAACTTCTGCAGGAGAAAAATAAACCAATAAGTTCAACAACAACTTCAGCAAGAGTAAGAACTCCAACAAATCCAACAACAACTTCAGCAACAGAAAAACTCCAACAAATTCAACAACAACCTTGGGGATAGAAAAGCACCTAAAAATTCAACATCTGCAAGGGAAAAACAGCAACAAATTCAACAACAACCTCTACAGGAGAGAAAAATAACACCAAATTCAACAACAATGTCAGGAGAGAAAAGCCAACAAATTCAACAACAACTGCATGAGAAAAATACTCCAGCAAATTCAACAACAACTTCAGCCAGAGGGAAAATCTCCAACCTATTCAACAACAATTTCAGCAAGAGGAAAACACCAACAAGTTCAACAACTTCAGCAGGATAAAAAAAACCAACACATTCAACAACAACTTCAGCAAGAGAAAAACACCAAAAATTCAACATTTTCAGCAAGACAAAAACACCGACAAATTCAACAACAACCTCTGCAGTCAAAAAAAAATCACAAAATTCAACAACTACCTCTGCAGGATAAAATACCAACAAATTTAACAACAACTTCAAGAGAAAAGCACCAACCAATTCAACAGCAACTTCTGCAGGAGAGAAATACACCCAGAAATTCAACAACAACTTCAGCGAGAAAAACACCGACAAATCCAACAACAACTTCAGCAAGAGTAAAAACTCCAACAAATTCAACAACAACTTCAGCAAAACACCAACATGTTCAGCAAGAACTTCAGCAAGAGTTAGAGCTCAACAAATTCAACAACAACTTAAGCAGGAGAGAAAACACCAACAAATTCAACAACAACTTCAGCAAGAGGAAAAAACTCGAATGTATTGAACAAGAACTTCAGCAGGAGAAAAACACTAACAAATTCAACAACAACTTCAGGGGAAAGAAACCAACAACTTCAACAGGAAACAACACCAATACTACAACAACAACCTCACCAGGAGAAAAGCACCAAAAAATTCAACAACAACTTCAGCAAGGGAAAAGCACCGACGAATTCAACAGCAACCTCAGCAAGAGAAAAACACCAAAAATTCAACAACCCCAGCGAGAGAAAAACACCGACAAATTCAACAACCTCTGCAGTCGAAAAATACATCAAAAAATTCAACAACAACTTCTGCAGGATTAAAAATACTAACAAATTCAACAAGTTCAAGAGAAAAGCACCAACAAATTCAACAACAACTTCTGCAAAACACCAACAAGTTCAGCAAGAACTTCAGCAAGAAAAAACACCAACAAATTCAACAACAACGTCCACAGGAGAAAAAACACCAACAAATTCAACAACAACCTCCGCAGGGGAAAAATGCACCGACAAATGCAACAAGAACTTCAGCAAGAGAACAACAACTTCAGCAGGAGGAAAACACCATCAAGTTCAACAGCTTCAGCAAGAGAAAAAAACCGACAAATTCAACAACATCTTATGCAAAAAAACAACAAATTCAATAAGAACTTCAGCAAGAAAAACACCGACAAATTCAACAACAACTTCAGCAAGAGGAAAAACTCCAACCTATTCAACACCAACTTCAGCAAGAGGAAAACACCAACAAGTTCAGCAACTTCAGCAGGATAAAAAAAAACCAACAAATTCAACAACAACTTCAGCAAGAGAAAAACACCGACAAATTCAACAACAACCTCTGCAGGATAAAATACCAACAAATTCAACAACAACTTCAGCGAAACACCAAGTTCAGCAAGAACTTCAGCAAGAGGAAAAAACTCGAATGTATTGAACAAGAACTTCAGCAGGAGAAAAACACTAACAAATTCAACAACAACTTCAGTGGGAAAAAACCAACAACTTTAACATGAAACAACAGCAATACTACAACAACAACCTCACCAGGAGAAAAGCACCAAAAAATTCAACAACAACTTCAGCAAGAGCAAAAACACCAACAATTTCAGCAACAACGTCCACAGGAGAAAAAACACCAACAAATTCAACAACAATCTCCGCAGGAGAAAAATGCACCGACAAATTCAACAACTTCAGCCAGAGCAAAACACCAACAAATTCAACAACAACTTCAGCAGGAGAAAAACACTGACAAATTCAACACCAACTTCAGCAAGAGGAAAAACTCCAACCTTTTCAACAACAATTTCAGCAAGAGGAAAACACCAACAAGTTCAACAACTTCAGCAGGATAAAAAAAAACAACAAATTCAACAACTTCAGCAAGAGAAAAACACTGAAAATTCAACATTTTCAGTAAGAGAAAAACACCGACAAATTCAACAACAACCTCTGCAGTCGAAAGAAAATCAAAAATTCAACAACAAACTCTGCAGGATAAAATACCAACAAATTTAACAACAACTTCAAGAGAAAAGCACCAACAAATTCAACAGCAATTTCTGCAGGAGAGAAAAACACCAACAAATTCAGCAAGACAGAAACACTGACAAATCCAACAACAACTTCAGCAAAATACCAAGTTCAGCAAGAACTTCAGCAAAAGTAAAAGCTCCAACAAATTCAACAACAACTTAAGCAGGAGAAAAAGCACCAACAAATTCAACAACAACTTCAGCAAGAGGAAAAAACTCGAATGTATTGAACAAGAACTTCAGCAGGAGAAAAACACTAACAAATTCAACAACAACTTCAGGGAAAAGAAACCAACAACTTTAACAGGAAACAACACCAATACTACAACAACAACCTCACCAGGAGAAAAGCACCAAAAAATTCAACAACAACTTCAGCAAGGGAAAAACACCGACAAATTCAACAGCAACTTCAGCAAGAGAAAAACACCAAAAATTCAACAACCTCAGCAAGAGAAAAACACCGACAAATTCAACAACAACCTCTGCAGTCAAAAAAAAAATCAGAATATTCAACAACAGCTTCTGCAGGATTAAAAATACCAACACATTCAACAACAAGTTCAGGAGAAAAGCACCAACAAATTCAACAACAACTTCAGCAAGAGAAACACCGACCAATCCAACAACAACTTCAGCAAAACACCAAGTTCAGCAAGTACTACAGCAAGAAAAAACACCAACAAATTCAACAACAACTTAAGCAAGAGAAAGAACACCAACAATTTCAACAACAACGTCCACAGGAGAAAAAACACCAACAAATTCAACAACAACCTCTGCAGGAGAAAAATGCACTGACAAATTTAGCAACAACTTCAGCAAGAGTAAAAACTCCAACAAATCCAACAACAACTTCAGTAAGGGAAGAACGCCAACAAATTCAACAACAACTTCAGCAAGAGAAAAGCACCAACAAATTCAACAGCAACTTCTGCAGGAGAAAAATACACCAACAAATTCAACAACAACTTCAGCAGGAGAGAAACACTGACAAATTCACCAACTTCAGCAAGAAACACCGACAAATTCAACAACTTCAGCCAGAGCAAAACACCAACAAATTCAACAAAATCTTCAGCAGGAGAAAAACACTGACAAATTCACCAACTTCAGCAAGAAACACCGACAAATTCAACAACTTCAGCCAGAGCAAAACACCAACAAATTCAACAAAAACTTCAGCAAGAGAAAAACACCGAGAAATTCAACACCAACTTCAGCAAGAGGAAAAACTCCAACCTATTCAACACCAACTTCAGCAAGAGGAAAACACCAACAAGTTCAACAACTTCAGCAGGATAAAAAAAAACAACAAATTCAACACCAACTTCAGCAAGAGAAAAACACTGAAAATTCAACATTTTCAGCAAAAGAAAAACACCGACAAATTCAACAGCAACCTCTGCAGTCGAAGAAAAAAATCACAAACTTCAACAACAACCTCTGCAGGATAAAATACCAACAAATTTAACAACAACTTCAAGAGAAAAGCACCAACAAATTCAGCAGCAATTTCTGCAGGAGAAAAAACACCAACAAATTCAACAACAACTTCAGCGAGAAGAACACCGACAAATCCACCAACAACTTCAGCAAAACACCAAGTTCAGCAAGTACTTCAGCAAGAGTAAAAGCTCCAACAAATTCAACAACAACTTAAGCAGGAGAAAAAACACCAACAAATTCAACAACAACTTCAGCAAGAGGAAAAACTCCAACCTATTCAACAGAAATTTCAGCAAGAGGAAAACACCAACAAGTTCAACAACTTCAGCAGGATAAAAAAACCAACAAATTCAACAACAACTTCAGCAAGAGAAAAACACTGAAAGTTCAACATTTTCAGCAAGAGAAAAACCCCGACAAATTCAACAACAAACTCTGCAGGATAAAATACCAACACATTTAACAACAACTTCAAGAGAAAAGCACCAACAAATTCAACAGCAACTTCTGCAGGAGAGAAATACACCAACAAATTCAACAACTTCAGCAAGGGAAAAACACCGACAAATTCAACAACAACTTCTGCAGGAGAAAAATAAACCAATAAGTTCAACAACAACTTCAGCAAGAGTAAGAACTCCAACAAATCCAACAACAACTTCAGCAACAGAAAAACTCCAACAAATTCAACAACAACCTTGGGGATAGAAAAGCACCTAAAAATTCAACATCTGCAAGGGAAAAACAGCAACAAATTCAACAACAACCTCTACAGGAGAGAAAAATAACACCAAATTCAACAACAATGTCAGGAGAGAAAAGCCAACAAATTCAACAACAACTGCATGAGAAAAATACTCCAGCAAATTCAACAACAACTTCAGCCAGAGGGAAAATCTCCAACCTATTCAACAACAATTTCAGCAAGAGGAAAACACCAACAAGTTCAACAACTTCAGCAGGATAAAAAAAACCAACACATTCAACAACAACTTCAGCAAGAGAAAAACACCAAAAATTCAACATTTTCAGCAAGACAAAAACGCCGACAAATTCAACAACAACCTCTGCAGTCAAAAAAAAATCACAAAATTCAACAACTACCTCTGCAGGATAAAATACCAACAAATTTAACAACAACTTCAAGAGAAAAGCACCAACCAATTCAACAGCAACTTCTGCAGGAGAGAAATACACCCAGAAATTCAACAACAACTTCAGCGAGAAAAACACCGACAAATCCAACAACAACTTCAGCAAGAGTAAAAACTCCAACAAATTCAACAACAACTTCAGCAAAACACCAACATGTTCAGCAAGAACTTCAGCAAGAGTTAGAGCTCAACAAATTCAACAACAACTTAAGCAGGAGAGAAAACACCAACAAATTCAACAACAACTTCAGCAAGAGGAAAAAACTCGAATGTATTGAACAAGAACTTCAGCAGGAGAAAAACACTAACAAATTCAACAACAACTTCAGGGGAAAGAAACCAACAACTTCAACAGGAAACAACACCAATACTACAACAACAACCTCACCAGGAGAAAAGCACCAAAAAATTCAACAACAACTTCAGCAAGGGAAAAGCACCGACGAATTCAACAGCAACCTCAGCAAGAGAAAAACACCAAAAATTCAACAACCCCAGCGAGAGAAAAACACCGACAAATTCAACAACCTTGCAGTCGAAAATAACATCAAAAAATTCAACAACAACTTCTGCAGGATTAAAAATACTAACAAATTCAACAAGTTCAAGAGAAAAGCACCAACAAATTCAACAACAACTTCTGCAAAACACCAACAAGTTCAGCAAGAACTTCAGCAAGAAAAAACACCAACAAATTCAACAACAACGTCCACAGGAGAAAAAACACCAACAAATTCAACAACAACCTCCGCAGGGGAAAAATGCACCGACAAATGCAACAAGAACTTCAGCAAGAGAACAACAACTTCAGCAGGAGGAAAACACCATCAAGTTCAACAGCTTCAGCAAGAGAAAAAAACCGACAAATTCAACAACATCTTATGCAAAAAAACAACAAATTCAATAAGAACTTCAGCAAGAAAAACACCGACAAATTCAACAACAACTTCAGCAAGAGGAAAAACTCCAACCTATTCAACACCAACTTCAGCAAGAGGAAAACACCAACAAGTTCAGCAACTTCAGCAGGATAAAAAAAACCAACAAATTCAACAACAACTTCAGCAAGAGAAAAACACCGACAAATTCAACAACAACCTCTGCAGGATAAAATACCAACAAATTCAACAACAACTTCAGCGAAACACCAAGTTCAGCAAGAACTTCAGCAAGAGGAAAAAACTCGAATGTATTGAACAAGAACTTCAGCAGGAGAAAAACACTAACAAATTCAACAACAACTTCAGTGGGAAAAAACCAACAACTTTAACATGAAACAACAGCAATACTACAACAACAACCTCACCAGGAGAAAAGCACCAAAAAATTCAACAACAACTTCAGCAAGAGCAAAAACACCAACAATTTCAGCAACAACGTCCACAGGAGAAAAAACACCAACAAATTCAACAACAATCTCCGCAGGAGAAAAATGCACCGACAAATTCAACAACTTCAGCCAGAGCAAAACACCAACAAATTCAACAACAACTTCAGCAGGATAAAATACCAACAAATTTAACAACAACTTCAAGAGAAAAGCACCAACAAATTCAACAGCAATTTCTGCAGGAGAGAAAAACACCAACAAATTCAGCAAGACAGAAACACTGACAAATCCAACAACAACTTCAGCAAAATACCAAGTTCAGCAAGAACTTCAGCAAAAGTAAAAGCTCCAACAAATTCAACAACAACTTAAGCAGGAGAAAAAGCACCAACAAATTCAACAACAACTTCAGCAAGAGGAAAAAACTCGAATGTATTGAACAAGAACTTCAGCAGGAGAAAAACACTAACAAATTCAACAACAACTTCAGGGAAAAGAAACCAACAACTTTAACAGGAAACAACACCAATACTACAACAACAACCTCACCAGGAGAAAAGCACCAAAAAATTCAACAACAACTTCAGCAAGGGAAAAACACCGACAAATTCAACAGCAACTTCAGCAAGAGAAAAACACCAAAAATTCAACAACCTCAGCAAGAGAAAAACACCGACAAATTCAACAACAACCTCTGCAGTCAAAAAAAAAATCAGAATATTCAACAACAGCTTCTGCAGGATTAAAAATACCAACACATTCAACAACAAGTTCAGGAGAAAAGCACCAACAAATTCAACAACAACTTCAGCAAGAGAAACACCGACCAATCCAACAACAACTTCAGCAAAACACCAAGTTCAGCAAGTACTACAGCAAGAAAAAACACCAACAAATTCAACAACAACTTAAGCAAGAGAAAGAACACCAACAATTTCAACAACAACGTCCACAGGAGAAAAAACACCAACAAATTCAACAACAACCTCTGCAGGAGAAAAATGCACTGACAAATTTAGCAACAACTTCAGCAAGAGTAAAAACTCCAACAAATCCAACAACAACTTCAGTAAGGGAAGAACGCCAACAAATTCAACAACAACTTCAGCAAGAGAAAAGCACCAACAAATTCAACAGCAACTTCTGCAGGAGAAAAATACACCAACAAATTCAACAACAACTTCAGCAGGAGAGAAACACTGACAAATTCACCAACTTCAGCAAGAAACACCGACAAATTCAACAACTTCAGCCAGAGCAAAACACCAACAAATTCAACAAAATCTTCAGCAGGAGAAAAACACTGACAAATTCACCAACTTCAGCAAGAAACACCGACAAATTCAACAACTTCAGCCAGAGCAAAACACCAACAAATTCAACAAAAACTTCAGCAAGAGAAAAACACCGAGAAATTCAACACCAACTTCAGCAAGAGGAAAAACTCCAACCTATTCAACACCAACTTCAGCAAGAGGAAAACACCAACAAGTTCAACAACTTCAGCAGGATAAAAAAAAACAACAAATTCAACACCAACTTCAGCAAGAGAAAAACACTGAAAATTCAACATTTTCAGCAAGAGAAAAACATCGACAAATTCAACAGCAACCTCTGCAGTCGAAGAAAAAAATCACAAACTTCAACAACAACCTCTGCAGGATAAAATACCAACAAATTTAACAACAACTTCAAGAGAAAAGCACCAACAAATTCAGCAGCAATTTCTGCAGGAGAAAAAACACCAACAAATTCAACAACAACTTCAGCGAGAAGAACACCGACAAATCCACCAACAACTTCAGCAAAACACCAAGTTCAGCAAGTACTTCAGCAAGAGTAAAAGCTCCAACAAATTCAACAACAACTTAGGCAGGAGAAAAAACACCAACAAATTCAACAACAACTTCAGCAAGAGGAAAAACTCCAACCTATTCAACAGAAATTTCAGCAAGAGGAAAACACCAACAAGTTCAACAACTTCAGCAGGATAAAAAAACCAACAAATTCAACAACAACTTCAGCAAGAGAAAAACACTGAAAGTTCAACATTTTCAGCAAGAGAAAAACCCCGACAAGTTCAACAACAAACTCTGCAGGATAAAATACCAACACATTTAACAACAACTTCAAGAGAAAAGCACCAACAAATTCAACAGCAACTTCTGCAGGAGAGAAATACACCAACAAATT
Organism: Heterodontus francisci; assembly: GCF_036365525.1. Lineage (NCBI taxonomy): Eukaryota > Metazoa > Chordata > Chondrichthyes > Heterodontiformes > Heterodontidae > Heterodontus > Heterodontus francisci. The sequence continues at coordinate 612,844 of NW_027141121.1, read as the reverse complement.
CAACAACTTCAGCAAGGGAAAAACACCGACAAATTCAACAACAACTTCTGCAGGAGAAAAATAAACCAATAAGTTCAACAACAACTTCAGCAAGAGTAAGAACTCCAACAAATCCAACAACAACTTCAGCAACAGAAAAACTCCAACAAATTCAACAACAACCTTGGGGATAGAAAAGCACCTAAAAATTCAACATCTGCAAGGGAAAAACAGCAACAAATTCAACAACAACCTCTACAGGAGAGAAAAATAACACCAAATTCAACAACAATGTCAGGAGAGAAAAGCCAACAAATTCAACAACAACTGCATGAGAAAAATACTCCAGCAAATTCAACAACAACTTCAGCCAGAGGGAAAATCTCCAACCTATTCAACAACAATTTCAGCAAGAGGAAAACACCAACAAGTTCAACAACTTCAGCAGGATAAAAAAAACCAACACATTCAACAACAACTTCAGCAAGAGAAAAACACCAAAAATTCAACATTTTCAGCAAGACAAAAACACCGACAAATTCAACAACAACCTCTGCAGTCAAAAAAAAATCACAAAATTCAACAACTACCTCTGCAGGATAAAATACCAACAAATTTAACAACAACTTCAAGAGAAAAGCACCAACCAATTCAACAGCAACTTCTGCAGGAGAGAAATACACCCAGAAATTCAACAACAACTTCAGCGAGAAAAACACCGACAAATCCAACAACAACTTCAGCAAGAGTAAAAACTCCAACAAATTCAACAACAACTTCAGCAAAACACCAACATGTTCAGCAAGAACTTCAGCAAGAGTTAGAGCTCAACAAATTCAACAACAACTTAAGCAGGAGAGAAAACACCAACAAATTCAACAACAACTTCAGCAAGAGGAAAAAACTCGAATGTATTGAACAAGAACTTCAGCAGGAGAAAAACACTAACAAATTCAACAACAACTTCAGGGGAAAGAAACCAACAACTTCAACAGGAAACAACACCAATACTACAACAACAACCTCACCAGGAGAAAAGCACCAAAAAATTCAACAACAACTTCAGCAAGGGAAAAGCACCGACGAATTCAACAGCAACCTCAGCAAGAGAAAAACACCAAAAATTCAACAACCCCAGCGAGAGAAAAACACCGACAAATTCAACAACCTCTGCAGTCGAAAAATACATCAAAAAATTCAACAACAACTTCTGCAGGATTAAAAATACTAACAAATTCAACAAGTTCAAGAGAAAAGCACCAACAAATTCAACAACAACTTCTGCAAAACACCAACAAGTTCAGCAAGAACTTCAGCAAGAAAAAACACCAACAAATTCAACAACAACGTCCACAGGAGAAAAAACACCAACAAATTCAACAACAACCTCCGCAGGGGAAAAATGCACCGACAAATGCAACAAGAACTTCAGCAAGAGAACAACAACTTCAGCAGGAGGAAAACACCATCAAGTTCAACAGCTTCAGCAAGAGAAAAAAACCGACAAATTCAACAACATCTTATGCAAAAAAACAACAAATTCAATAAGAACTTCAGCAAGAAAAACACCGACAAATTCAACAACAACTTCAGCAAGAGGAAAAACTCCAACCTATTCAACACCAACTTCAGCAAGAGGAAAACACCAACAAGTTCAGCAACTTCAGCAGGATAAAAAAAAACCAACAAATTCAACAACAACTTCAGCAAGAGAAAAACACCGACAAATTCAACAACAACCTCTGCAGGATAAAATACCAACAAATTCAACAACAACTTCAGCGAAACACCAAGTTCAGCAAGAACTTCAGCAAGAGGAAAAAACTCGAATGTATTGAACAAGAACTTCAGCAGGAGAAAAACACTAACAAATTCAACAACAACTTCAGTGGGAAAAAACCAACAACTTTAACATGAAACAACAGCAATACTACAACAACAACCTCACCAGGAGAAAAGCACCAAAAAATTCAACAACAACTTCAGCAAGAGCAAAAACACCAACAATTTCAGCAACAACGTCCACAGGAGAAAAAACACCAACAAATTCAACAACAATCTCCGCAGGAGAAAAATGCACCGACAAATTCAACAACTTCAGCCAGAGCAAAACACCAACAAATTCAACAACAACTTCAGCAGGAGAAAAACACTGACAAATTCAACACCAACTTCAGCAAGAGGAAAAACTCCAACCTTTTCAACAACAATTTCAGCAAGAGGAAAACACCAACAAGTTCAACAACTTCAGCAGGATAAAAAAAACCAACAAATTCAACAACTTCAGCAAGAGAAAAACACTGAAAATTCAACATTTTCAGTAAGAGAAAAACACCGACAAATTCAACAACAACCTCTGCAGTCGAAAGAAAATCAAAAATTCAACAACAAACTCTGCAGGATAAAATACCAACAAATTTAACAACAACTTCAAGAGAAAAGCACCAACAAATTCAACAGCAATTTCTGCAGGAGAGAAAAACACCAACAAATTCAGCAAGACAGAAACACTGACAAATCCAACAACAACTTCAGCAAAATACCAAGTTCAGCAAGAACTTCAGCAAAAGTAAAAGCTCCAACAAATTCAACAACAACTTAAGCAGGAGAAAAAGCACCAACAAATTCAACAACAACTTCAGCAAGAGGAAAAAACTCGAATGTATTGAACAAGAACTTCAGCAGGAGAAAAACACTAACAAATTCAACAACAACTTCAGGGAAAAGAAACCAACAACTTTAACAGGAAACAACACCAATACTACAACAACAACCTCACCAGGAGAAAAGCACCAAAAAATTCAACAACAACTTCAGCAAGGGAAAAACACCGACAAATTCAACAGCAACTTCAGCAAGAGAAAAACACCAAAAATTCAACAACCTCAGCAAGAGAAAAACACCGACAAATTCAACAACAACCTCTGCAGTCAAAAAAAAAATCAGAATATTCAACAACAGCTTCTGCAGGATTAAAAATACCAACACATTCAACAACAAGTTCAGGAGAAAAGCACCAACAAATTCAACAACAACTTCAGCAAGAGAAACACCGACCAATCCAACAACAACTTCAGCAAAACACCAAGTTCAGCAAGTACTACAGCAAGAAAAAACACCAACAAATTCAACAACAACTTAAGCAAGAGAAAGAACACCAACAATTTCAACAACAACGTCCACAGGAGAAAAAACACCAACAAATTCAACAACAACCTCTGCAGGAGAAAAATGCACTGACAAATTTAGCAACAACTTCAGCAAGAGTAAAAACTCCAACAAATCCAACAACAACTTCAGTAAGGGAAGAACGCCAACAAATTCAACAACAACTTCAGCAAGAGAAAAGCACCAACAAATTCAACAGCAACTTCTGCAGGAGAAAAATACACCAACAAATTCAACAACAACTTCAGCAGGAGAGAAACACTGACAAATTCACCAACTTCAGCAAGAAACACCGACAAATTCAACAACTTCAGCCAGAGCAAAACACCAACAAATTCAACAAAATCTTCAGCAGGAGAAAAACACTGACAAATTCACCAACTTCAGCAAGAAACACCGACAAATTCAACAACTTCAGCCAGAGCAAAACACCAACAAATTCAACAAAAACTTCAGCAAGAGAAAAACACCGAGAAATTCAACACCAACTTCAGCAAGAGGAAAAACTCCAACCTATTCAACACCAACTTCAGCAAGAGGAAAACACCAACAAGTTCAACAACTTCAGCAGGATAAAAAAAAACAACAAATTCAACACCAACTTCAGCAAGAGAAAAACACTGAAAATTCAACATTTTCAGCAAGAGAAAAACATCGACAAATTCAACAGCAACCTCTGCAGTCGAAGAAAAAAATCACAAACTTCAACAACAACCTCTGCAGGATAAAATACCAACAAATTTAACAACAACTTCAAGAGAAAAGCACCAACAAATTCAGCAGCAATTTCTGCAGGAGAAAAAACACCAACAAATTCAACAACAACTTCAGCGAGAAGAACACCGACAAATCCACCAACAACTTCAGCAAAACACCAAGTTCAGCAAGTACTTCAGCAAGAGTAAAAGCTCCAACAAATTCAACAACAACTTAAGCAGGAGAAAAAACACCAACAAATTCAACAACAACTTCAGCAAGAGGAAAAACTCCAACCTATTCAACAGAAATTTCAGCAAGAGGAAAACACCAACAAGTTCAACAACTTCAGCAGGATAAAAAAACCAACAAATTCAACAACAACTTCAGCAAGAGAAAAACACTGAAAGTTCAACATTTTCAGCAAGAGAAAAACCCCGACAAGTTCAACAACAAACTCTGCAGGATAAAATACCAACACATTTAACAACAACTTCAAGAGAAAAGCACCAACAAATTCAACAGCAACTTCTGCAGGAGAGAAATACACCAACAAATTCAACAACTTCAGCAAGGGAAAAACACCGACAAATTCAACAACAACTTCTGCAGGAGAAAAATAAACCAATAAGTTCAACAACAACTTCAGCAAGAGTAAGAACTCCAACAAATCCAACAACAACTTCAGCAACAGAAAAACTCCAACAAATTCAACAACAACCTTGGGGATAGAAAAGCACCTAAAAATTCAACATCTGCAAGGGAAAAACAGCAACAAATTCAACAACAACCTCTACAGGAGAGAAAAATAACACCAAATTCAACAACAATGTCAGGAGAGAAAAGCCAACAAATTCAACAACAACTGCATGAGAAAAATACTCCAGCAAATTCAACAACAACTTCAGCCAGAGGGAAAATCTCCAACCTATTCAACAACAATTTCAGCAAGAGGAAAACACCAACAAGTTCAACAACTTCAGCAGGATAAAAAAAACCAACACATTCAACAACAACTTCAGCAAGAGAAAAACACCAAAAATTCAACATTTTCAGCAAGACAAAAACACCGACAAATTCAACAACAACCTCTGCAGTCAAAAAAAAATCACAAAATTCAACAACTACCTCTGCAGGATAAAATACCAACAAATTTAACAACAACTTCAGCGAGAAAAACACCGACAAATCCAACAACAACTTCAGCAAGAGTAAAAACTCCAACAAATTCAACAACAACTTCAGCAAAACACCAACATGTTCAGCAAGAACTTCAGCAAGAGTTAGAGCTCAACAAATTCAACAACAACTTAAGCAGGAGAGAAAACACCAACAAATTCAACAACAACTTCAGCAAGAGGAAAAAACTCGAATGTATTGAACAAGAACTTCAGCAGGAGAAAAACACTAACAAATTCAACAACAACTTCAGGGGAAAGAAACCAACAACTTCAACAGGAAACAACACCAATACTACAACAACAACCTCACCAGGAGAAAAGCACCAAAAAATTCAACAACAACTTCAGCAAGGGAAAAGCACCGACGAATTCAACAGCAACCTCAGCAAGAGAAAAACACCAAAAATTCAACAACCTCAGCAAGAGAAAAACACCGACAAATTCAACAACAACCTCTGCAGTCAAAAGAAAATCAGAATATTCAACAACAGCTTCTGCAGGATTAAAAATACCAACACATTCAACAACAAGTTCAGGAGAAAAGCACCAACAAATTCAACAACAACTTCAGCAAGAGAAACACCGACCAATCCAACAACAACTTCAGCAAAACACCAAGTTCAGCAAGTACTACAGCAAGAAAAAACACCAACAAATTCAACAACAACTTAAGCAAGAGAAAGAACACCAACAATTTCAACAACAACGTCCACAGGAGAAAAAACACCAATAAATTCAACAACAACCTCTGCAGGAGAAAAATGCACTGACAAATTTAGCAACAACTTCAGCAAGAGTAAAAACTCCAACAAATCCAACAACAACTTCAGTAAGGGAAGAACGCCAACAAATTCAACAACAACTTCAGCAAGAGAAAAGCACCAACAAATTCAACAGCAACTTCTGCAGGAGAAAAATACACCAACAAATTCAACAACAACTTCAGCAGGAGAGAAACACTGACAAATTCACCAACTTCAGCAAGAAACACCGACAAATTCAACAACTTCAGCCAGAGCAAAACACCAACAAATTCAACAAAATCTTCAGCAGGAGAAAAACACTGACAAATTCACCAACTTCAGCAAGAAACACCGACAAATTCAACAACTTCAGCCAGAGCAAAACACCAACAAATTCAACAAAAACTTCAGCAAGAGAAAGACACCGAGAAATTCAACACCAACTTCAGCAAGAGGAAAAACTCCAACCTATTCAACACCAACTTCAGCAAGAGGAAAACACCAACAAGTTCAACAACTTCAGCAGGATAAAAAAAAACAACAAATTCAACACCAACTTCAGCAAGAGAAAAACACTGAAAATTCAACATATTCAGCAAGAGAAAAACACCGACAAATTCAACAGCAACCTCTGCAGTCGAAGAAAAAAATCACAAACTTCAACAACAACCTCTGCAGGATAAAATGCCAACAAATTTAACAACAACTTCAAGAGAAAAGCACCAACAAATTCAACAGCAATTTCTGCAGGAGAAAAAACACCAACAAATTCAACAACAACTTCAGCGAGAAGAACACCGACAAATCCACCAACAACTTCAGCAAAACACCAAGTTCAGCAAGTACTTCAGCAAGAGTAAAAGCTCCAACAAATTCAACAACAACTTAAGCAGGAGAAAAAACACCAACAAATTCAACAACAACTTCAGCAAGAGGAAAAACTCCAACCTATTCAACAGAAATTTCAGCAAGAGGAAAACACCAACAAGTTCAACAACTTCAGCAGGATAAAAAAACCAACAAATTCAACAACAACTTCAGCAAGAGAAAAACACTGAAAGTTCAACATTTTCAGCAAGAGAAAAACCCCGACAAGTTCAACAACAAACTCTGCAGGATAAAATACCAACACATTTAACAACAACTTCAAGAGAAAAGCACCAACAAATTCAACAGCAACTTCTGCAGGAGAGAAATTCACCAACAAATTCAACAACTTCAGCAAGGGAAAAACACCGACAAATTCAACAACAACTTCTGCAGGAGAAAAATAAACCAATAAGTTCAACAACAACTTCAGCAAGAGTAAGAACTCCAACAAATCCAACAACAACTTCAGCAACAGAAAAACTCCAACAAATTCAACAACAACCTTGGGGATAGAAAAGCACCTAAAAATTCAACATCTGCAAGGGAAAAACAGCAACAAATTCAACAACAACCTCTACAGGAGAGAAAAATAACACCAAATTCAACAACAATGTCAGGAGAGAAAAGCCAACAAATTCAACAACAACTGCATGAGAAAAATACTCCAGCAAATTCAACAACAACTTCAGCCAGAGGGAAAATCTCCAACCTATTCAACAACAATTTCAGCAAGAGGAAAACACCAACAAGTTCAACAACTTCAGCAGGATAAAAAAAACCAACACATTCAACAACAACTTCAGCAAGAGAAAAACACCAAAAATTCAACATTTTCAGCAAGACAAAAACACCGACAAATTCAACAACAACCTCTGCAGTCAAAAAAAAATCACAAAATTCAACAACTACCTCTGCAGGATAAAATACCAACAAATTTAACAACAACTTCAAGAGAAAAGCACCAACCAATTCAACAGCAACTTCTGCAGGAGAGAAATACACCCAGAAATTCAACAACAACTTCAGCGAGAAAAACACCGACAAATCCAACAACAACTTCAGCAAGAGTAAAAACTCCAACAAATTCAACAACAACTTCAGCAAAACACCAACATGTTCAGCAAGAACTTCAGCAAGAGTTAGAGCTCAACAAATTCAACAACAACTTAAGCAGGAGAGAAAACACCAACAAATTCAACAACAACTTCAGCAAGAGGAAAAAACTCGAATGTATTGAACAAGAACTTCAGCAGGAGAAAAACACTAACAAATTCAACAACAACTTCAGGGGAAAGAAACCAACAACTTCAACAGGAAACAACACCAATACTACAACAACAACCTCACCAGGAGAAAAGCACCAAAAAATTCAACAACAACTTCAGCAAGGGAAAAGCACCGACGAATTCAACAGCAACCTCAGCAAGAGAAAAACACCAAAAATTCAACAACCCCAGCAAGAGAAAAACACCGACAAATTCAACAACCTCTGCAGTCGAAAAATACATCAAAAAATTCAACAACAACTTCTGCAGGATTAAAAATACTAACAAATTCAACAACAAGTTCAAGAGAAAAGCACCAACAAATTCAACAACAACTTCTGCAAAACACCAACAAGTTCAGCAAGAACTTCAGCAAGAAAAAACACCAACAAATTCAACAACAACGTCCACAGGAGAAAAAACACCAACAAATTCAACAACAACCTCCGCAGGGGAAAAATGCACCGACAAATGCAACAAGAACTTCAGCAAGAGAACAACAACTTCAGCAGGAGGAAAACACCATCAAGTTCAACAGCTTCAGCAAGAGAAAAAAACCGACAAATTCAACAACATCTTATGCAAAAAAACAACAAATTCAATAAGAACTTCAGCAAGAAAAACACCGACAAATTCAACAACAACTTCAGCAAGAGGAAAAACTCCAACCTATTCAACACCAACTTCAGCAAGAGGAAAACACCAACAAGTTCAGCAACTTCAGCAGGATAAAAAAAACCAACAAATTCAACAACAACTTCAGCAAGAGAAAAACACCGACAAATTCAACAACAACCTCTGCAGGATAAAATACCAACAAATTCAACAACAACTTCAGCGAAACACCAAGTTCAGCAAGAACTTCAGCAAGAGGAAAAAACTCGAATGTATTGAACAAGAACTTCAGCAGGAGAAAAACACTAACAAATTCAACAACAACTTCAGTGGGAAAAAACCAACAACTTTAACATGAAACAACAGCAATACTACAACAACAACCTCACCAGGAGAAAAGCACCAAAAAATTCAACAACAACTTCAGCAAGAGCAAAAACACCAACAATTTCAGCAACAACGTCCACAGGAGAAAAAACACCAACAAATTCAACAACAATCTCCGCAGGAGAAAAATGCACCGACAAATTCAACAACTTCAGCCAGAGCAAAACACCAACAAATTCAACAACAACTTCAGCAGGATAAAATACCAACAAATTTAACAACAACTTCAAGAGAAAAGCACCAACAAATTCAACAGCAATTTCTGCAGGAGAGAAAAACACCAACAAATTCAGCAAGACAGAAACACTGACAAATCCAACAACAACTTCAGCAAAATACCAAGTTCAGCAAGAACTTCAGCAAAAGTAAAAGCTCCAACAAATTCAACAACAACTTAAGCAGGAGAAAAAGCACCAACAAATTCAACAACAACTTCAGCAAGAGGAAAAAACTCGAATGTATTGAACAAGAACTTCAGCAGGAGAAAAACACTAACAAATTCAACAACAACTTCAGGGAAAAGAAACCAACAACTTTAACAGGAAACAACACCAATACTACAACAACAACCTCACCAGGAGAAAAGCACCAAAAAATTCAACAACAACTTCAGCAAGGGAAAAACACCGACAAATTCAACAGCAACTTCAGCAAGAGAAAAACACCAAAAATTCAACAACCTCAGCAAGAGAAAAACACCGACAAATTCAACAACAACCTCTGCAGTCAAAAAAAAAATCAGAATATTCAACAACAGCTTCTGCAGGATTAAAAATACCAACACATTCAACAACAAGTTCAGGAGAAAAGCACCAACAAATTCAACAACAACTTCAGCAAGAGAAACACCGACCAATCCAACAACAACTTCAGCAAAACACCAAGTTCAGCAAGTACTACAGCAAGAAAAAACACCAACAAATTCAACAACAACTTAAGCAAGAGAAAGAACACCAACAATTTCAACAACAACGTCCACAGGAGAAAAAACACCAACAAATTCAACAACAACCTCTGCAGGAGAAAAATGCACTGACAAATTTAGCAACAACTTCAGCAAGAGTAAAAACTCCAACAAATCCAACAACAACTTCAGTAAGGGAAGAACGCCAACAAATTCAACAACAACTTCAGCAAGAGAAAAGCACCAACAAATTCAACAGCAACTTCTGCAGGAGAAAAATACACCAACAAATTCAACAACAACTTCAGCAGGAGAGAAACACTGACAAATTCACCAACTTCAGCAAGAAACACCGACAAATTCAACAACTTCAGCCAGAGCAAAACACCAACAAATTCAACAAAATCTTCAGCAGGAGAAAAACACTGACAAATTCACCAACTTCAGCAAGAAACACCGACAAATTCAACAACTTCAGCCAGAGCAAAACACCAACAAATTCAACAAAAACTTCAGCAAGAGAAAAACACCGAGAAATTCAACACCAACTTCAGCAAGAGGAAAAACTCCAACCTATTCAACACCAACTTCAGCAAGAGGAAAACACCAACAAGTTCAACAACTTCAGCAGGATAAAAAAAAACAACAAATTCAACACCAACTTCAGCAAGAGAAAAACACTGAAAATTCAACATTTTCAGCAAAAGAAAAACACCGACAAATTCAACAGCAACCTCTGCAGTCGAAGAAAAAAATCACAAACTTCAACAACAACCTCTGCAGGATAAAATACCAACAAATTTAACAACAACTTCAAGAGAAAAGCACCAACAAATTCAGCAGCAATTTCTGCAGGAGAAAAAACACCAACAAATTCAACAACAACTTCAGCGAGAAGAACACCGACAAATCCACCAACAACTTCAGCAAAACACCAAGTTCAGCAAGTACTTCAGCAAGAGTAAAAGCTCCAACAAATTCAACAACAACTTAAGCAGGAGAAAAAACACCAACAAATTCAACAACAACTTCAGCAAGAGGAAAAACTCCAACCTATTCAACAGAAATTTCAGCAAGAGGAAAACACCAACAAGTTCAACAACTTCAGCAGGATAAAAAAACCAACAAATTCAACAACAACTTCAGCAAGAGAAAAACACTGAAAGTTCAACATTTTCAGCAAGAGAAAAACCCCGACAAGTTCAACAACAAACTCTGCAGGATAAAATACCAACACATTTAACAACAACTTCAAGAGAAAAGCACCAACAAATTCAACAGCAACTTCTGCAGGAGAGAAATTCACCAACAAATTCAACAACTTCAGCAAGGGAAAAACACCGACAAATTCAACAACAACTTCTGCAGGAGAAAAATAAACCAATAAGTTCAACAACAACTTCAGCAAGAGTAAGAACTCCAACAAATCCAACAACAACTTCAGCAACAGAAAAACTCCAACAAATTCAACAACAACCTTGGGGATAGAAAAGCACCTAAAAATTCAACATCTGCAAGGGAAAAACAGCAACAAATTCAACAACAACCTCTACAGGAGAGAAAAATAACACCAAATTCAACAACAATGTCAGGAGAGAAAAGCCAACAAATTCAACAACAACTGCATGAGAAAAATACTCCAGCAAATTCAACAACAACTTCAGCCAGAGGGAAAATCTCCAACCTATTCAACAACAATTTCAGCAAGAGGAAAACACCAACAAGTTCAACAACTTCAGCAGGATAAAAAAAACCAACACATTCAACAACAACTTCAGCAAGAGAAAAACACCAAAAATTCAACATTTTCAGCAAGACAAAAACACCGACAAATTCAACAACAACCTCTGCAGTCAAAAAAAAATCACAAAATTCAACAACTACCTCTGCAGGATAAAATACCAACAAATTTAACAACAACTTCAAGAGAAAAGCACCAACCAATTCAACAGCAACTTCTGCAGGAGAGAAATACACCCAGAAATTCAACAACAACTTCAGCGAGAAAAACACCGACAAATCCAACAACAACTTCAGCAAGAGTAAAAACTCCAACAAATTCAACAACAACTTCAGCAAAACACCAACATGTTCAGCAAGAACTTCAGCAAGAGTTAGAGCTCAACAAATTCAACAACAACTTAAGCAGGAGAGAAAACACCAACAAATTCAACAACAACTTCAGCAAGAGGAAAAAACTCGAATGTATTGAACAAGAACTTCAGCAGGAGAAAAACACTAACAAATTCAACAACAACTTCAGGGGAAAGAAACCAACAACTTCAACAGGAAACAACACCAATACTACAACAACAACCTCACCAGGAGAAAAGCACCAAAAAATTCAACAACAACTTCAGCAAGGGAAAAGCACCGACGAATTCAACAGCAACCTCAGCAAGAGAAAAACACCAAAAATTCAACAACCCCAGCAAGAGAAAAACACCGACAAATTCAACAACCTCTGCAGTCGAAAAATACATCAAAAAATTCAACAACAACTTCTGCAGGATTAAAAATACTAACAAATTCAACAACAAGTTCAAGAGAAAAGCACCAACAAATTCAACAACAACTTCTGCAAAACACCAACAAGTTCAGCAAGAACTTCAGCAAGAAAAAACACCAACAAATTCAACAACAACGTCCACAGGAGAAAAAACACCAACAAATTCAACAACAACCTCCGCAGGGGAAAAATGCACCGACAAATGCAACAAGAACTTCAGCAAGAGAACAACAACTTCAGCAGGAGGAAAACACCATCAAGTTCAACAGCTTCAGCAAGAGAAAAAAACCGACAAATTCAACAACATCTTATGCAAAAAAACAACAAATTCAATAAGAACTTCAGCAAGAAAAACACCGACAAATTCAACAACAACTTCAGCAAGAGGAAAAACTCCAACCTATTCAACACCAACTTCAGCAAGAGGAAAACACCAACAAGTTCAGCAACTTCAGCAGGATAAAAAAAACCAACAAATTCAACAACAACTTCAGCAAGAGAAAAACACCGACAAATTCAACAACAACCTCTGCAGGATAAAATACCAACAAATTCAACAACAACTTCAGCGAAACACCAAGTTCAGCAAGAACTTCAGCAAGAGGAAAAAACTCGAATGTATTGAACAAGAACTTCAGCAGGAGAAAAACACTAACAAATTCAACAACAACTTCAGTGGGAAAAAACCAACAACTTTAACATGAAACAACAGCAATACTACAACAACAACCTCACCAGGAGAAAAGCACCAAAAAATTCAACAACAACTTCAGCAAGAGCAAAAACACCAACAATTTCAGCAACAACGTCCACAGGAGAAAAAACACCAACAAATTCAACAACAATCTCCGCAGGAGAAAAATGCACCGACAAATTCAACAACTTCAGCCAGAGCAAAACACCAACAAATTCAACAACAACTTCAGCAGGATAAAATACCAACAAATTTAACAACAACTTCAAGAGAAAAGCACCAACAAATTCAACAGCAATTTCTGCAGGAGAGAAAAACACCAACAAATTCAGCAAGACAGAAACACTGACAAATCCAACAACAACTTCAGCAAAATACCAAGTTCAGCAAGAACTTCAGCAAAAGTAAAAGCTCCAACAAATTCAACAACAACTTAAGCAGGAGAAAAAGCACCAACAAATTCAACAACAACTTCAGCAAGAGGAAAAAACTCGAATGTATTGAACAAGAACTTCAGCAGGAGAAAAACACTAACAAATTCAACAACAACTTCAGGGAAAAGAAACCAACAACTTTAACAGGAAACAACACCAATACTACAACAACAACCTCACCAGGAGAAAAGCACCAAAAAATTCAACAACAACTTCAGCAAGGGAAAAACACCGACAAATTCAACAGCAACTTCAGCAAGAGAAAAACACCAAAAATTCAACAACCTCAGCAAGAGAAAAACACCGACAAATTCAACAACAACCTCTGCAGTCAAAAAAAAAATCAGAATATTCAACAACAGCTTCTGCAGGATTAAAAATACCAACACATTCAACAACAAGTTCAGGAGAAAAGCACCAACAAATTCAACAACAACTTCAGCAAGAGAAACACCGACCAATCCAACAACAACTTCAGCAAAACACCAAGTTCAGCAAGTACTACAGCAAGAAAAAACACCAACAAATTCAACAACAACTTAAGCAAGAGAAAGAACACCAACAATTTCAACAACAACGTCCACAGGAGAAAAAACACCAACAAATTCAACAACAACCTCTGCAGGAGAAAAATGCACTGACAAATTTAGCAACAACTTCAGCAAGAGTAAAAACTCCAACAAATCCAACAACAACTTCAGTAAGGGAAGAACGCCAACAAATTCAACAACAACTTCAGCAAGAGAAAAGCACCAACAAATTCAACAGCAACTTCTGCAGGAGAAAAATACACCAACAAATTCAACAACAACTTCAGCAGGAGAGAAACACTGACAAATTCACCAACTTCAGCAAGAAACACCGACAAATTCAACAACTTCAGCCAGAGCAAAACACCAACAAATTCAACAAAATCTTCAGCAGGAGAAAAACACTGACAAATTCACCAACTTCAGCAAGAAACACCGACAAATTCAACAACTTCAGCCAGAGCAAAACACCAACAAATTCAACAAAAACTTCAGCAAGAGAAAAACACCGAGAAATTCAACACCAACTTCAGCAAGAGGAAAAACTCCAACCTATTCAACACCAACTTCAGCAAGAGGAAAACACCAACAAGTTCAACAACTTCAGCAGGATAAAAAAAAACAACAAATTCAACACCAACTTCAGCAAGAGAAAAACACTGAAAATTCAACATTTTCAGCAAAAGAAAAACACCGACAAATTCAACAGCAACCTCTGCAGTCGAAGAAAAAAATCACAAACTTCAACAACAACCTCTGCAGGATAAAATACCAACAAATTTAACAACAACTTCAAGAGAAAAGCACCAACAAATTCAGCAGCAATTTCTGCAGGAGAAAAAACACCAACAAATTCAACAACAACTTCAGCGAGAAGAACACCGACAAATCCACCAACAACTTCAGCAAAACACCAAGTTCAGCAAGTACTTCAGCAAGAGTAAAAGCTCCAACAAATTCAACAACAACTTAAGCAGGAGAAAAAACACCAACAAATTCAACAACAACTTCAGCAAGAGGAAAAACTCCAACCTATTCAACAGAAATTTCAGCAAGAGGAAAACACCAACAAGTTCAACAACTTCAGCAGGATAAAAAAACCAACAAATTCAACAACAACTTCAGCAAGAGAAAAACACTGAAAGTTCAACATTTTCAGCAAGAGAAAAACCCCGACAAGTTCAACAACAAACTCTGCAGGATAAAATACCAACACATTTAACAACAACTTCAAGAGAAAAGCACCAACAAATTCAACAGCAACTTCTGCAGGAGAGAAATTCACCAACAAATTCAACAACTTCAGCAAGGGAAAAACACCGACAAATTCAACAACAACTTCTGCAGGAGAAAAATAAACCAATAAGTTCAACAACAACTTCAGCAAGAGTAAGAACTCCAACAAATCCAACAACAACTTCAGCAACAGAAAAACTCCAACAAATTCAACAACAACCTTGGGGATAGAAAAGCACCTAAAAATTCAACATCTGCAAGGGAAAAACAGCAACAAATTCAACAACAACCTCTACAGGAGAGAAAAATAACACAAAATTCAACAACAATGTCAGGAGAGAAAAGCCAACAAATTCAACAACAACTGCATGAGAAAAATACTCCAGCAAATTCAACAACAACTTCAGCCAGAGGGAAAATCTCCAACCTATTCAACAACAATTTCAGCAAGAGGAAAACACCAACAAGTTCAACAACTTCAGCAGGATAAAAAAAACCAACACATTCAACAACAACTTCAGCAAGAGAAAAACACCAAAAATTCAACATTTTCAGCAAGACAAAAACACCGACAAATTCAACAACAACCTCTGCAGTCAAAAAAAAATCACAAAATTCAACAACTACCTCTGCAGGATAAAATACCAACAAATTTAACAACAACTTCAAGAGAAAAGCACCAACCAATTCAACAGCAACTTCTGCAGGAGAGAAATACACCCAGAAATTCAACAACAACTTCAGCGAGAAAAACACCGACAAATCCAACAACAACTTCAGCAAGAGTAAAAACTCCAACAAATTCAACAACAACTTCAGCAAAACACCAACATGTTCAGCAAGAACTTCAGCAAGAGTTAGAGCTCAACAAATTCAACAACAACTTAAGCAGGAGAGAAAACACCAACAAATTCAACAACAACTTCAGCAAGAGGAAAAAACTCGAATGTATTGAACAAGAACTTCAGCAGGAGAAAAACACTAACAAATTCAACAACAACTTCAGGGGAAAGAAACCAACAACTTCAACAGGAAACAACACCAATACTACAACAACAACCTCACCAGGAGAAAAGCACCAAAAAATTCAACAACAACTTCAGCAAGGGAAAAGCACCGACGAATTCAACAGCAACCTCAGCAAGAGAAAAACACCAAAAATTCAACAACCCCAGCAAGAGAAAAACACCGACAAATTCAACAACCTCTGCAGTCGAAAAATACATCAAAAAATTCAACAACAACTTCTGCAGGATTAAAAATACTAACAAATTCAACAACAAGTTCAAGAGAAAAGCACCAACAAATTCAACAACAACTTCTGCAAAACACCAACAAGTTCAGCAAGAACTTCAGCAAGAAAAAACACCAACAAATTCAACAACAACGTCCACAGGAGAAAAAACACCAACAAATTCAACAACAACGTCCACAGGAGAAAAAACACCAACAAATTCAACAACAACCTCCGCAGGGGAAAAATGCACCGACAAATGCAACAAGAACTTCAGCAAGAGAACAACAACTTCAGCAGGAGGAAAACACCATCAAGTTCAACAGCTTCAGCAAGAGAAAAAAACCGACAAATTCAACAACATCTTATGCAAAAAAACAACAAATTCAATAAGAACTTCAGCAAGAAAAACACCGACAAATTCAACAACAACTTCAGCAAGAGGAAAAACTCCAACCTATTCAACACCAACTTCAGCAAGAGGAAAACACCAACAAGTTCAGCAACTTCAGCAGGATAAAAAAAACCAACAAATTCAACAACAACTTCAGCAAGAGAAAAACACCGACAAATTCAACAACAACCTCTGCAGGATAAAATACCAACAAATTCAACAACAACTTCAGCGAAACACCAAGTTCAGCAAGAACTTCAGCAAGAGGAAAAAACTCGAATGTATTGAACAAGAACTTCAGCAGGAGAAAAACACTAACAAATTCAACAACAACTTCAGTGGGAAAAAACCAACAACTTTAACATGAAACAACAGCAATACTACAACAACAACCTCACCAGGAGAAAAGCACCAAAAAATTCAACAACAACTTCAGCAAGAGCAAAAACACCAACAATTTCAGCAACAACGTCCACAGGAGAAAAAACACCAACAAATTCAACAACAATCTCCGCAGGAGAAAAATGCACCGACAAATTCAACAACTTCAGCCAGAGCAAAACACCAACAAATTCAACAACAACTTCAGCAGGATAAAATACCAACAAATTTAACAACAACTTCAAGAGAAAAGCACCAACAAATTCAACAGCAATTTCTGCAGGAGAGAAAAACACCAACAAATTCAGCAAGACAGAAACACTGACAAATCCAACAACAACTTCAGCAAAATACCAAGTTCAGCAAGAACTTCAGCAAAAGTAAAAGCTCCAACAAATTCAACAACAACTTAAGCAGGAGAAAAAGCACCAACAAATTCAACAACAACTTCAGCAAGAGGAAAAAACTCGAATGTATTGAACAAGAACTTCAGCAGGAGAAAAACACTAACAAATTCAACAACAACTTCAGGGAAAAGAAACCAACAACTTTAACAGGAAACAACACCAATACTACAACAACAACCTCACCAGGAGAAAAGCACCAAAAAATTCAACAACAACTTCAGCAAGGGAAAAACACCGACAAATTCAACAGCAACTTCAGCAAGAGAAAAACACCAAAAATTCAACAACCTCAGCAAGAGAAAAACACCGACAAATTCAACAACAACCTCTGCAGTCAAAAAAAAAATCAGAATATTCAACAACAGCTTCTGCAGGATTAAAAATACCAACACATTCAACAACAAGTTCAGGAGAAAAGCACCAACAAATTCAACAACAACTTCAGCAAGAGAAACACCGACCAATCCAACAACAACTTCAGCAAAACACCAAGTTCAGCAAGTACTACAGCAAGAAAAAACACCAACAAATTCAACAACAACTTAAGCAAGAGAAAGAACACCAACAATTTCAACAACAACGTCCACAGGAGAAAAAACACCAACAAATTCAACAACAACCTCTGCAGGAGAAAAATGCACTGACAAATTTAGCAACAACTTCAGCAAGAGTAAAAACTCCAACAAATCCAACAACAACTTCAGTAAGGGAAGAACGCCAACAAATTCAACAACAACTTCAGCAAGAGAAAAGCACCAACAAATTCAACAGCAACTTCTGCAGGAGAAAAATACACCAACAAATTCAACAACAACTTCAGCAGGAGAGAAACACTGACAAATTCACCAACTTCAGCAAGAAACACCGACAAATTCAACAACTTCAGCCAGAGCAAAACACCAACAAATTCAACAAAATCTTCAGCAGGAGAAAAACACTGACAAATTCACCAACTTCAGCAAGAAACACCGACAAATTCAACAACTTCAGCCAGAGCAAAACACCAACAAATTCAACAAAAACTTCAGCAAGAGAAAAACACCGAGAAATTCAACACCAACTTCAGCAAGAGGAAAAACTCCAACCTATTCAACACCAACTTCAGCAAGAGGAAAACACCAACAAGTTCAACAACTTCAGCAGGATAAAAAAAAACAACAAATTCAACACCAACTTCAGCAAGAGAAAAACACTGAAAATTCAACATTTTCAGCAAGAGAAAAACACCGACAAATTCAACAGCAACCTCTGCAGTCGAAGAAAAAAATCACAAACTTCAACAACAACCTCTGCAGGATAAAATACCAACAAATTTAACAACAACTTCAAGAGAAAAGCACCAACAAATTCAGCAGCAATTTCTGCAGGAGAAAAAACACCAACAAATTCAACAACAACTTCAGCGAGAAGAACACCGACAAATCCACCAACAACTTCAGCAAAACACCAAGTTCAGCAAGTACTTCAGCAAGAGTAAAAGCTCCAACAAATTCAACAACAACTTAAGCAGGAGAAAAAACACCAACAAATTCAACAACAACTTCAGCAAGAGGAAAAACTCCAACCTATTCAACAGAAATTTCAGCAAGAGGAAAACACCAACAAGTTCAACAACTTCAGCAGGATAAAAAAACCAACAAATTCAACAACAACTTCAGCAAGAGAAAAACACTGAAAGTTCAACATTTTCAGCAAGAGAAAAACCCCGACAAGTTCAACAACAAACTCTGCAGGATAAAATACCAACACATTTAACAACAACTTCAAGAGAAAAGCACCAACAAATTCAACAGCAACTTCTGCAGGAGAGAAATACACCAACAAATTCAACAACTTCAGCAAGGGAAAAACACCGACAAATTCAACAACAACTTCTGCAGGAGAAAAATAAACCAATAAGTTCAACAACAACTTCAGCAAGAGTAAGAACTCCAACAAATCCAACAACAACTTCAGCAACAGAAAAACTCCAACAAATTCAACAACAACCTTGGGGATAGAAAAGCACCTAAAAATTCAACATCTGCAAGGGAAAAACAGCAACAAATTCAACAACAACCTCTACAGGAGAGAAAAATAACACCAAATTCAACAACAATGTCAGGAGAGAAAAGCCAACAAATTCAACAACAACTGCATGAGAAAAATACTCCAGCAAATTCAACAACAACTTCAGCCAGAGGGAAAATCTCCAACCTATTCAACAACAATTTCAGCAAGAGGAAAACACCAACAAGTTCAACAACTTCAGCAGGATAAAAAAAACCAACACATTCAACAACAACTTCAGCAAGAGAAAAACACCAAAAATTCAACATTTTCAGCAAGACAAAAACACCGACAAATTCAACAACAACCTCTGCAGTCAAAAAAAAATCACAAAATTCAACAACTACCTCTGCAGGATAAAATACCAACAAATTTAACAACAACTTCAAGAGAAAAGCACCAACCAATTCAACAGCAACTTCTGCAGGAGAGAAATACACCCAGAAATTCAACAACAACTTCAGCGAGAAAAACACCGACAAATCCAACAACAACTTCAGCAAGAGTAAAAACTCCAACAAATTCAACAACAACTTCAGCAAAACACCAACATGTTCAGCAAGAACTTCAGCAAGAGTTAGAGCTCAACAAATTCAACAACAACTTAAGCAGGAGAGAAAACACCAACAAATTCAACAACAACTTCAGCAAGAGGAAAAAACTCGAATGTATTGAACAAGAACTTCAGCAGGAGAAAAACACTAACAAATTCAACAACAACTTCAGGGGAAAGAAACCAACAACTTCAACAGGAAACAACACCAATACTACAACAACAACCTCACCAGGAGAAAAGCACCAAAAAATTCAACAACAACTTCAGCAAGGGAAAAGCACCGACGAATTCAACAGCAACCTCAGCAAGAGAAAAACACCAAAAATTCAACAACCCCAGCAAGAGAAAAACACCGACAAATTCAACAACCTCTGCAGTCGAAAAATACATCAAAAAATTCAACAACAACTTCTGCAGGATTAAAAATACTAACAAATTCAACAACAAGTTCAAGAGAAAAGCACCAACAAATTCAACAACAACTTCTGCAAAACACCAACAAGTTCAGCAAGAACTTCAGCAAGAAAAAACACCAACAAATTCAACAACAACGTCCACAGGAGAAAAAACACCAACAAATTCAACAACAACCTCCGCAGGGGAAAAATGCACCGACAAATGCAACAAGAACTTCAGCAAGAGAACAACAACTTCAGCAGGAGGAAAACACCATCAAGTTCAACAGCTTCAGCAAGAGAAAAAAACCGACAAATTCAACAACATCTTATGCAAAAAAACAACAAATTCAATAAGAACTTCAGCAAGAAAAACACCGACAAATTCAACAACAACTTCAGCAAGAGGAAAAACTCCAACCTATTCAACACCAACTTCAGCAAGAGGAAAACACCAACAAGTTCAGCAACTTCAGCAGGATAAAAAAAACCAACAAATTCAACAACAACTTCAGCAAGAGAAAAACACCGACAAATTCAACAACAACCTCTGCAGGATAAAATACCAACAAATTCAACAACAACTTCAGCGAAACACCAAGTTCAGCAAGAACTTCAGCAAGAGGAAAAAACTCGAATGTATTGAACAAGAACTTCAGCAGGAGAAAAACACTAACAAATTCAACAACAACTTCAGTGGGAAAAAACCAACAACTTTAACATGAAACAACAGCAATACTACAACAACAACCTCACCAGGAGAAAAGCACCAAAAAATTCAACAACAACTTCAGCAAGAGCAAAAACACCAACAATTTCAGCAACAACGTCCACAGGAGAAAAAACACCAACAAATTCAACAACAATCTCCGCAGGAGAAAAATGCACCGACAAATTCAACAACTTCAGCCAGAGCAAAACACCAACAAATTCAACAACAACTTCAGCAGGAGAAAAACACTGACAAATTCAACACCAACTTCAGCAAGAGGAAAAACTCCAACCTTTTCAACAACAATTTCAGCAAGAGGAAAACACCAACAAGTTCAACAACTTCAGCAGGATAAAAAAAACCAACAAATTCAACAACTTCAGCAAGAGAAAAACACTGAAAATTCAACATTTTCAGTAAGAGAAAAACACCGACAAATTCAACAACAACCTCTGCAGTCGAAAGAAAATCAAAAATTCAACAACAAACTCTGCAGGATAAAATACCAACAAATTTAACAACAACTTCAAGAGAAAAGCACCAACAAATTCAACAGCAATTTCTGCAGGAGAGAAAAACACCAACAAATTCAGCAAGACAGAAACACTGACAAATCCAACAACAACTTCAGCAAAATACCAAGTTCAGCAAGAACTTCAGCAAAAGTAAAAGCTCCAACAAATTCAACAACAACTTAAGCAGGAGAAAAAGCACCAACAAATTCAACAACAACTTCAGCAAGAGGAAAAAACTCGAATGTATTGAACAAGAACTTCAGCAGGAGAAAAACACTAACAAATTCAACAACAACTTCAGGGAAAAGAAACCAACAACTTTAACAGGAAACAACACCAATACTACAACAACAACCTCACCAGGAGAAAAGCACCAAAAAATTCAACAACAACTTCAGCAAGGGAAAAACACCGACAAATTCAACAGCAACTTCAGCAAGAGAAAAACACCAAAAATTCAACAACCTCAGCAAGAGAAAAACACCGACAAATTCAACAACAACCTCTGCAGTCAAAAAAAAAATCAGAATATTCAACAACAGCTTCTGCAGGATTAAAAATACCAACACATTCAACAACAAGTTCAGGAGAAAAGCACCAACAAATTCAACAACAACTTCAGCAAGAGAAACACCGACCAATCCAACAACAACTTCAGCAAAACACCAAGTTCAGCAAGTACTACAGCAAGAAAAAACACCAACAAATTCAACAACAACTTAAGCAAGAGAAAGAACACCAACAATTTCAACAACAACGTCCACAGGAGAAAAAACACCAACAAATTCAACAACAACCTCTGCAGGAGAAAAATGCACTGACAAATTTAGCAACAACTTCAGCAAGAGTAAAAACTCCAACAAATCCAACAACAACTTCAGTAAGGGAAGAACGCCAACAAATTCAACAACAACTTCAGCAAGAGAAAAGCACCAACAAATTCAACAGCAACTTCTGCAGGAGAAAAATACACCAACAAATTCAACAACAACTTCAGCAGGAGAGAAACACTGACAAATTCACCAACTTCAGCAAGAAACACCGACAAATTCAACAACTTCAGCCAGAGCAAAACACCAACAAATTCAACAAAATCTTCAGCAGGAGAAAAACACTGACAAATTCACCAACTTCAGCAAGAAACACCGACAAATTCAACAACTTCAGCCAGAGCAAAACACCAACAAATTCAACAAAAACTTCAGCAAGAGAAAAACACCGAGAAATTCAACACCAACTTCAGCAAGAGGAAAAACTCCAACCTATTCAACACCAACTTCAGCAAGAGGAAAACACCAACAAGTTCAACAACTTCAGCAGGATAAAAAAAAACAACAAATTCAACACCAACTTCAGCAAGAGAAAAACACTGAAAATTCAACATTTTCAGCAAGAGAAAAACATCGACAAATTCAACAGCAACCTCTGCAGTCGAAGAAAAAAATCACAAACTTCAACAACAACCTCTGCAGGATAAAATACCAACAAATTTAACAACAACTTCAAGAGAAAAGCACCAACAAATTCAGCAGCAATTTCTGCAGGAGAAAAAACACCAACAAATTCAACAACAACTTCAGCGAGAAGAACACCGACAAATCCACCAACAACTTCAGCAAAACACCAAGTTCAGCAAGTACTTCAGCAAGAGTAAAAGCTCCAACAAATTCAACAACAACTTAAGCAGGAGAAAAAACACCAACAAATTCAACAACAACTTCAGCAAGAGGAAAAACTCCAACCTATTCAACAGAAATTTCAGCAAGAGGAAAACACCAACAAGTTCAACAACTTCAGCAGGATAAAAAAACCAACAAATTCAACAACAACTTCAGCAAGAGAAAAACACTGAAAGTTCAACATTTTCAGCAAGAGAAAAACCCCGACAAGTTCAACAACAAACTCTGCAGGATAAAATACCAACACATTTAACAACAACTTCAAGAGAAAAGCACCAACAAATTCAACAGCAACTTCTGCAGGAGAGAAATACACCAACAAATTCAACAACTTCAGCAAGGGAAAAACACCGACAAATTCAACAACAACTTCTGCAGGAGAAAAATAAACCAATAAGTTCAACAACAACTTCAGCAAGAGTAAGAACTCCAACAAATCCAACAACAACTTCAGCAACAGAAAAACTCCAACAAATTCAACAACAACCTTGGGGATAGAAAAGCACCTAAAAATTGAACATCTGCAAGGGAAAAACAGCAACAAATTCAACAACAACCTCTACAGGAGAGAAAAATAACACCATATTCAACAACAATGTCAGGAGAGAAAAGCCAACAAATTCAACAACAACTGCATGAGAAAAATACTCCAGCAAATTCAACAACAACTTCAGCCAGAGGGAAAATCTCCAACCTATTCAACAACAATTTCAGCAAGAGGAAAACACCAACAAGTTCAACAACTTCAGCAGGATAAAAAAAACCAACACATTCAACAACAACTTCAGCAAGAGAAAAACACCAAAAATTCAACATTTTCAGCAAGACAAAAACACCGACAAATTCAACAACAACCTCTGCAGTCAAAAAAAAATCACAAAATTCAACAACTACCTCTGCAGGATAAAATACCAACAAATTTAACAACAACTTCAAGAGAAAAGCACCAACCAATTCAACAGCAACTTCTGCAGGAGAGAAATACACCCAGAAATTCAACAACAACTTCAGCGAGAAAAACACCGACAAATCCAACAACAACTTCAGCAAGAGTAAAAACTCCAACAAATTCAACAACAACTTCAGCAAAACACCAACATGTTCAGCAAGAACTTCAGCAAGAGTTAGAGCTCAACAAATTCAACAACAACTTAAGCAGGAGAGAAAACACCAACAAATTCAACAACAACTTCAGCAAGAGGAAAAAACTCGAATGTATTGAACAAGAACTTCAGCAGGAGAAAAACACTAACAAATTCAACAACAACTTCAGGGGAAAGAAACCAACAACTTCAACAGGAAACAACACCAATACTACAACAACAACCTCACCAGGAGAAAAGCACCAAAAAATTCAACAACAACTTCAGCAAGGGAAAAGCACCGACGAATTCAACAGCAACCTCAGCAAGAGAAAAACACCAAAAATTCAACAACCCCAGCAAGAGAAAAACACCGACAAATTCAACAACCTCTGCAGTCGAAAAATACATCAAAAAATTCAACAACAACTTCTGCAGGATTAAAAATACTAACAAATTCAACAACAAGTTCAAGAGAAAAGCACCAACAAATTCAACAACAACTTCTGCAAAACACCAACAAGTTCAGCAAGAACTTCAGCAAGAAAAAACACCAACAAATTCAACAACAACGTCCACAGGAGAAAAAACACCAACAAATTCAACAACAACCTCCGCAGGGGAAAAATGCACCGACAAATGCAACAAGAACTTCAGCAAGAGAACAACAACTTCAGCAGGAGGAAAACACCATCAAGTTCAACAGCTTCAGCAAGAGAAAAAAACCGACAAATTCAACAACATCTTATGCAAAAAAACAACAAATTCAATAAGAACTTCAGCAAGAAAAACACCGACAAATTCAACAACAACTTCAGCAAGAGGAAAAACTCCAACCTATTCAACCCCAACTTCAGCAAGAGGAAAACACCAACAAGTTCAGCAACTTCAGCAGGATAAAAAAAACCAACAAATTCAACAACAACTTCAGCAAGAGAAAAACACCGACACATTCAACAACAACCTCTGCAGGATAAAATACCAACAAATTCAACAACAACTTCAGCGAAACACCAAGTTCAGCAAGAACTTCAGCAAGAGGAAAAAACTCGAATGTATTGAACAAGAACTTCAGCAGGAGAAAAACACTAACAAATTCAACAACAACTTCAGTGGGAAAAAACCAACAACTTTAACATGAAACAACAGCAATACTACAACAACAACCTCACCAGGAGAAAAGCACCAAAAAATTCAACAACAACTTCAGCAAGAGCAAAAACACCAACAATTTCAGCAACAACGTCCACAGGAGAAAAAACACCAACAAATTCAACAACAATCTCCGCAGGAGAAAAATGCACCGACAAATTCAACAACTTCAGCCAGAGCAAAACACCAACAAATTCAACAACAACTTCAGCAGGATAAAATACCAACAAATTTAACAACAACTTCAAGAGAAAAGCACCAACAAATTCAACAGCAATTTCTGCAGGAGAGAAAAACACCAACAAATTCAGCAAGACAGAAACACTGACAAATCCAACAACAACTTCAGCAAAATACCAAGTTCAGCAAGAACTTCAGCAAAAGTAAAAGCTCCAACAAATTCAACAACAACTTAAGCAGGAGAAAAAGCACCAACAAATTCAACAACAACTTCAGCAAGAGGAAAAAACTCGAATGTATTGAACAAGAACTTCAGCAGGAGAAAAACACTAACAAATTCAACAACAACTTCAGGGAAAAGAAACCAACAACTTTAACAGGAAACAACACCAATACTACAACAACAACCTCACCAGGAGAAAAGCACCAAAAAATTCAACAACAACTTCAGCAAGGGAAAAACACCGACAAATTCAACAGCAACTTCAGCAAGAGAAAAACACCAAAAATTCAACAACCTCAGCAAGAGAAAAACACCGACAAATTCAACAACAACCTCTGCAGTCAAAAAAAAAATCAGAATATTCAACAACAGCTTCTGCAGGATTAAAAATACCAACACATTCAACAACAAGTTCAGGAGAAAAGCACCAACAAATTCAACAACAACTTCAGCAAGAGAAACACCGACCAATCCAACAACAACTTCAGCAAAACACCAAGTTCAGCAAGTACTACAGCAAGAAAAAACACCAACAAATTCAACAACAACTTAAGCAAGAGAAAGAACACCAACAATTTCAACAACAACGTCCACAGGAGAAAAAACACCAACAAATTCAACAACAACCTCTGCAGGAGAAAAATGCACTGACAAATTTAGCAACAACTTCAGCAAGAGTAAAAACTCCAACAAATCCAACAACAACTTCAGTAAGGGAAGAACGCCAACAAATTCAACAACAACTTCAGCAAGAGAAAAGCACCAACAAATTCAACAGCAACTTCTGCAGGAGAAAAATACACCAACAAATTCAACAACAACTTCAGCAGGAGAGAAACACTGACAAATTCACCAACTTCAGCAAGAAACACCGACAAATTCAACAACTTCAGCCAGAGCAAAACACCAACAAATTCAACAAAATCTTCAGCAGGAGAAAAACACTGACAAATTCACCAACTTCAGCAAGAAACACCGACAAATTCAACAACTTCAGCCAGAGCAAAACACCAACAAATTCAACAAAAACTTCAGCAAGAGAAAAACACCGAGAAATTCAACACCAACTTCAGCAAGAGGAAAAACTCCAACCTATTCAACACCAACTTCAGCAAGAGGAAAACACCAACAAGTTCAACAACTTCAGCAGGATAAAAAAAAACAACAAATTCAACACCAACTTCAGCAAGAGAAAAACACTGAAAATTCAACATTTTCAGCAAGAGAAAAACACCGACAAATTCAACAGCAACCTCTGCAGTCGAAGAAAAAAATCACAAACTTCAACAACAACCTCTGCAGGATAAAATACCAACAAATTTAACAACAACTTCAAGAGAAAAGCACCAACAAATTCAGCAGCAATTTCTGCAGGAGAAAAAACACCAACAAATTCAACAACAACTTCAGCGAGAAGAACACCGACAAATCCACCAACAACTTCAGCAAAACACCAAGTTCAGCAAGTACTTCAGCAAGAGTAAAAGCTCCAACAAATTCAACAACAACTTAAGCAGGAGAAAAAACACCAACAAATTCAACAACAACTTCAGCAAGAGGAAAAACTCCAACCTATTCAACAGAAATTTCAGCAAGAGGAAAACACCAACAAGTTCAACAACTTCAGCAGGATAAAAAAACCAACAAATTCAACAACAACTTCAGCAAGAGAAAAACACTGAAAGTTCAACATTTTCAGCAAGAGAAAAACCCCGACAAGTTCAACAACAAACTCTGCAGGATAAAATACCAACACATTTAACAACAACTTCAAGAGAAAAGCACCAACAAATTCAACAGCAACTTCTGCAGGAGAGAAATACACCAACAAATTCAACAACTTCAGCAAGGGAAAAACACCGACAAATTCAACAACAACTTCTGCAGGAGAAAAATAAACCAATAAGTTCAACAACAACTTCAGCAAGAGTAAGAACTCCAACAAATCCAACAACAACTTCAGCAACAGAAAAACTCCAACAAATTCAACAACAACCTTGGGGATAGAAAAGCACCTAAAAATTCAACATCTGCAAGGGAAAAACAGCAACAAATTCAACAACAACCTCTACAGGAGAGAAAAATAACACCAAATTCAACAACAATGTCAGGAGAGAAAAGCCAACAAATTCAACAACAACTGCATGAGAAAAATACTCCAGCAAATTCAACAACAACTTCAGCCAGAGGGAAAATCTCCAACCTATTCAACAACAATTTCAGCAAGAGGAAAACACCAACAAGTTCAACAACTTCAGCAGGATAAAAAAAACCAACACATTCAACAACAACTTCAGCAAGAGAAAAACACCAAAAATTCAACATTTTCAGCAAGACAAAAACACCGACAAATTCAACAACAACCTCTGCAGTCAAAAAAAAATCACAAAATTCAACAACTACCTCTGCAGGATAAAATACCAACAAATTTAACAACAACTTCAAGAGAAAAGCACCAACCAATTCAACAGCAACTTCTGCAGGAGAGAAATACACCCAGAAATTCAACAACAACTTCAGCGAGAAAAACACCGACAAATCCAACAACAACTTCAGCAAGAGTAAAAACTCCAACAAATTCAACAACAACTTCAGCAAAACACCAACATGTTCAGCAAGAACTTCAGCAAGAGTTAGAGCTCAACAAATTCAACAACAACTTAAGCAGGAGAGAAAACACCAACAAATTCAACAACAACTTCAGCAAGAGGAAAAAACTCGAATGTATTGAACAAGAACTTCAGCAGGAGAAAAACACTAACAAATTCAACAACAACTTCAGGGGAAAGAAACCAACAACTTCAACAGGAAACAACACCAATACTACAACAACAACCTCACCAGGAGAAAAGCACCAAAAAATTCAACAACAACTTCAGCAAGGGAAAAGCACCGACGAATTCAACAGCAACCTCAGCAAGAGAAAAACACCAAAAATTCAACAACCCCAGCAAGAGAAAAACACCGACAAATTCAACAACCTCTGCAGTCGAAAAATACATCAAAAAATTCAACAACAACTTCTGCAGGATTAAAAATACTAACAAATTCAACAACAAGTTCAAGAGAAAAGCACCAACAAATTCAACAACAACTTCTGCAAAACACCAACAAGTTCAGCAAGAACTTCAGCAAGAAAAAACACCAACAAATTCAACAACAACGTCCACAGGAGAAAAAACACCAACAAATTCAACAACAACCTCCGCAGGGGAAAAATGCACCGACAAATGCAACAAGAACTTCAGCAAGAGAACAACAACTTCAGCAGGAGGAAAACACCATCAAGTTCAACAGCTTCAGCAAGAGAAAAAAACCGACAAATTCAACAACATCTTATGCAAAAAAACAACAAATTCAATAAGAACTTCAGCAAGAAAAACACCGACAAATTCAACAACAACTTCAGCAAGAGGAAAAACTCCAACCTATTCAACACCAACTTCAGCAAGAGGAAAACACCAACAAGTTCAGCAACTTCAGCAGGATAAAAAAAACCAACAAATTCAACAACAACTTCAGCAAGAGAAAAACACCGACAAATTCAACAACAACCTCTGCAGGATAAAATACCAACAAATTCAACAACAACTTCAGCGAAACACCAAGTTCAGCAAGAACTTCAGCAAGAGGAAAAAACTCGAATGTATTGAACAAGAACTTCAGCAGGAGAAAAACACTAACAAATTCAACAACAACTTCAGTGGGAAAAAACCAACAACTTTAACATGAAACAACAGCAATACTACAACAACAACCTCACCAGGAGAAAAGCACCAAAAAATTCAACAACAACTTCAGCAAGAGCAAAAACACCAACAATTTCAGCAACAACGTCCACAGGAGAAAAAACACCAACAAATTCAACAACAATCTCCGCAGGAGAAAAATGCACCGACAAATTCAACAACTTCAGCCAGAGCAAAACACCAACAAATTCAACAACAACTTCAGCAGGAGAAAAACACTGACAAATTCAACACCAACTTCAGCAAGAGGAAAAACTCCAACCTTTTCAACAACAATTTCAGCAAGAGGAAAACACCAACAAGTTCAACAACTTCAGCAGGATAAAAAAAAACAACAAATTCAACAACTTCAGCAAGAGAAAAACACTGAAAATTCAACATTTTCAGTAAGAGAAAAACACCGACAAATTCAACAACAACCTCTGCAGTCGAAAGAAAATCAAAAATTCAACAACAAACTCTGCAGGATAAAATACCAACAAATTTAACAACAACTTCAAGAGAAAAGCACCAACAAATTCAACAGCAATTTCTGCAGGAGAGAAAAACACCAACAAATTCAGCAAGACAGAAACACTGACAAATCCAACAACAACTTCAGCAAAATACCAAGTTCAGCAAGAACTTCAGCAAAAGTAAAAGCTCCAACAAATTCAACAACAACTTAAGCAGGAGAAAAAGCACCAACAAATTCAACAACAACTTCAGCAAGAGGAAAAAACTCGAATGTATTGAACAAGAACTTCAGCAGGAGAAAAACACTAACAAATTCAACAACAACTTCAGGGAAAAGAAACCAACAACTTTAACAGGAAACAACACCAATACTACAACAACAACCTCACCAGGAGAAAAGCACCAAAAAATTCAACAACAACTTCAGCAAGGGAAAAACACCGACAAATTCAACAGCAACTTCAGCAAGAGAAAAACACCAAAAATTCAACAACCTCAGCAAGAGAAAAACACCGACAAATTCAACAACAACCTCTGCAGTCAAAAAAAAAATCAGAATATTCAACAACAGCTTCTGCAGGATTAAAAATACCAACACATTCAACAACAAGTTCAGGAGAAAAGCACCAACAAATTCAACAACAACTTCAGCAAGAGAAACACCGACCAATCCAACAACAACTTCAGCAAAACACCAAGTTCAGCAAGTACTACAGCAAGAAAAAACACCAACAAATTCAACAACAACTTAAGCAAGAGAAAGAACACCAACAATTTCAACAACAACGTCCACAGGAGAAAAAACACCAACAAATTCAACAACAACCTCTGCAGGAGAAAAATGCACTGACAAATTTAGCAACAACTTCAGCAAGAGTAAAAACTCCAACAAATCCAACAACAACTTCAGTAAGGGAAGAACGCCAACAAATTCAACAACAACTTCAGCAAGAGAAAAGCACCAACAAATTCAACAGCAACTTCTGCAGGAGAAAAATACACCAACAAATTCAACAACAACTTCAGCAGGAGAGAAACACTGACAAATTCACCAACTTCAGCAAGAAACACCGACAAATTCAACAACTTCAGCCAGAGCAAAACACCAACAAATTCAACAAAATCTTCAGCAGGAGAAAAACACTGACAAATTCACCAACTTCAGCAAGAAACACCGACAAATTCAACAACTTCAGCCAGAGCAAAACACCAACAAATTCAACAAAAACTTCAGCAAGAGAAAAACACCGAGAAATTCAACACCAACTTCAGCAAGAGGAAAAACTCCAACCTATTCAACACCAACTTCAGCAAGAGGAAAACACCAACAAGTTCAACAACTTCAGCAGGATAAAAAAAAACAACAAATTCAACACCAACTTCAGCAAGAGAAAAACACTGAAAATTCAACATTTTCAGCAAGAGAAAAACATCGACAAATTCAACAGCAACCTCTGCAGTCGAAGAAAAAAATCACAAACTTCAACAACAACCTCTGCAGGATAAAATACCAACAAATTTAACAACAACTTCAAGAGAAAAGCACCAACAAATTCAGCAGCAATTTCTGCAGGAGAAAAAACACCAACAAATTCAACAACAACTTCAGCAAGAAGAACACCGACAAATCCACCAACAACTTCAGCAAAACACCAAGTTCAGCAAGTACTTCAGCAAGAGTAAAAGCTCCAACAAATTCAACAACAACTTAAGCAGGAGAAAAAACACCAACAAATTCAACAACAACTTCAGCAAGAGGAAAAACTCCAACCTATTCAACAGAAATTTCAGCAAGAGGAAAACACCAACAAGTTCAACAACTTCAGCAGGATAAAAAAACCAACAAATTCAACAACAACTTCAGCAAGAGAAAAACACTGAAAGTTCAACATTTTCAGCAAGAGAAAAACCCCGACAAGTTCAACAACAAACTCTGCAGGATAAAATACCAACACATTTAACAACAACTTCAAGAGAAAAGCACCAACAAATTCAACAGCAACTTCTGCAGGAGAGAAATACACCAACAAATTCAACAACTTCAGCAAGGGAAAAACACCGACAAATTCAACAACAACTTCTGCAGGAGAAAAATAAACCAATAAGTTCAACAACAACTTCAGCAAGAGTAAGAACTCCAACAAATCCAACAACAACTTCAGCAACAGAAAAACTCCAACAAATTCAACAACAACCTTGGGGATAGAAAAGCACCTAAAAATTCAACATCTGCAAGGGAAAAACAGCAACAAATTCAACAACAACCTCTACAGGAGAGAAAAATAACACCAAATTCAACAACAATGTCAGGAGAGAAAAGCCAACAAATTCAACAACAACTGCATGAGAAAAATACTCCAGCAAATTCAACAACAACTTCAGCCAGAGGGAAAATCTCCAACCTATTCAACAACAATTTCAGCAAGAGGAAAACACCAACAAGTTCAACAACTTCAGCAGGATAAAAAAAACCAACACATTCAACAACAACTTCAGCAAGAGAAAAACACCAAAAATTCAACATTTTCAGCAAGACAAAAACGCCGACAAATTCAACAACAACCTCTGCAGTCAAAAAAAAATCACAAAATTCAACAACTACCTCTGCAGGATAAAATACCAACAAATTTAACAACAACTTCAAGAGAAAAGCACCAACCAATTCAACAGCAACTTCTGCAGGAGAGAAATACACCCAGAAATTCAACAACAACTTCAGCGAGAAAAACACCGACAAATCCAACAACAACTTCAGCAAGAGTAAAAACTCCAACAAATTCAACAACAACTTCAGCAAAACACCAACATGTTCAGCAAGAACTTCAGCAAGAGTTAGAGCTCAACAAATTCAACAACAACTTAAGCAGGAGAGAAAACACCAACAAATTCAACAACAACTTCAGCAAGAGGAAAAAACTCGAATGTATTGAACAAGAACTTCAGCAGGAGAAAAACACTAACAAATTCAACAACAACTTCAGGGGAAAGAAACCAACAACTTCAACAGGAAACAACACCAATACTACAACAACAACCTCACCAGGAGAAAAGCACCAAAAAATTCAACAACAACTTCAGCAAGGGAAAAGCACCGACGAATTCAACAGCAACCTCAGCAAGAGAAAAACACCAAAAATTCAACAACCCCAGCAAGAGAAAAACACCGACAAATTCAACAACCTCTGCAGTCGAAAAATACATCAAAAAATTCAACAACAACTTCTGCAGGATTAAAAATACTAACAAATTCAACAACAAGTTCAAGAGAAAAGCACCAACAAATTCAACAACAACTTCTGCAAAACACCAACAAGTTCAGCAAGAACTTCAGCAAGAAAAAACACCAACAAATTCAACAACAACGTCCACAGGAGAAAAAACACCAACAAATTCAACAACAACCTCCGCAGGGGAAAAATGCACCGACAAATGCAACAAGAACTTCAGCAAGAGAACAACAACTTCAGCAGGAGGAAAACACCATCAAGTTCAACAGCTTCAGCAAGAGAAAAAAACCGACAAATTCAACAACATCTTATGCAAAAAAACAACAAATTCAATAAGAACTTCAGCAAGAAAAACACCGACAAATTCAACAACAACTTCAGCAAGAGGAAAAACTCCAACCTATTCAACACCAACTTCAGCAAGAGGAAAACACCAACAAGTTCAGCAACTTCAGCAGGATAAAAAAAACCAACAAATTCAACAACAACTTCAGCAAGAGAAAAACACCGACAAATTCAACAACAACCTCTGCAGGATAAAATACCAACAAATTCAACAACAACTTCAGCGAAACACCAAGTTCAGCAAGAACTTCAGCAAGAGGAAAAAACTCGAATGTATTGAACAAGAACTTCAGCAGGAGAAAAACACTAACAAATTCAACAACAACTTCAGTGGGAAAAAACCAACAACTTTAACATGAAACAACAGCAATACTACAACAACAACCTCACCAGGAGAAAAGCACCAAAAAATTCAACAACAACTTCAGCAAGAGCAAAAACACCAACAATTTCAGCAACAACGTCCACAGGAGAAAAAACACCAACAAATTCAACAACAATCTCCGCAGGAGAAAAATGCACCGACAAATTCAACAACTTCAGCCAGAGCAAAACACCAACAAATTCAACAACAACTTCAGCAGGAGAAAAACACTGACAAATTCAACACCAACTTCAGCAAGAGGAAAAACTCCAACCTTTTCAACAACAATTTCAGCAAGAGGAAAACACCAACAAGTTCAACAACTTCAGCAGGATAAAAAAAAACAACAAATTCAACAACTTCAGCAAGAGAAAAACACTGAAAATTCAACATTTTCAGTAAGAGAAAAACACCGACAAATTCAACAACAACCTCTGCAGTCGAAAGAAAATCAAAAATTCAACAACAAACTCTGCAGGATAAAATACCAACAAATTTAACAACAACTTCAAGAGAAAAGCACCAACAAATTCAACAGCAATTTCTGCAGGAGAGAAAAACACCAACAAATTCAGCAAGACAGAAACACTGACAAATCCAACAACAACTTCAGCAAAATACCAAGTTCAGCAAGAACTTCAGCAAAAGTAAAAGCTCCAACAAATTCAACAACAACTTAAGCAGGAGAAAAAGCACCAACAAATTCAACAACAACTTCAGCAAGAGGAAAAAACTCGAATGTATTGAACAAGAACTTCAGCAGGAGAAAAACACTAACAAATTCAACAACAACTTCAGGGAAAAGAAACCAACAACTTTAACAGGAAACAACACCAATACTACAACAACAACCTCACCAGGAGAAAAGCACCAAAAAATTCAACAACAACTTCAGCAAGGGAAAAACACCGACAAATTCAACAGCAACTTCAGCAAGAGAAAAACACCAAAAATTCAACAACCTCAGCAAGAGAAAAACACCGACAAATTCAACAACAACCTCTGCAGTCAAAAAAAAAATCAGAATATTCAACAACAGCTTCTGCAGGATTAAAAATACCAACACATTCAACAACAAGTTCAGGAGAAAAGCACCAACAAATTCAACAACAACTTCAGCAAGAGAAACACCGACCAATCCAACAACAACTTCAGCAAAACACCAAGTTCAGCAAGTACTACAGCAAGAAAAAACACCAACAAATTCAACAACAACTTAAGCAAGAGAAAGAACACCAACAATTTCAACAACAACGTCCACAGGAGAAAAAACACCAACAAATTCAACAACAACCTCTGCAGGAGAAAAATGCACTGACAAATTTAGCAACAACTTCAGCAAGAGTAAAAACTCCAACAAATCCAACAACAACTTCAGTAAGGGAAGAACGCCAACAAATTCAACAACAACTTCAGCAAGAGAAAAGCACCAACAAATTCAACAGCAACTTCTGCAGGAGAAAAATACACCAACAAATTCAACAACAACTTCAGCAGGAGAGAAACACTGACAAATTCACCAACTTCAGCAAGAAACACCGACAAATTCAACAACTTCAGCCAGAGCAAAACACCAACAAATTCAACAAAATCTTCAGCAGGAGAAAAACACTGACAAATTCACCAACTTCAGCAAGAAACACCGACAAATTCAACAACTTCAGCCAGAGCAAAACACCAACAAATTCAACAAAAACTTCAGCAAGAGAAAAACACCGAGAAATTCAACACCAACTTCAGCAAGAGGAAAAACTCCAACCTATTCAACACCAACTTCAGCAAGAGGAAAACACCAACAAGTTCAACAACTTCAGCAGGATAAAAAAAAACAACAAATTCAACACCAACTTCAGCAAGAGAAAAACACTGAAAATTCAACATTTTCAGCAAGAGAAAAACATCGACAAATTCAACAGCAACCTCTGCAGTCGAAGAAAAAAATCACAAACTTCAACAACAACCTCTGCAGGATAAAATACCAACAAATTTAACAACAACTTCAAGAGAAAAGCACCAACAAATTCAGCAGCAATTTCTGCAGGAGAAAAAACACCAACAAATTCAACAACAACTTCAGCGAGAAGAACACCGACAAATCCACCAACAACTTCAGCAAAACACCAAGTTCAGCAAGTACTTCAGCAAGAGTAAAAGCTCCAACAAATTCAACAACAACTTAAGCAGGAGAAAAAACACCAACAAATTCAACAACAACTTCAGCAAGAGGAAAAACTCCAACCTATTCAACAGAAATTTCAGCAAGAGGAAAACACCAACAAGTTCAACAACTTCAGCAGGATAAAAAAACCAACAAATTCAACAACAACTTCAGCAAGAGAAAAACACTGAAAGTTCAACATTTTCAGCAAGAGAAAAACCCCGACAAGTTCAACAACAAACTCTGCAGGATAAAATACCAACACATTTAACAACAACTTCAAGAGAAAAGCACCAACAAATTCAACAGCAACTTCTGCAGGAGAGAAATACACCAACAAATTCAACAACTTCAGCAAGGGAAAAACACCGACAAATTCAACAACAACTTCTGCAGGAGAAAAATAAACCAATAAGTTCAACAACAACTTCAGCAAGAGTAAGAACTCCAACAAATCCAACAACAACTTCAGCAACAGAAAAACTCCAACAAATTCAACAACAACCTTGGGGATAGAAAAGCACCTAAAAATTCAACATCTGCAAGGGAAAAACAGCAACAAATTCAACAACAACCTCTACAGGAGAGAAAAATAACACCAAATTCAACAACAATGTCAGGAGAGAAAAGCCAACAAATTCAACAACAACTGCATGAGAAAAATACTCCAGCAAATTCAACAACAACTTCAGCCAGAGGGAAAATCTCCAACCTATTCAACAACAATTTCAGCAAGAGGAAAACACCAACAAGTTCAACAACTTCAGCAGGATAAAAAAAACCAACACATTCAACAACAACTTCAGCAAGAGAAAAACACCAAAAATTCAACATTTTCAGCAAGACAAAAACGCCGACAAATTCAACAACAACCTCTGCAGTCAAAAAAAAATCACAAAATTCAACAACTACCTCTGCAGGATAAAATACCAACAAATTTAACAACAACTTCAAGAGAAAAGCACCAACCAATTCAACAGCAACTTCTGCAGGAGAGAAATACACCCAGAAATTCAACAACAACTTCAGCGAGAAAAACACCGACAAATCCAACAACAACTTCAGCAAGAGTAAAAACTCCAACAAATTCAACAACAACTTCAGCAAAACACCAACATGTTCAGCAAGAACTTCAGCAAGAGTTAGAGCTCAACAAATTCAACAACAACTTAAGCAGGAGAGAAAACACCAACAAATTCAACAACAACTTCAGCAAGAGGAAAAAACTCGAATGTATTGAACAAGAACTTCAGCAGGAGAAAAACACTAACAAATTCAACAACAACTTCAGGGGAAAGAAACCAACAACTTCAACAGGAAACAACACCAATACTACAACAACAACCTCACCAGGAGAAAAGCACCAAAAAATTCAACAACAACTTCAGCAAGGGAAAAGCACCGACGAATTCAACAGCAACCTCAGCAAGAGAAAAACACCAAAAATTCAACAACCCCAGCAAGAGAAAAACACCGACAAATTCAACAACCTCTGCAGTCGAAAAATACATCAAAAAATTCAACAACAACTTCTGCAGGATTAAAAATACTAACAAATTCAACAACAAGTTCAAGAGAAAAGCACCAACAAATTCAACAACAACTTCTGCAAAACACCAACAAGTTCAGCAAGAACTTCAGCAAGAAAAAACACCAACAAATTCAACAACAACGTCCACAGGAGAAAAAACACCAACAAATTCAACAACAACCTCCGCAGGGGAAAAATGCACCGACAAATGCAACAAGAACTTCAGCAAGAGAACAACAACTTCAGCAGGAGGAAAACACCATCAAGTTCAACAGCTTCAGCAAGAGAAAAAAACCGACAAATTCAACAACATCTTATGCAAAAAAACAACAAATTCAATAAGAACTTCAGCAAGAAAAACACCGACAAATTCAACAACAACTTCAGCAAGAGGAAAAACTCCAACCTATTCAACACCAACTTCAGCAAGAGGAAAACACCAACAAGTTCAGCAACTTCAGCAGGATAAAAAAAACCAACAAATTCAACAACAACTTCAGCAAGAGAAAAACACCGACAAATTCAACAACAACCTCTGCAGGATAAAATACCAACAAATTCAACAACAACTTCAGCGAAACACCAAGTTCAGCAAGAACTTCAGCAAGAGGAAAAAACTCGAATGTATTGAACAAGAACTTCAGCAGGAGAAAAACACTAACAAATTCAACAACAACTTCAGTGGGAAAAAACCAACAACTTTAACATGAAACAACAGCAATACTACAACAACAACCTCACCAGGAGAAAAGCACCAAAAAATTCAACAACAACTTCAGCAAGAGCAAAAACACCAACAATTTCAGCAACAACGTCCACAGGAGAAAAAACACCAACAAATTCAACAACAATCTCCGCAGGAGAAAAATGCACCGACAAATTCAACAACTTCAGCCAGAGCAAAACACCAACAAATTCAACAACAACTTCAGCAGGAGAAAAACACTGACAAATTCAACACCAACTTCAGCAAGAGGAAAAACTCCAACCTTTTCAACAACAATTTCAGCAAGAGGAAAACACCAACAAGTTCAACAACTTCAGCAGGATAAAAAAAACCAACAAATTCAACAACTTCAGCAAGAGAAAAACACTGAAAATTCAACATTTTCAGTAAGAGAAAAACACCGACAAATTCAACAACAACCTCTGCAGTCGAAAGAAAATCAAAAATTCAACAACAAACTCTGCAGGATAAAATACCAACAAATTTAACAACAACTTCAAGAGAAAAGCACCAACAAATTCAACAGCAATTTCTGCAGGAGAGAAAAACACCAACAAATTCAGCAAGACAGAAACACTGACAAATCCAACAACAACTTCAGCAAAATACCAAGTTCAGCAAGAACTTCAGCAAAAGTAAAAGCTCCAACAAATTCAACAACAACTTAAGCAGGAGAAAAAGCACCAACAAATTCAACAACAACTTCAGCAAGAGGAAAAAACTCGAATGTATTGAACAAGAACTTCAGCAGGAGAAAAACACTAACAAATTCAACAACAACTTCAGGGAAAAGAAACCAACAACTTTAACAGGAAACAACACCAATACTACAACAACAACCTCACCAGGAGAAAAGCACCAAAAAATTCAACAACAACTTCAGCAAGGGAAAAACACCGACAAATTCAACAGCAACTTCAGCAAGAGAAAAACACCAAAAATTCAACAACCTCAGCAAGAGAAAAACACCGACAAATTCAACAACAACCTCTGCAGTCAAAAAAAAAATCAGAATATTCAACAACAGCTTCTGCAGGATTAAAAATACCAACACATTCAACAACAAGTTCAGGAGAAAAGCACCAACAAATTCAACAACAACTTCAGCAAGAGAAACACCGACCAATCCAACAACAACTTCAGCAAAACACCAAGTTCAGCAAGTACTACAGCAAGAAAAAACACCAACAAATTCAACAACAACTTAAGCAAGAGAAAGAACACCAACAATTTCAACAACAACGTCCACAGGAGAAAAAACACCAACAAATTCAACAACAACCTCTGCAGGAGAAAAATGCACTGACAAATTTAGCAACAACTTCAGCAAGAGTAAAAACTCCAACAAATCCAACAACAACTTCAGTAAGGGAAGAACGCCAACAAATTCAACAACAACTTCAGCAAGAGAAAAGCACCAACAAATTCAACAGCAACTTCTGCAGGAGAAAAATACACCAACAAATTCAACAACAACTTCAGCAGGAGAGAAACACTGACAAATTCACCAACTTCAGCAAGAAACACCGACAAATTCAACAACTTCAGCCAGAGCAAAACACCAACAAATTCAACAAAATCTTCAGCAGGAGAAAAACACTGACAAATTCACCAACTTCAGCAAGAAACACCGACAAATTCAACAACTTCAGCCAGAGCAAAACACCAACAAATTCAACAAAAACTTCAGCAAGAGAAAAACACCGAGAAATTCAACACCAACTTCAGCAAGAGGAAAAACTCCAACCTATTCAACACCAACTTCAGCAAGAGGAAAACACCAACAAGTTCAACAACTTCAGCAGGATAAAAAAAAACAACAAATTCAACACCAACTTCAGCAAGAGAAAAACACTGAAAATTCAACATTTTCAGCAAGAGAAAAACATCGACAAATTCAACAGCAACCTCTGCAGTCGAAGAAAAAAATCACAAACTTCAACAACAACCTCTGCAGGATAAAATACCAACAAATTTAACAACAACTTCAAGAGAAAAGCACCAACAAATTCAGCAGCAATTTCTGCAGGAGAAAAAACACCAACAAATTCAACAACAACTTCAGCGAGAAGAACACCGACAAATCCACCAACAACTTCAGCAAAACACCAAGTTCAGCAAGTACTTCAGCAAGAGTAAAAGCTCCAACAAATTCAACAACAACTTAAGCAGGAGAAAAAACACCAACAAATTCAACAACAACTTCAGCAAGAGGAAAAACTCCAACCTATTCAACAGAAATTTCAGCAAGAGGAAAACACCAACAAGTTCAACAACTTCAGCAGGATAAAAAAACCAACAAATTCAACAACAACTTCAGCAAGAGAAAAACACTGAAAGTTCAACATTTTCAGCAAGAGAAAAACCCCGACAAGTTCAACAACAAACTCTGCAGGATAAAATACCAACACATTTAACAACAACTTCAAGAGAAAAGCACCAACAAATTCAACAGCAACTTCTGCAGGAGAGAAATACACCAACAAATTCAACAACTTCAGCAAGGGAAAAACACCGACAAATTCAACAACAACTTCTGCAGGAGAAAAATAAACCAATAAGTTCAACAACAACTTCAGCAAGAGTAAGAACTCCAACAAATCCAACAACAACTTCAGCAACAGAAAAACTCCAACAAATTCAACAACAACCTTGGGGATAGAAAAGCACCTAAAAATTCAACATCTGCAAGGGAAAAACAGCAACAAATTCAACAACAACCTCTACAGGAGAGAAAAATAACACCAAATTCAACAACAATGTCAGGAGAGAAAAGCCAACAAATTCAACAACAACTGCATGAGAAAAATACTCCAGCAAATTCAACAACAACTTCAGCCAGAGGGAAAATCTCCAACCTATTCAACAACAATTTCAGCAAGAGGAAAACACCAACAAGTTCAACAACTTCAGCAGGATAAAAAAAACCAACACATTCAACAACAACTTCAGCAAGAGAAAAACACCAAAAATTCAACATTTTCAGCAAGACAAAAACGCCGACAAATTCAACAACAACCTCTGCAGTCAAAAAAAAATCACAAAATTCAACAACTACCTCTGCAGGATAAAATACCAACAAATTTAACAACAACTTCAAGAGAAAAGCACCAACCAATTCAACAGCAACTTCTGCAGGAGAGAAATACACCCAGAAATTCAACAACAACTTCAGCGAGAAAAACACCGACAAATCCAACAACAACTTCAGCAAGAGTAAAAACTCCAACAAATTCAACAACAACTTCAGCAAAACACCAACATGTTCAGCAAGAACTTCAGCAAGAGTTAGAGCTCAACAAATTCAACAACAACTTAAGCAGGAGAGAAAACACCAACAAATTCAACAACAACTTCAGCAAGAGGAAAAAACTCGAATGTATTGAACAAGAACTTCAGCAGGAGAAAAACACTAACAAATTCAACAACAACTTCAGGGGAAAGAAACCAACAACTTCAACAGGAAACAACACCAATACTACAACAACAACCTCACCAGGAGAAAAGCACCAAAAAATTCAACAACAACTTCAGCAAGGGAAAAGCACCGACGAATTCAACAGCAACCTCAGCAAGAGAAAAACACCAAAAATTCAACAACCCCAGCAAGAGAAAAACACCGACAAATTCAACAACCTCTGCAGTCGAAAAATACATCAAAAAATTCAACAACAACTTCTGCAGGATTAAAAATACTAACAAATTCAACAACAAGTTCAAGAGAAAAGCACCAACAAATTCAACAACAACTTCTGCAAAACACCAACAAGTTCAGCAAGAACTTCAGCAAGAAAAAACACCAACAAATTCAACAACAACGTCCACAGGAGAAAAAACACCAACAAATTCAACAACAACCTCCGCAGGGGAAAAATGCACCGACAAATGCAACAAGAACTTCAGCAAGAGAACAACAACTTCAGCAGGAGGAAAACACCATCAAGTTCAACAGCTTCAGCAAGAGAAAAAAACCGACAAATTCAACAACATCTTATGCAAAAAAACAACAAATTCAATAAGAACTTCAGCAAGAAAAACACCGACAAATTCAACAACAACTTCAGCAAGAGGAAAAACTCCAACCTATTCAACACCAACTTCAGCAAGAGGAAAACACCAACAAGTTCAGCAACTTCAGCAGGATAAAAAAAACCAACAAATTCAACAACAACTTCAGCAAGAGAAAAACACCGACAAATTCAACAACAACCTCTGCAGGATAAAATACCAACAAATTCAACAACAACTTCAGCGAAACACCAAGTTCAGCAAGAACTTCAGCAAGAGGAAAAAACTCGAATGTATTGAACAAGAACTTCAGCAGGAGAAAAACACTAACAAATTCAACAACAACTTCAGTGGGAAAAAACCAACAACTTTAACATGAAACAACAGCAATACTACAACAACAACCTCACCAGGAGAAAAGCACCAAAAAATTCAACAACAACTTCAGCAAGAGCAAAAACACCAACAATTTCAGCAACAACGTCCACAGGAGAAAAAACACCAACAAATTCAACAACAATCTCCGCAGGAGAAAAATGCACCGACAAATTCAACAACTTCAGCCAGAGCAAAACACCAACAAATTCAACAACAACTTCAGCAGGAGAAAAACACTGACAAATTCAACACCAACTTCAGCAAGAGGAAAAACTCCAACCTTTTCAACAACAATTTCAGCAAGAGGAAAACACCAACAAGTTCAACAACTTCAGCAGGATAAAAAAAACCAACAAATTCAACAACTTCAGCAAGAGAAAAACACTGAAAATTCAACATTTTCAGTAAGAGAAAAACACCGACAAATTCAACAACAACCTCTGCAGTCGAAAGAAAATCAAAAATTCAACAACAAACTCTGCAGGATAAAATACCAACAAATTTAACAACAACTTCAAGAGAAAAGCACCAACAAATTCAACAGCAATTTCTGCAGGAGAGAAAAACACCAACAAATTCAGCAAGACAGAAACACTGACAAATCCAACAACAACTTCAGCAAAATACCAAGTTCAGCAAGAACTTCAGCAAAAGTAAAAGCTCCAACAAATTCAACAACAACTTAAGCAGGAGAAAAAGCACCAACAAATTCAACAACAACTTCAGCAAGAGGAAAAAACTCGAATGTATTGAACAAGAACTTCAGCAGGAGAAAAACACTAACAAATTCAACAACAACTTCAGGGAAAAGAAACCAACAACTTTAACAGGAAACAACACCAATACTACAACAACAACCTCACCAGGAGAAAAGCACCAAAAAATTCAACAACAACTTCAGCAAGGGAAAAACACCGACAAATTCAACAGCAACTTCAGCAAGAGAAAAACACCAAAAATTCAACAACCTCAGCAAGAGAAAAACACCGACAAATTCAACAACAACCTCTGCAGTCAAAAAAAAAATCAGAATATTCAACAACAGCTTCTGCAGGATTAAAAATACCAACACATTCAACAACAAGTTCAGGAGAAAAGCACCAACAAATTCAACAACAACTTCAGCAAGAGAAACACCGACCAATCCAACAACAACTTCAGCAAAACACCAAGTTCAGCAAGTACTACAGCAAGAAAAAACACCAACAAATTCAACAACAACTTAAGCAAGAGAAAGAACACCAACAATTTCAACAACAACGTCCACAGGAGAAAAAACACCAACAAATTCAACAACAACCTCTGCAGGAGAAAAATGCACTGACAAATTTA
Organism: Heterodontus francisci; assembly: GCF_036365525.1. Classification (NCBI taxonomy): domain Eukaryota; kingdom Metazoa; phylum Chordata; class Chondrichthyes; order Heterodontiformes; family Heterodontidae; genus Heterodontus; species Heterodontus francisci. The sequence goes on along the minus strand of NW_027141121.1, from coordinate 568,399 downwards.
GCAACAACTTCAGCAAGAGTAAAAACTCCAACAAATCCAACAACAACTTCAGTAAGGGAAGAACGCCAACAAATTCAACAACAACTTCAGCAAGAGAAAAGCACCAACAAATTCAACAGCAACTTCTGCAGGAGAAAAATACACCAACAAATTCAACAACAACTTCAGCAGGAGAGAAACACTGACAAATTCACCAACTTCAGCAAGAAACACCGACAAATTCAACAACTTCAGCCAGAGCAAAACACCAACAAATTCAACAAAATCTTCAGCAGGAGAAAAACACTGACAAATTCACCAACTTCAGCAAGAAACACCGACAAATTCAACAACTTCAGCCAGAGCAAAACACCAACAAATTCAACAAAAACTTCAGCAAGAGAAAAACACCGAGAAATTCAACACCAACTTCAGCAAGAGGAAAAACTCCAACCTATTCAACACCAACTTCAGCAAGAGGAAAACACCAACAAGTTCAACAACTTCAGCAGGATAAAAAAAAACAACAAATTCAACACCAACTTCAGCAAGAGAAAAACACTGAAAATTCAACATTTTCAGCAAGAGAAAAACACCGACAAATTCAACAGCAACCTCTGCAGTCGAAGAAAAAAATCACAAACTTCAACAACAACCTCTGCAGGATAAAATACCAACAAATTTAACAACAACTTCAAGAGAAAAGCACCAACAAATTCAGCAGCAATTTCTGCAGGAGAAAAAACACCAACAAATTCAACAACAACTTCAGCGAGAAGAACACCGACAAATCCACCAACAACTTCAGCAAAACACCAAGTTCAGCAAGTACTTCAGCAAGAGTAAAAGCTCCAACAAATTCAACAACAACTTAAGCAGGAGAAAAAACACCAACAAATTCAACAACAACTTCAGCAAGAGGAAAAACTCCAACCTATTCAACAGAAATTTCAGCAAGAGGAAAACACCAACAAGTTCAACAACTTCAGCAGGATAAAAAAACCAACAAATTCAACAACAACTTCAGCAAGAGAAAAACACTGAAAGTTCAACATTTTCAGCAAGAGAAAAACCCCGACAAGTTCAACAACAAACTCTGCAGGATAAAATACCAACACATTTAACAACAACTTCAAGAGAAAAGCACCAACAAATTCAACAGCAACTTCTGCAGGAGAGAAATACACCAACAAATTCAACAACTTCAGCAAGGGAAAAACACCGACAAATTCAACAACAACTTCTGCAGGAGAAAAATAAACCAATAAGTTCAACAACAACTTCAGCAAGAGTAAGAACTCCAACAAATCCAACAACAACTTCAGCAACAGAAAAACTCCAACAAATTCAACAACAACCTTGGGGATAGAAAAGCACCTAAAAATTCAACATCTGCAAGGGAAAAACAGCAACAAATTCAACAACAACCTCTACAGGAGAGAAAAATAACACCAAATTCAACAACAATGTCAGGAGAGAAAAGCCAACAAATTCAACAACAACTGCATGAGAAAAATACTCCAGCAAATTCAACAACAACTTCAGCCAGAGGGAAAATCTCCAACCTATTCAACAACAATTTCAGCAAGAGGAAAACACCAACAAGTTCAACAACTTCAGCAGGATAAAAAAACCAACACATTCAACAACAACTTCAGCAAGAGAAAAACACCAAAAATTCAACATTTTCAGCAAGACAAAAACACCGACAAATTCAACAACAACCTCTGCAGTCAAAAAAAAATCACAAAATTCAACAACTACCTCTGCAGGATAAAATACCAACAAATTTAACAACAACTTCAAGAGAAAAGCACCAACCAATTCAACAGCAACTTCTGCAGGAGAGAAATACACCCAGAAATTCAACAACAACTTCAGCGAGAAAAACACCGACAAATCCAACAACAACTTCAGCAAGAGTAAAAACTCCAACAAATTCAACAACAACTTCAGCAAAACACCAACATGTTCAGCAAGAACTTCAGCAAGAGTTAGAGCTCAACAAATTCAACAACAACTTAAGCAGGAGAGAAAACACCAACAAATTCAACAACAACTTCAGCAAGAGGAAAAAACTCGAATGTATTGAACAAGAACTTCAGCAGGAGAAAAACACTAACAAATTCAACAACAACTTCAGGGGAAAGAAACCAACAACTTCAACAGGAAACAACACCAATACTACAACAACAACCTCACCAGGAGAAAAGCACCAAAAAATTCAACAACAACTTCAGCAAGGGAAAAGCACCGACGAATTCAACAGCAACCTCAGCAAGAGAAAAACACCAAAAATTCAACAACCCCAGCAAGAGAAAAACACCGACAAATTCAACAACCTCTGCAGTCGAAAAATACATCAAAAAATTCAACAACAACTTCTGCAGGATTAAAAATACTAACAAATTCAACAACAAGTTCAAGAGAAAAGCACCAACAAATTCAACAACAACTTCTGCAAAACACCAACAAGTTCAGCAAGAACTTCAGCAAGAAAAAACACCAACAAATTCAACAACAACGTCCACAGGAGAAAAAACACCAACAAATTCAACAACAACCTCCGCAGGGGAAAAATGCACCGACAAATGCAACAAGAACTTCAGCAAGAGAACAACAACTTCAGCAGGAGGAAAACACCATCAAGTTCAACAGCTTCAGCAAGAGAAAAAAACCGACAAATTCAACAACATCTTATGCAAAAAAACAACAAATTCAATAAGAACTTCAGCAAGAAAAACACCGACAAATTCAACAACAACTTCAGCAAGAGGAAAAACTCCAACCTATTCAACACCAACTTCAGCAAGAGGAAAACACCAACAAGTTCAGCAACTTCAGCAGGATAAAAAAAACCAACAAATTCAACAACAACTTCAGCAAGAGAAAAACACCGACAAATTCAACAACAACCTCTGCAGGATAAAATACCAACAAATTCAACAACAACTTCAGCGAAACACCAAGTTCAGCAAGAACTTCAGCAAGAGGAAAAAACTCGAATGTATTGAACAAGAACTTCAGCAGGAGAAAAACACTAACAAATTCAACAACAACTTCAGTGGGAAAAAACCAACAACTTTAACATGAAACAACAGCAATACTACAACAACAACCTCACCAGGAGAAAAGCACCAAAAAATTCAACAACAACTTCAGCAAGAGCAAAAACACCAACAATTTCAGCAACAACGTCCACAGGAGAAAAAACACCAACAAATTCAACAACAATCTCCGCAGGAGAAAAATGCACCGACAAATTCAACAACTTCAGCCAGAGCAAAACACCAACAAATTCAACAACAACTTCAGCAGGAGAAAAACACTGACAAATTCAACACCAACTTCAGCAAGAGGAAAAACTCCAACCTTTTCAACAACAATTTCAGCAAGAGGAAAACACCAACAAGTTCAACAACTTCAGCAGGATAAAAAAAACCAACAAATTCAACAACTTCAGCAAGAGAAAAACACTGAAAATTCAACATTTTCAGTAAGAGAAAAACACCGACAAATTCAACAACAACCTCTGCAGTCGAAAGAAAATCAAAAATTCAACAACAAACTCTGCAGGATAAAATACCAACAAATTTAACAACAACTTCAAGAGAAAAGCACCAACAAATTCAACAGCAATTTCTGCAGGAGAGAAAAACACCAACAAATTCAGCAAGACAGAAACACTGACAAATCCAACAACAACTTCAGCAAAATACCAAGTTCAGCAAGAACTTCAGCAAAAGTAAAAGCTCCAACAAATTCAACAACAACTTAAGCAGGAGAAAAAGCACCAACAAATTCAACAACAACTTCAGCAAGAGGAAAAAACTCGAATGTATTGAACAAGAACTTCAGCAGGAGAAAAACACTAACAAATTCAACAACAACTTCAGGGAAAAGAAACCAACAACTTTAACAGGAAACAACACCAATACTACAACAACAACCTCACCAGGAGAAAAGCACCAAAAAATTCAACAACAACTTCAGCAAGGGAAAAACACCGACAAATTCAACAGCAACTTCAGCAAGAGAAAAACACCAAAAATTCAACAACCTCAGCAAGAGAAAAACACCGACAAATTCAACAACAACCTCTGCAGTCAAAAAAAAAATCAGAATATTCAACAACAGCTTCTGCAGGATTAAAAATACCAACACATTCAACAACAAGTTCAGGAGAAAAGCACCAACAAATTCAACAACAACTTCAGCAAGAGAAACACCGACCAATCCAACAACAACTTCAGCAAAACACCAAGTTCAGCAAGTACTACAGCAAGAAAAAACACCAACAAATTCAACAACAACTTAAGCAAGAGAAAGAACACCAACAATTTCAACAACAACGTCCACAGGAGAAAAAACACCAACAAATTCAACAACAACCTCTGCAGGAGAAAAATGCACTGACAAATTTAGCAACAACTTCAGCAAGAGTAAAAACTCCAACAAATCCAACAACAACTTCAGTAAGGGAAGAACGCCAACAAATTCAACAACAACTTCAGCAAGAGAAAAGCACCAACAAATTCAACAGCAACTTCTGCAGGAGAAAAATACACCAACAAATTCAACAACAACTTCAGCAGGAGAGAAACACTGACAAATTCACCAACTTCAGCAAGAAACACCGACAAATTCAACAACTTCAGCCAGAGCAAAACACCAACAAATTCAACAAAATCTTCAGCAGGAGAAAAACACTGACAAATTCACCAACTTCAGCAAGAAACACCGACAAATTCAACAACTTCAGCCAGAGCAAAACACCAACAAATTCAACAAAAACTTCAGCAAGAGAAAAACACCGAGAAATTCAACACCAACTTCAGCAAGAGGAAAAACTCCAACCTATTCAACACCAACTTCAGCAAGAGGAAAACACCAACAAGTTCAACAACTTCAGCAGGATAAAAAAAAACAACAAATTCAACACCAACTTCAGCAAGAGAAAAACACTGAAAATTCAACATTTTCAGCAAGAGAAAAACATCGACAAATTCAACAGCAACCTCTGCAGTCGAAGAAAAAAATCACAAACTTCAACAACAACCTCTGCAGGATAAAATACCAACAAATTTAACAACAACTTCAAGAGAAAAGCACCAACAAATTCAGCAGCAATTTCTGCAGGAGAAAAAACACCAACAAATTCAACAACAACTTCAGCGAGAAGAACACCGACAAATCCACCAACAAATTCAGCAAAACACCAAGTTCAGCAAGTACTTCAGCAAGAGTAAAAGCTCCAACAAATTCAACAACAACTTAAGCAGGAGAAAAAACACCAACAAATTCAACAACAACTTCAGCAAGAGGAAAAACTCCAACCTATTCAACAGAAATTTCAGCAAGAGGAAAACACCAACAAGTTCAACAACTTCAGCAGGATAAAAAAACCAACAAATTCAACAACAACTTCAGCAAGAGAAAAACACTGAAAGTTCAACATTTTCAGCAAGAGAAAAACCCCGACAAGTTCAACAACAAACTCTGCAGGATAAAATACCAACACATTTAACAACAACTTCAAGAGAAAAGCACCAACAAATTCAACAGCAACTTCTGCAGGAGAGAAATACACCAACAAATTCAACAACTTCAGCAAGGGAAAAACACCGACAAATTCAACAACAACTTCTGCAGGAGAAAAATAAACCAATAAGTTCAACAACAACTTCAGCAAGAGTAAGAACTCCAACAAATCCAACAACAACTTCAGCAACAGAAAAACTCCAACAAATTCAACAACAACCTTGGGGATAGAAAAGCACCTAAAAATTGAACATCTGCAAGGGAAAAACAGCAACAAATTCAACAACAACCTCTACAGGAGAGAAAAATAACACCAAATTCAACAACAATGTCAGGAGAGAAAAGCCAACAAATTCAACAACAACTGCATGAGAAAAATACTCCAGCAAATTCAACAACAACTTCAGCCAGAGGGAAAATCTCCAACCTATTCAACAACAATTTCAGCAAGAGGAAAACACCAACAAGTTCAACAACTTCAGCAGGATAAAAAAAACCAACACATTCAACAACAACTTCAGCAAGAGAAAAACACCAAAAATTCAACATTTTCAGCAAGACAAAAACGCCGACAAATTCAACAACAACCTCTGCAGTCAAAAAAAAATCACAAAATTCAACAACTACCTCTGCAGGATAAAATACCAACAAATTTAACAACAACTTCAAGAGAAAAGCACCAACCAATTCAACAGCAACTTCTGCAGGAGAGAAATACACCCAGAAATTCAACAACAACTTCAGCGAGAAAAACACCGACAAATCCAACAACAACTTCAGCAAGAGTAAAAACTCCAACAAATTCAACAACAACTTCAGCAAAACACCAACATGTTCAGCAAGAACTTCAGCAAGAGTTAGAGCTCAACAAATTCAACAACAACTTAAGCAGGAGAGAAAACACCAACAAATTCAACAACAACTTCAGCAAGAGGAAAAAACTCGAATGTATTGAACAAGAACTTCAGCAGGAGAAAAACACTAACAAATTCAACAACAACTTCAGGGGAAAGAAACCAACAACTTCAACAGGAAACAACACCAATACTACAACAACAACCTCACCAGGAGAAAAGCACCAAAAAATTCAACAACAACTTCAGCAAGGGAAAAGCACCGACGAATTCAACAGCAACCTCAGCAAGAGAAAAACACCAAAAATTCAACAACCCCAGCAAGAGAAAAACACCGACAAATTCAACAACCTCTGCAGTCGAAAAATACATCAAAAAATTCAACAACAACTTCTGCAGGATTAAAAATACTAACAAATTCAACAACAAGTTCAAGAGAAAAGCACCAACAAATTCAACAACAACTTCTGCAAAACACCAACAAGTTCAGCAAGAACTTCAGCAAGAAAAAACACCAACAAATTCAACAACAACGTCCACAGGAGAAAAAACACCAACAAATTCAACAACAACCTCCGCAGGGGAAAAATGCACCGACAAATGCAACAAGAACTTCAGCAAGAGAACAACAACTTCAGCAGGAGGAAAACACCATCAAGTTCAACAGCTTCAGCAAGAGAAAAAAACCGACAAATTCAACAACATCTTATGCAAAAAAACAACAAATTCAATAAGAACTTCAGCAAGAAAAACACCGACAAATTCAACAACAACTTCAGCAAGAGGAAAAACTCCAACCTATTCAACACCAACTTCAGCAAGAGGAAAACACCAACAAGTTCAGCAACTTCAGCAGGATAAAAAAAACCAACAAATTCAACAACAACTTCAGCAAGAGAAAAACACCGACAAATTCAACAACAACCTCTGCAGGATAAAATACCAACAAATTCAACAACAACTTCAGCGAAACACCAAGTTCAGCAAGAACTTCAGCAAGAGGAAAAAACTCGAATGTATTGAACAAGAACTTCAGCAGGAGAAAAACACTAACAAATTCAACAACAACTTCAGTGGGAAAAAACCAACAACTTTAACATGAAACAACAGCAATACTACAACAACAACCTCACCAGGAGAAAAGCACCAAAAAATTCAACAACAACTTCAGCAAGAGCAAAAACACCAACAATTTCAGCAACAACGTCCACAGGAGAAAAAACACCAACAAATTCAACAACAATCTCCGCAGGAGAAAAATGCACCGACAAATTCAACAACTTCAGCCAGAGCAAAACACCAACAAATTCAACAACAACTTCAGCAGGAGAAAAACACTGACAAATTCAACACCAACTTCAGCAAGAGGAAAAACTCCAACCTTTTCAACAACAATTTCAGCAAGAGGAAAACACCAACAAGTTCAACAACTTCAGCAGGATAAAAAAAACCAACAAATTCAACAACTTCAGCAAGAGAAAAACACTGAAAATTCAACATTTTCAGTAAGAGAAAAACACCGACAAATTCAACAACAACCTCTGCAGTCGAAAGAAAATCAAAAATTCAACAACAAACTCTGCAGGATAAAATACCAACAAATTTAACAACAACTTCAAGAGAAAAGCACCAACAAATTCAACAGCAATTTCTGCAGGAGAGAAAAACACCAACAAATTCAGCAAGACAGAAACACTGACAAATCCAACAACAACTTCAGCAAAATACCAAGTTCAGCAAGAACTTCAGCAAAAGTAAAAGCTCCAACAAATTCAACAACAACTTAAGCAGGAGAAAAAGCACCAACAAATTCAACAACAACTTCAGCAAGAGGAAAAAACTCGAATGTATTGAACAAGAACTTCAGCAGGAGAAAAACACTAACAAATTCAACAACAACTTCAGGGAAAAGAAACCAACAACTTTAACAGGAAACAACACCAATACTACAACAACAACCTCACCAGGAGAAAAGCACCAAAAAATTCAACAACAACTTCAGCAAGGGAAAAACACCGACAAATTCAACAGCAACTTCAGCAAGAGAAAAACACCAAAAATTCAACAACCTCAGCAAGAGAAAAACACCGACAAATTCAACAACAACCTCTGCAGTCAAAAAAAAAATCAGAATATTCAACAACAGCTTCTGCAGGATTAAAAATACCAACACATTCAACAACAAGTTCAGGAGAAAAGCACCAACAAATTCAACAACAACTTCAGCAAGAGAAACACCGACCAATCCAACAACAACTTCAGCAAAACACCAAGTTCAGCAAGTACTACAGCAAGAAAAAACACCAACAAATTCAACAACAACTTAAGCAAGAGAAAGAACACCAACAATTTCAACAACAACGTCCACAGGAGAAAAAACACCAACAAATTCAACAACAACCTCTGCAGGAGAAAAATGCACTGACAAATTTAGCAACAACTTCAGCAAGAGTAAAAACTCCAACAAATCCAACAACAACTTCAGTAAGGGAAGAACGCCAACAAATTCAACAACAACTTCAGCAAGAGAAAAGCACCAACAAATTCAACAGCAACTTCTGCAGGAGAAAAATACACCAACAAATTCAACAACAACTTCAGCAGGAGAGAAACACTGACAAATTCACCAACTTCAGCAAGAAACACCGACAAATTCAACAACTTCAGCCAGAGCAAAACACCAACAAATTCAACAAAATCTTCAGCAGGAGAAAAACACTGACAAATTCACCAACTTCAGCAAGAAACACCGACAAATTCAACAACTTCAGCCAGAGCAAAACACCAACAAATTCAACAAAAACTTCAGCAAGAGAAAAACACCGAGAAATTCAACACCAACTTCAGCAAGAGGAAAAACTCCAACCTATTCAACACCAACTTCAGCAAGAGGAAAACACCAACAAGTTCAACAACTTCAGCAGGATAAAAAAAAACAACAAATTCAACACCAACTTCAGCAAGAGAAAAACACTGAAAATTCAACATTTTCAGCAAGAGAAAAACATCGACAAATTCAACAGCAACCTCTGCAGTCGAAGAAAAAAATCACAAACTTCAACAACAACCTCTGCAGGATAAAATACCAACAAATTTAACAACAACTTCAAGAGAAAAGCACCAACAAATTCAGCAGCAATTTCTGCAGGAGAAAAAACACCAACAAATTCAACAACAACTTCAGCGAGAAGAACACCGACAAATCCACCAACAAATTCAGCAAAACACCAAGTTCAGCAAGTACTTCAGCAAGAGTAAAAGCTCCAACAAATTCAACAACAACTTAAGCAGGAGAAAAAACACCAACAAATTCAACAACAACTTCAGCAAGAGGAAAAACTCCAACCTATTCAACAGAAATTTCAGCAAGAGGAAAACACCAACAAGTTCAACAACTTCAGCAGGATAAAAAAACCAACAAATTCAACAACAACTTCAGCAAGAGAAAAACACTGAAAGTTCAACATTTTCAGCAAGAGAAAAACCCCGACAAGTTCAACAACAAACTCTGCAGGATAAAATACCAACACATTTAACAACAACTTCAAGAGAAAAGCACCAACAAATTCAACAGCAACTTCTGCAGGAGAGAAATACACCAACAAATTCAACAACTTCAGCAAGGGAAAAACACCGACAAATTCAACAACAACTTCTGCAGGAGAAAAATAAACCAATAAGTTCAACAACAACTTCAGCAAGAGTAAGAACTCCAACAAATCCAACAACAACTTCAGCAACAGAAAAACTCCAACAAATTCAACAACAACCTTGGGGATAGAAAAGCACCTAAAAATTGAACATCTGCAAGGGAAAAACAGCAACAAATTCAACAACAACCTCTACAGGAGAGAAAAATAACACCAAATTCAACAACAATGTCAGGAGAGAAAAGCCAACAAATTCAACAACAACTGCATGAGAAAAATACTCCAGCAAATTCAACAACAACTTCAGCCAGAGGGAAAATCTCCAACCTATTCAACAACAATTTCAGCAAGAGGAAAACACCAACAAGTTCAACAACTTCAGCAGGATAAAAAAAACCAACACATTCAACAACAACTTCAGCAAGAGAAAAACACCAAAAATTCAACATTTTCAGCAAGACAAAAACGCCGACAAATTCAACAACAACCTCTGCAGTCAAAAAAAAATCACAAAATTCAACAACTACCTCTGCAGGATAAAATACCAACAAATTTAACAACAACTTCAAGAGAAAAGCACCAACCAATTCAACAGCAACTTCTGCAGGAGAGAAATACACCCAGAAATTCAACAACAACTTCAGCGAGAAAAACACCGACAAATCCAACAACAACTTCAGCAAGAGTAAAAACTCCAACAAATTCAACAACAACTTCAGCAAAACACCAACATGTTCAGCAAGAACTTCAGCAAGAGTTAGAGCTCAACAAATTCAACAACAACTTAAGCAGGAGAGAAAACACCAACAAATTCAACAACAACTTCAGCAAGAGGAAAAAACTCGAATGTATTGAACAAGAACTTCAGCAGGAGAAAAACACTAACAAATTCAACAACAACTTCAGGGGAAAGAAACCAACAACTTCAACAGGAAACAACACCAATACTACAACAACAACCTCACCAGGAGAAAAGCACCAAAAAATTCAACAACAACTTCAGCAAGGGAAAAGCACCGACGAATTCAACAGCAACCTCAGCAAGAGAAAAACACCAAAAATTCAACAACCCCAGCAAGAGAAAAACACCGACAAATTCAACAACCTCTGCAGTCGAAAAATACATCAAAAAATTCAACAACAACTTCTGCAGGATTAAAAATACTAACAAATTCAACAACAAGTTCAAGAGAAAAGCACCAACAAATTCAACAACAACTTCTGCAAAACACCAACAAGTTCAGCAAGAACTTCAGCAAGAAAAAACACCAACAAATTCAACAACAACGTCCACAGGAGAAAAAACACCAACAAATTCAACAACAACCTCCGCAGGGGAAAAATGCACCGACAAATGCAACAAGAACTTCAGCAAGAGAACAACAACTTCAGCAGGAGGAAAACACCATCAAGTTCAACAGCTTCAGCAAGAGAAAAAAACCGACAAATTCAACAACATCTTATGCAAAAAAACAACAAATTCAATAAGAACTTCAGCAAGAAAAACACCGACAAATTCAACAACAACTTCAGCAAGAGGAAAAACTCCAACCTATTCAACACCAACTTCAGCAAGAGGAAAACACCAACAAGTTCAGCAACTTCAGCAGGATAAAAAAAACCAACAAATTCAACAACAACTTCAGCAAGAGAAAAACACCGACAAATTCAACAACAACCTCTGCAGGATAAAATACCAACAAATTCAACAACAACTTCAGCGAAACACCAAGTTCAGCAAGAACTTCAGCAAGAGGAAAAAACTCGAATGTATTGAACAAGAACTTCAGCAGGAGAAAAACACTAACAAATTCAACAACAACTTCAGTGGGAAAAAACCAACAACTTTAACATGAAACAACAGCAATACTACAACAACAACCTCACCAGGAGAAAAGCACCAAAAAATTCAACAACAACTTCAGCAAGAGCAAAAACACCAACAATTTCAGCAACAACGTCCACAGGAGAAAAAACACCAACAAATTCAACAACAATCTCCGCAGGAGAAAAATGCACCGACAAATTCAACAACTTCAGCCAGAGCAAAACACCAACAAATTCAACAACAACTTCAGCAGGAGAAAAACACTGACAAATTCAACACCAACTTCAGCAAGAGGAAAAACTCCAACCTTTTCAACAACAATTTCAGCAAGAGGAAAACACCAACAAGTTCAACAACTTCAGCAGGATAAAAAAAACCAACAAATTCAACAACTTCAGCAAGAGAAAAACACTGAAAATTCAACATTTTCAGTAAGAGAAAAACACCGACAAATTCAACAACAACCTCTGCAGTCGAAAGAAAATCAAAAATTCAACAACAAACTCTGCAGGATAAAATACCAACAAATTTAACAACAACTTCAAGAGAAAAGCACCAACAAATTCAACAGCAATTTCTGCAGGAGAGAAAAACACCAACAAATTCAGCAAGACAGAAACACTGACAAATCCAACAACAACTTCAGCAAAATACCAAGTTCAGCAAGAACTTCAGCAAAAGTAAAAGCTCCAACAAATTCAACAACAACTTAAGCAGGAGAAAAAGCACCAACAAATTCAACAACAACTTCAGCAAGAGGAAAAAACTCGAATGTATTGAACAAGAACTTCAGCAGGAGAAAAACACTAACAAATTCAACAACAACTTCAGGGAAAAGAAACCAACAACTTTAACAGGAAACAACACCAATACTACAACAACAACCTCACCAGGAGAAAAGCACCAAAAAATTCAACAACAACTTCAGCAAGGGAAAAACACCGACAAATTCAACAGCAACTTCAGCAAGAGAAAAACACCAAAAATTCAACAACCTCAGCAAGAGAAAAACACCGACAAATTCAACAACAACCTCTGCAGTCAAAAAAAAAAATCAGAATATTCAACAACAGCTTCTGCAGGATTAAAAATACCAACACATTCAACAACAAGTTCAGGAGAAAAGCACCAACAAATTCAACAACAACTTCAGCAAGAGAAACACCGACCAATCCAACAACAACTTCAGCAAAACACCAAGTTCAGCAAGTACTACAGCAAGAAAAAACACCAACAAATTCAACAACAACTTAAGCAAGAGAAAGAACACCAACAATTTCAACAACAACGTCCACAGGAGAAAAAACACCAACAAATTCAACAACAACCTCTGCAGGAGAAAAATGCACTGACAAATTTAGCAACAACTTCAGCAAGAGTAAAAACTCCAACAAATCCAACAACAACTTCAGTAAGGGAAGAACGCCAACAAATTCAACAACAACTTCAGCAAGAGAAAAGCACCAACAAATTCAACAGCAACTTCTGCAGGAGAAAAATACACCAACAAATTCAACAACAACTTCAGCAGGAGAGAAACACTGACAAATTCACCAACTTCAGCAAGAAACACCGACAAATTCAACAACTTCAGCCAGAGCAAAACACCAACAAATTCAACAAAATCTTCAGCAGGAGAAAAACACTGACAAATTCACCAACTTCAGCAAGAAACACCGACAAATTCAACAACTTCAGCCAGAGCAAAACACCAACAAATTCAACAAAAACTTCAGCAAGAGAAAAACACCGAGAAATTCAACACCAACTTCAGCAAGAGGAAAAACTCCAACCTATTCAACACCAACTTCAGCAAGAGGAAAACACCAACAAGTTCAACAACTTCAGCAGGATAAAAAAAAACAACAAATTCAACACCAACTTCAGCAAGAGAAAAACACTGAAAATTCAACATTTTCAGCAAGAGAAAAACATCGACAAATTCAACAGCAACCTCTGCAGTCGAAGAAAAAAATCACAAACTTCAACAACAACCTCTGCAGGATAAAATACCAACAAATTTAACAACAACTTCAAGAGAAAAGCACCAACAAATTCAGCAGCAATTTCTGCAGGAGAAAAAACACCAACAAATTCAACAACAACTTCAGCGAGAAGAACACCGACAAATCCACCAACAAATTCAGCAAAACACCAAGTTCAGCAAGTACTTCAGCAAGAGTAAAAGCTCCAACAAATTCAACAACAACTTAAGCAGGAGAAAAAACACCAACAAATTCAACAACAACTTCAGCAAGAGGAAAAACTCCAACCTATTCAACAGAAATTTCAGCAAGAGGAAAACACCAACAAGTTCAACAACTTCAGCAGGATAAAAAAACCAACAAATTCAACAACAACTTCAGCAAGAGAAAAACACTGAAAGTTCAACATTTTCAGCAAGAGAAAAACCCCGACAAGTTCAACAACAAACTCTGCAGGATAAAATACCAACACATTTAACAACAACTTCAAGAGAAAAGCACCAACAAATTCAACAGCAACTTCTGCAGGAGAGAAATACACCAACAAATTCAACAACTTCAGCAAGGGAAAAACACCGACAAATTCAACAACAACTTCTGCAGGAGAAAAATAAACCAATAAGTTCAACAACAACTTCAGCAAGAGTAAGAACTCCAACAAATCCAACAACAACTTCAGCAACAGAAAAACTCCAACAAATTCAACAACAACCTTGGGGATAGAAAAGCACCTAAAAATTGAACATCTGCAAGGGAAAAACAGCAACAAATTCAACAACAACCTCTACAGGAGAGAAAAATAACACCAAATTCAACAACAATGTCAGGAGAGAAAAGCCAACAAATTCAACAACAACTGCATGAGAAAAATACTCCAGCAAATTCAACAACAACTTCAGCCAGAGGGAAAATCTCCAACCTATTCAACAACAATTTCAGCAAGAGGAAAACACCAACAAGTTCAACAACTTCAGCAGGATAAAAAAAACCAACACATTCAACAACAACTTCAGCAAGAGAAAAACACCAAAAATTCAACATTTTCAGCAAGACAAAAACACCGACAAATTCAACAACAACCTCTGCAGTCAAAAAAAAATCACAAAATTCAACAACTACCTCTGCAGGATAAAATACCAACAAATTTAACAACAACTTCAAGAGAAAAGCACCAACCAATTCAACAGCAACTTCTGCAGGAGAGAAATACACCCAGAAATTCAACAACAACTTCAGCGAGAAAAACACCGACAAATCCAACAACAACTTCAGCAAGAGTAAAAACTCCAACAAATTCAACAACAACTTCAGCAAAACACCAACATGTTCAGCAAGAACTTCAGCAAGAGTTAGAGCTCAACAAATTCAACAACAACTTAAGCAGGAGAGAAAACACCAACAAATTCAACAACAACTTCAGCAAGAGGAAAAAACTCGAATGTATTGAACAAGAACTTCAGCAGGAGAAAAACACTAACAAATTCAACAACAACTTCAGGGGAAAGAAACCAACAACTTCAACAGGAAACAACACCAATACTACAACAACAACCTCACCAGGAGAAAAGCACCAAAAAATTCAACAACAACTTCAGCAAGGGAAAAGCACCGACGAATTCAACAGCAACCTCAGCAAGAGAAAAACACCAAAAATTCAACAACCTCAGCAAGAGAAAAACACCGACAAATTCAACAACAACCTCTGCAGTCAAAAAAAAATCAGAATATTCAACAACAGCTTCTGCAGGATTAAAAATACCAACACATTCAACAACAAGTTCAGGAGAAAAGCACCAACAAATTCAACAACAACTTCAGCAAGAGAAACACCGACCAATCCAACAACAACTTCAGCAAAACACCAAGTTCAGCAAGTACTACAGCAAGAAAAAACACCAACAAATTCAACAACAACTTAAGCAAGAGAAAGAACACCAACAATTTCAACAACAACGTCCACAGGAGAAAAAACACCAACAAATTCAACAACAACCTCTGCAGGAGAAAAATGCACTGACAAATTTAGCAACAACTTCAGCAAGAGTAAAAACTCCAACAAATCCAACAACAACTTCAGTAAGGGAAGAACGCCAACAAATTCAACAACAACTTCAGCAAGAGAAAAGCACCAACAAATTCAACAGCAACTTCTGCAGGAGAAAAATACACCAACAAATTCAACAACAACTTCAGCAGGAGAGAAACACTGACAAATTCACCAACTTCAGCAAGAAACACCGACAAATTCAACAACTTCAGCCAGAGCAAAACACCAACAAATTCAACAAAATCTTCAGCAGGAGAAAAACACTGACAAATTCACCAACTTCAGCAAGAAACACCGACAAATTCAACAACTTCAGCCAGAGCAAAACACCAACAAATTCAACAAAAACTTCAGCAAGAGAAAAACACCGAGAAATTCAACACCAACTTCAGCAAGAGGAAAAACTCCAACCTATTCAACACCAACTTCAGCAAGAGGAAAACACCAACAAGTTCAACAACTTCAGCAGGATAAAAAAAAACAACAAATTCAACACCAACTTCAGCAAGAGAAAAACACTGAAAATTCAACATTTTCAGCAAGAGAAAAACATCGACAAATTCAACAGCAACCTCTGCAGTCGAAGAAAAAAATCACAAACTTCAACAACAACCTCTGCAGGATAAAATACCAACAAATTTAACAACAACTTCAAGAGAAAAGCACCAACAAATTCAACAGCAATTTCTGCAGGAGAAAAAACACCAACAAATTCAACAACAACTTCAGCGAGAAGAACACCGACAAATCCACCAACAACTTCAGCAAAACACCAAGTTCAGCAAGTACTTCAGCAAGAGTAAAAGCTCCAACAAATTCAACAACAACTTAAGCAGGAGAAAAAACACCAACAAATTCAACAACAACTTCAGCAAGAGGAAAAACTCCAACCTATTCAACAGAAATTTCAGCAAGAGGAAAACACCAACAAGTTCAACAACTTCAGCAGGATAAAAAAACCAACAAATTCAACAACAACTTCAGCAAGAGAAAAACACTGAAAGTTCAACATTTTCAGCAAGAGAAAAACCCCGACAAGTTCAACAACAAACTCTGCAGGATAAAATACCAACACATTTAACAACAACTTCAAGAGAAAAGCACCAACAAATTCAACAGCAACTTCTGCAGGAGAGAAATACACCAACAAATTCAACAACTTCAGCAAGGGAAAAACACCGACAAATTCAACAACAACTTCTGCAGGAGAAAAATAAACCAATAAGTTCAACAACAACTTCAGCAAGAGTAAGAACTCCAACAAATCCAACAACAACTTCAGCAACAGAAAAACTCCAACAAATTCAACAACAACCTTGGGGATAGAAAAGCACCTAAAAATTCAACATCTGCAAGGGAAAAACAGCAACAAATTCAACAACAACCTCTACAGGAGAGAAAAATAACACCAAATTCAACAACAATGTCAGGAGAGAAAAGCCAACAAATTCAACAACAACTGCATGAGAAAAATACTCCAGCAAATTCAACAACAACTTCAGCCAGAGGGAAAATCTCCAACCTATTCAACAACAATTTCAGCAAGAGGAAAACACCAACAAGTTCAACAACTTCAGCAGGATAAAAAAAACCAACACATTCAACAACAACTTCAGCAAGAGAAAAACACCAAAAATTCAACATTTTCAGCAAGACAAAAACACCGACAAATTCAACAACAACCTCTGCAGTCAAAAAAAAATCACAAAATTCAACAACTACCTCTGCAGGATAAAATACCAACAAATTTAACAACAACTTCAAGAGAAAAGCACCAACCAATTCAACAGCAACTTCTGCAGGAGAGAAATACACCCAGAAATTCAACAACAACTTCAGCGAGAAAAACACCGACAAATCCAACAACAACTTCAGCAAGAGTAAAAACTCCAACAAATTCAACAACAACTTCAGCAAAACACCAACATGTTCAGCAAGAACTTCAGCAAGAGTTAGAGCTCAACAAATTCAACAACAACTTAAGCAGGAGAGAAAACACCAACAAATTCAACAACAACTTCAACAAGAGGAAAAAACTCGAATGTATTGAACAAGAACTTCAGCAGGAGAAAAACACTAACAAATTCAACAACAACTTCAGGGGAAAGAAACCAACAACTTCAACAGGAAACAACACCAATACTACAACAACAACCTCACCAGGAGAAAAGCACCAAAAAATTCAACAACAACTTCAGCAAGGGAAAAGCACCGACGAATTCAACAGCAACCTCAGCAAGAGAAAAACACCAAAAATTCAACAACCCCAGCAAGAGAAAAACACCGACAAATTCAACAACCTCTGCAGTCGAAAAATACATCAAAAAATTCAACAACAACTTCTGCAGGATTAAAAATACTAACAAATTCAACAAGTTCAAGAGAAAAGCACCAACAAATTCAACAACAACTTCTGCAAAACACCAACAAGTTCAGCAAGAACTTCAGCAAGAAAAAACACCAACAAATTCAACAACAACGTCCACAGGAGAAAAAACACCAACAAATTCAACAACAACCTCCGCAGGGGAAAAATGCACCGACAAATGCAACAAGAACTTCAGCAAGAGAACAACAACTTCAGCAGGAGGAAAACACCATCAAGTTCAACAGCTTCAGCAAGAGAAAAAAACCGACAAATTCAACAACATCTTCTGCAAAAAAACAACAAATTCAATAAGAACTTCAGCAAGAAAAACACCGACAAATTCAACAACAACTTCAGCAAGGAAAACACCAACAACTTCAGCATGAGCAAAACACCAACAAATTCAGCAAGAACTTCAGCAAGTAAAAACACTGACAAATTGAACAACTTCAGCAAGAGAAATACACCAACAAATTCAACAGCAACCTCTGCAGTAGAAAAGAAACACCAACAAATTCAACAACAACCTCTGCAGGATACAAAGTACCAACAAATTCAACAACAACTTCAAGAGAAAAGCAGCGACAAATTCAACAGCAAGTTCTGCAGGAGAAAAATACACAGTTCAACAACAAATTCAGCAGTAGAAAAACACCAATAAATGCAACAACAACTGAAACAATAGAAAAACACCAAAAAATTCAACAACAACTTCAGGAGAAAAATACACCGACAAAGTCAACAACAACTTCAGCAAGGGAAAAGCACCAACAAGTTCAACAACAAATTCAGCAGTAGAAAAACACCAACAAATTCAACAACTTCAGCAAGAGAAAAACACCAAAAAAATCAACAACTTCAACAAGAGAAAAACACCAATAAATTCAACAACAACTTCAGGAGAAAAAACACCAACAAATTCGACAACAATCTCAATAGAGAAAAGCCAACAAATTCAACAAGAACCGCCCATTCGCTGTAGTCCTGCAAATGTGTTTACCCTCCATGAAATTCATCCAATTTGATTCTAAATCCTCAATTGAATCTGCCTCCACCACAATACTCCAGCTGGGGCTGAACCAGTGTCAATCAGACCTTTCACCCAATGTGTCTCCTGAAACACACTCACTCCCTGAGACTCGCTCAGTCTCAACTGTGATCTTCCTCCGACGACAGGCTGCCTCCGACCCTCTCCAATCTTCCTCTGATTTACCAGTTCAGAACAGCCTGGGCACTCAGGGCTTGTGATAGAGCTGTCAGCAGTGGGGAACTCTGTGTCCTTCTAGTAAGGGGACATAACACAGGCGGGGTTGTTGGAGGGAGAGAGAGTCTGTGATGCCAGGAGGGTTTGATTCTGACACTGTGGAGCTGAATTGTGGATGTGGAATTTACAGAACAGGAGCTGGAGAATCAGCCCAACTTGTCCACAATGGTGTTTATATTCCACACAATCATCCTCCTACCCTGATTCACCTCCCCAAGTGTGGTCTAACTGAGGGATATGGAGACTGGAACTGTGTGCAGTGCTCCGAGTGTGGTCTAACTGAGGGATATGGAGACTGGAACTGTGTGCAGTGCTCCGAGTGTGGTCTAACTGAGGGATATGGAGACTGGAACTGTGTGCAGTGCTCCGAGTGTGGTCTAACTGAGGAATATGGAGACTGGAACTGTGCGCAGTGCTCCGAGTGTGGTCTAACTGAGGAATGTGGAGACTGGAACTGTGTGCAGTGTGCTCAAACCGAGATTCTAGTGATGTTTAATGTAATGTCTCCGCCTTAGAATTCAATTCCACTCGAAATGAAGCCCATTGCTCTGTTTGGAATGAGATTTAGAGCACCTTAAATTACACAAAAGATATTTACATTAAGCTGTGTTCCAGGAAACCTACATCAAAATTTCGAGATGCTTTTACTATCTGACGGGACAGTTTCACAATGACTGACTCCAGCCAGACTGTGAGTCTGATGAAAACTGTCTTTGATCACAAGATTCATGGATTGTACTGAACACTGTCTCTGTCTCTCTCTTGGTCTATCTGTCTCTGTCTCACTCTCTCTCTCTATCCCTCTCTCTCTCTCTCTCTCTCTCTCTCACTTTTTCTCCCAATCTATCTCCATTTCTCTGTCAATTTATCTCTATGTTTTTCTCTGTTTTCTCTCTCTCCCTCTTCCTCTCTCTCTCTTTCTCTCTCTCTCTGATTCCCTATCTCTCACACTGTCAGCGTCTTTCCGTCTCAGTGTTTCCATCTATCTCTCTCCCTCTCCCCTTTCTCTCTCGCACTCTCTCTCACTCTCTCTCTCTCACTTCTTCACTCCTGCATTGTCTCTTGCATCTGTTCCCGGCAGTTAAATGTCCGACCCTGTGCTGTAAGGAGCCCAGACAGAGCAGGAGGAGCCATTCATTCCCCAGGGCTGTTCCTCCATCCTCCTGTTCCCATGAGACTGATTTTTCATTGCAGGTCCCGGGAGGAGGACAAGTCCTGGACCAGCACCAGGCGCTGACTGTAAACTCTCAGAGACGGGACATTCCAGGCCAGGTATCCATCAGCTGGTGGCAGGAAACATCCAATCGGAATCTTCTCGGGCCCCAGCCCCGGAACCCTCAGTCCCTGACTTATTCTGGGAAAATTTCCTGTTGGGAACCTCCCAAATATCCTGCTTTATAATCCTGAAAATCTCTCCCCAATATGAACTGGGAAACCCACTCCCCTTAAACTGCCTTTCTATTGGCTCTCGGTGTTTGAGTGCCATACCCATAGGGTATGACCCATTTCTTGCCCCCTCCCCATTGCCCTGTGAGGCTGAAGGAGTGGAGCAGCCACCTGGAACCTCAGCGGCGGGGTGAGGGGGTGGGGGTGGTTTGCTGGGGGAGGGCATTCAGTGACAGCGATTGGCCATGGGCTGTCTGCCTCAGATTGTGCAGCTCCCAGTGTCGAAGAGCCCCTCGATTGCTCTGCCACCCCCGAGCTTGCCCCCTCCTCTCCCCTCTCCCTACCACACCCGCCATACCTGGTTAGCATTCTGGCCTCTAACTCTACTCGGGGCGGGGGGGTGGTGAAGGTGTGTTTGGGGTCGGCTGGCGTCTGAAAACTTTGCCCCTCTCCATGTTGCAGTGATGCTGGACTTGTCGGAGGAGGACTGTGAGAAGGTCAGTGTCGATTTCCAGGTGATGTACGTCGGGGAAAGGAAACCGGAGACTCCCGAGGAAAAGGAAGCCTATTTCCGCCAGGTGAGGGATTTATTCCCCAGTCATTCTCCGAGCGCTGGCATCGCTGGGCAAGGCTGGCATTGAGTAACCAGGCCTGGTCAGCCTTAATAGATCATCCCTGGTTAATACTGATTAACCACTCCTAGTTAGCATTGAATAACCATCGCTAGTTAGCATTCAGAAATCAACCCCAGTCAGGATTCCTAATTCCCATTGCTTACCCATTTCTGGTTGGCATTAACTGCCCATCGGCAGTTGGCATTGAGAAGTGGTCAGTGATGGGCATTCCCTTCCTCAATCGATGGAAAATGTTTGATTGAACTGCTGGGAAAGGGATTCCTCAGATGTTCAATGAGCAGCCAGTAACCTGGTGTTAAGGGGAGGAGACTCCCCTTGGTGTGAAGGAGATTCCCCCCTGGTGTTAGGGTCTCGCTGATGTTTCCTGAGATCCTGCGGTGAGTTGCGATATAACTGCGATCCTTCCCTATCGTAGCTGACTCCTCACCGGGTGATTCCCATCCGTTCCCAGGTAGAGGACATGCTAAGAGACCATCTCCCGTGCAAGAAAGTGCGGCTGACGTCTGGAGGTGGGAAGAAGAAAAGGAAATGAGCCGGACGATCCGGGATTGTCAGCGGGTGGATTACAACCCGATCTGGGCTGATGTGTTTGTGTCTGTGTGTGTTTGTGTGTGTTTGTGTCTGTGTGTGTTTGTGTGTGTTTGTGTCTGTGTGTGTTCGTGTGTATTTATCTGTATGTGTCTGTGTGTGTGTGAGTCTGTGTGTGTGTGTGTGTTCAAAATGAGTTTTGTAAAATGTTTGAAAAGGGATTTATAAAGGGCTTCAAAAGTTATTGAAATGGGTTTCTAAAGGGATATTAAAGGTGTTTAAAAGTAGTTTCTATCGTGCTTTTAAAGATATTTTTAAATGGGTTTATAAAGGGTTTCACAGCTGTTCAGAAAAGGTTTGGAATCGAGTTCTGAAGAAGTTTAAAATCGTTTATTTTATTGTCTGAAAGCTGTTTAAATGGTTTATGATGTTGTTTTGAAATAGTTTAAAGTACTTTATTTAGGGATTTTTAAGGGTTTTAGAAGGACATATAAGCGGGTTTTAAATGTGTTTAAAAGGGTTTCAAACTCAGTTTATTAAAAGCTGTTTGAGGTGTTTAGTAACTGTTTTAACAGGGTGTATTGATTTACTGCAGAGATTTTATTAGTAAAGGGTTGTAAAGGGGGATTTAAATAGGGGTTTAAAAAGGGATTTTTAAAAATTGGAGCCGTACAGACTTAGCGCAGGGTTGCAAGGCGTGAGGAGGTTACAGAGATTGGATGGGTTGTAGGGGCTGGAGGAGGTTACAGAGATAGGGATGGTTGAAGGGGCTGGAGGAGGTTACAGAGATTGGATCAGTTGTAGGGGCTGGAGGAGGTTTCAGAAATAGGATGGGTTGTAGGGGATGGAGGAGGTTACAGAGATAGGGAGGGTTCTGGGGGACGGAGGAGGTTACAGAGATAGGGAGGGTTGTCCGGGACGGAGGAGGTTACAGAGACAAATTGTGATGTAGAGGGTGAAGGAAAAGATATAAAAAGTGGGAGTTGGGACAGACAGACTGGAACCTGGTTAAGATCTGTCCAATCTGTATACTGATCTGCTGGCTGTAACACGTTTTAATTCTCAGGTTAAAACTCAGTGGGTTTTGCTGGGAACTTTGGATTTTCTGTTTGTTTAATGAATGATTGTTTAATAAATGTCTGACATCTGACATTCAGTGTTGTGACTCCCATTGATTTGAGGAATAAATTACCGGTGAGAATACAAAATATTTACACATCCTTGAGCACGGTCCGACATCTGAATCCAGTCCCTCACTACTCGACCTGGGTGTACACCTGAATCCAGTCCCTCACTACTCGAATTGGGTGCACACCTGACTCCAGTCCCTCACTACTCGACCTGGATGTACACCTGACTCCAGTCAATCACTACTCGAACTGGGTGTACACCTGACTCCAGTCCCTCACTAGTCGAACTGGGTGTACACCTGACTTCAGTCCCTCACTACTCGAACTGGGTGAACGACTGACTCCAGTCCCACACTACTCGACCTGGGTGTACACCTGACTCCAGTCCCTCACTACTCAAACTGGATGTGCACCTGACTCCAGTCCCTCACTACTCGACCTGGGTGCAAACCTGAATCCAGTCCCTCACTACTCGAATTGGGTGCACACCTGACTCCAGTCCCTCACTACTCGCCCTGGGTGTACACCTGACTCCAGTCCCTCACTACTCGACCTGGGTGTACACATGACATCAGTCCCTCACTACTCGACCTGGGTGCACACCTGAATCCAGTCCCACAATACTCGACTTGGGTGCACAACTGAATCCAGTCCCTCACTACTCGACCTGGGTGTACACCTGAATCCAGTCCCTCACTTCTTGACCTGGGTGTACACCTGACTCCAGTCCCTCACTGCACGGCCTTGGTGTACACCTGACTCCAGTCCCTCACTACTCGACCTGGGTGGACACCTGACTCCAGTCCCTCACTACTTGACCTGGGTGTACACCTGAATCCAGTCCCTCACTGCACGGCCTGGGTGTACACCTGACTCCAGTCCCTCACTACTCGAACTGGGTGTACACCTGACTCCAGTCCCTCACTGCTCGAACTGGGTGTACACCTGAATCCAGTCCCTCACTACTCGACCTGGGTGTTCACCTGAATCCAGTCCCTCACTACTCGACCTTGGTGTACACCTGACTCCAGTCCCTCACTGCACGGCCTGGGTGTACACCTGAATCCAGTCCCTCACTACTCGCTCTGGGTGTGCACCTGACTCCAGTCCCTCACTACTCATCCTGGGTGTACACCTGACTCCAGTCCCTCACTACTCAACCTGGATGTACACCTGAATCCAGTCCCTCTCTACTCGACCTGGGTGTACACCTGACTCCAGTCCCTCTGAACTCGACCTTGGTGTACACCTGACCATACATCTCTCTATGCAGTGTTAAAATCTGGAGGGGAATTTGCAGGTGGTGGTGTTCCCATTGTGTCTGCTGCCCTTGACCTTCTCGGTGGTAGAGGTCACGGGTTTGGAAGGTGCTGTCTAAGGAGCCTTGGTGTGTTGCTGCAGTGCATCTTGTAGATGGCACACACTGCTGCCACTGTGTGTCGGTGGTGGAGGGAGTGAATGTTTGTGGATGGGGTGCCAATCAAGCGAGCTGCTTTGTCCTGGATGGTGTCGAGCTTCTTGAGTGTTGTTGGAGCTGCACCCATCCAGGCAAGTGGAGAGTATTCCATCACACTCCTGACTTGTACCTTGCAGAAGGTGGACAGCCTTTGTGGAGTCAGGAGGTGAGTTACTCGCCTCAGGATTCCCAGCCTCTCACCTGCCCTTGTAACCACAGAACAAATGGGACCCCTGGGGTTAGAATATAATGAAGGAATTCGATTGTCACCCATAGCGGTGACTTCTGAGCATCGACTGTTACAAGACAAAACCAGGGGAAATTCTGAAACCAATAATGATCCGTGTATATAAAATACCTGAAAATGTTCTTTAGAAAACTCAGCACAGTCACTGTTCTGAGAACCACAGCCGCTGTTTTGTCAGTGTGATATTTTATTTTCAACTTCTGGTAACAAATGGCCACAAATCGATCGAAGGTGAAAGTGACGGTGAACCAGACAGAACAGTCTGTGTCTGCGTAAAGCAGGACGGTGTGAATATTACACACGGGGATCAAAAGCAAGGTAAGAAACTCCATCATATAGTGAATCGGAATGTGCCTCAGTATCAGATCAATGACAATGACCAGTAGATCCACCGCTGCCATGGTCACCAGGTAGTCAGTGACACATTTGGAGAGACCGCACTTTCCCCGAGACAGGATCACAATGGTCACTAAGTTAACTGTAAGGATGGGAAATAAAGAGGGTGATTATACATCAGGCTGGGACTAAAGCTACCAGTTTAACTGTGTATGATTGAAATTTACAAGCGTGTTACAATACAAAGGCAGCTCAATGGAGTTCAGGTACAGATGAGCCAGGGTGGAGCTGAATGGTGGAGCAGGTTTGAGGGACTGAATTTCCTGCTCCTGTCCCTATGTTACACAAACTCTCTGTCTCTTAGGTTTTTGTTTGCATAACTTGCTCAGTTTGCGGTCTTTGGGAGATCTGTGCCTCCGATATGGGCAGTGCAATGTCCTCAGTCACTGCAAAACACGACAACCTCAGACTTTGTCAAGGCTCTCATTGTCTCGCCTCTGATGCACAGCGTGCAACTTTCAAATCTGTTGGTCACAGGGACACGCCCACATCAGGCAGCCTCAGAATGGACGATGGATGCACAGTGGGTTGGAAGAACTTCCTTGTATCCCAGTGTTAGAATCGGCAATTTGAGAGCGAAATGCAAGCAGGAGTAGGCCAGAGGGCCCCTCAAGCCTGCTCCGCCATTCAACAAGATCATGGCTGGTCTTTGACTTCAGTTCCATTCTCCCACACTATGGACTCCTTAAAAATCTATCGGTCTCAGCCTTGAGTATACTCAGCGATTGGGCATCCACAGCCCTCTGGGCTAGAGAATTCCAAAGACTCACTGCCCTCTGAGTGAAGAAACAGCTCCTCAATTCAGCCTGAAATTATTGTGTATTATCCAGAGAATATCCACCCCTCCCGCCCTCCCGGTTCTGGATGTTTCAGCCAGGACAAACAGCTTTGACCCTGTCCAACCCCCATCGAATCTGAGAGCTTTTACTGAGATCATCTCTCACTCTTCCAACCTCCACAGAGTACAGGCCCGATCCACTCAATCTCTTATCCCAGATGCCTCTCTCATCCCCTGGAACCAATGGTGGGAATCTTGGCTGCACCAATCCCCAAGACAACCATATCCGCCCTTCCATAAGGAGACTGAAACTGGGCAAGGTGCGGTCTCACCAAAGTCCTGTGCAATTGTTCCAAGGCTTCTATCTCTTGAACTTCAGCCCCATTGCAATAAAGGCCAACAGGCCATTGGCCTTCCTAATTGCCCACTGTACCTGTGTGCTGGCTTTCTGTGTACAAGGAGCACCCGAACCTGTCTGTTCATCAACACTGAGCAATTTCACACATATTACAACCCATTGTCCAATACTGACCAGAACATGCTGAGACCCTCCCCCAGTTCCAGTCTCCCCTACACCCTTCATACTGGGAAGCTGAATACAGGTCATGTTACAGCACCAACACCCAGCTGGTTACCAAGCACCCAGGAGAGATGTTTCCTTGTTTGTTCCTCACTAGTCCTGTCATTGAACACCTTTCATTTGCATGGATTCTTCCAGATTGCACATCATTGATGAGATAATAAGTGTTTCAGCCAACCAGCACTGCCGTCGGTCACACGTCAATCCGCTGTGGTGGATGTAGGAGTTGGAGCTGTCACTGAGACTGACACTGTTCACAGCAGATTGGAGCCGAGACTGAGGAGGAAGCAGCTGGAACTGAACCCACTGCATCTCCCACCCAGTGACACCTCCTTTGGAGACTCTGGTAAGCAGTCGGGTACGGTCAGACTGTTAGAATTAACTCAGGAGATTGTCACTTGCTAGGTGTTGACTCAGGGTGTGGGTTCTGCTTGTCCTGACCCCATACAGGGCTCAGTAATGGACCTGATTATTAGAAGGGTGTCTATACAGGGAGACTGGAGAGGGATCTGGAGGAGAGAGACGGCAGGTCTGTAAAACGCACACTGTTTAATGACTGGGGGGATTGGGACAGAGAAGCAGGGAAGGACAGGAGTCAAGGAATTGGTGTCTCTCAAGGACATATAAGGAGGGAGAGCTCACCTCTGTCTGTAGGGGTCTCTGAGGGACAGAGGTAGATCTCACCTCTGTCTGTAGCATCCCAGTGAGGGAGGGAGGGAGAGCTCACCTCTGTCTGTTGGAGTCTCTGAGGGAGAGAGGGAGAGCTCACCTCTGTCTGTAGAATCCCAGGGAGGGAGAGCTCACCTCTGTTTATACAATTCCAGTGAGGGAGGGAGAGAGAGCTCACCTCTAAGAGTCTGTGTGTGGGGGAGAGAGGGAGAGTTGACTGAATATAAACAGATAAACCCTCTGATCCCTCTCCCCCACTCACTATTTAAATTTCCCTCTGATGCCCCATTCCCTTAACTCTCTCTAACACTAACTTTGCATTTCCCTTTCCAGAATATCACCCAGTGAGATGAGGGCTCTCCTGCTGATTCTGTGTTCTCTGAGTGAGTCATTTACATTCTGGACAAACTCCACCTCGTTTACCTAAAGTCTTTGGGGACAAAATCCTCCCACAGTTTCTTGTTATTTGTGATTTCGATCAGGGCGGTTTCAGGGTTGAAAACCGGTTGGAGAGGTTCAAACATGGAGTTTATATTTAAATAATTACTTTCCTATTATTTAGACTGATCATTACTAATCAGAGTGAACAATGTATGTGTCTGTGATGGTTATTGTGTGAATACTGAGCAGAGTTCTGGTCTCTATATTACAAAAAAGATACAGAGACACTGGAGACTGTGCAGAAGGTATCGCAAGCAAGATTGAAGATCTCAGTAGTTTTAACTTTGCTGAAAATATTAAACAAGTTGGGGCTCATTTCTCCATGAAAGTTCAGACTGAGGGGGGAAATCTGATCGAGGTATTGCCGATAGGGTGGGAGGAGGCAGGGAGCAGAGGGGCCGAATGGCCTGTTTCTCTGCTGTGAATCCGACATGTATTAACTACTTGTATTATTGATTAATTTTACTGATCTCTCTCCCAGATACTGTGAAATCATTGCGTTTATTTAAACAAATTGACTGGTTCTGTAAATATTGGTACATTTAAATTTGCCTCCATTATAGAGCTATATTTAAGTTTCTAATGTGATCCCGATATTTAGAGATTTGTATAGTTAAATTATGATTTATAGTCATGTGTTAGTTTATATTTCCCATTGCCTGAAAACCAAGTTTCCATTCAGTTCCCGTATAATATCTCCAGTGAAATATTTCCAAACAAATACACAACGAATACATTAGTGAATTTATCACTCAATTTACATAATGTATTATTAAAATGAGCTTATTTATTAAGCATCCAATTTATTATATTCAATATTTAATTTATTCTTCTCTCAATGACTGTGCAGTAACAGAATGTTATTCCGAATCTATTTTCACCCGGGGACTGAGATACCCCATGATTTCTCACACTGACCATCGAGTGTCTCTCACTGTCTGTACTCAGTGTTCACCTGAGAACTGAGATACCCCCTGATATCTCACAATGACCATTGAGTGTCTCTCATTGTCTGGTGGGGAAGAGATGGTTGCCCACCTCCTCCTGGAATGTGCCTTTGCAAAGCAGGTGTGGAAAGAGATGCAGTGGTTTTTGTCAAGGTTCATCCCAAGCTGCTCTGTAACACAGGAGTCTGTGCTCTACGGGCTGTTCCCAGGGACGCACACCGAGACAAACATCAACTGCTGCTGGAGGACTATCAATTCGGTGAAAGACGCCCTTTGGTCTGCCGAAACTTGCTGGTCTTCCAGCGCAAAGAGTTGTCCACCACCGAATGTTGCAGACTGGCACATTCCAAGGTCCAGGACGACGTGCTGAGGGACGCACTAACGCTTGGGGCAGCCGCAGCAAAGGCTCAATGGGGAAAGACCACAGTGTAAGGTTCCCCCACCAAGCTGGACTGAGGGGCTGGATCAATGGGAAACCCCTCGAACTGTATCGTTAATATTCTCAATTGCTGTAAATGTAAAACTGTAATTGACATGACAATTGTGAAACGGAAGGGTTGGGAAGAAACTCATGACAGTATTGAAGGAAACTGATCTCTTTTGCAATGTTTGTATTTTTTGGTGCTGTTTGGAAACTGTTTGGCAATGTAATTTTTACAGATTTTTATGAATAAAGTAGATTTTGGAAATTAAAAATAAAACAGAGGTGAGCTCTCCCTCTATCATTCACTAGTCAGCAACACACAGAGGTGAGCTCTCTCTCTCTCCCTCACTAGTCAGCTCCAGACAGAGGTGAGCTCCCCCTCTCTCCCTCACTAGTCCCTATAGACAGAGGTGAGTTCTCCCTCTCTCCCTCACTGAGTCAGCTACACACAGAGATGATCTCTCTCTCTCTCTCTCACTGAGACAGCTACACACAGAGGTGATCTCTCCCTCTCTCCCTCACTAGTCCCTACAGACAGAGGTGAGCTCTCCCTCTCTCCCTCACTGAGTCAGTTACACACAGAGGTGAGCTCTCTCTCTCTCCCTCACTGAGACAGCTACACACAGAGGTGAGCTCTCTCTCTCTCCCTCACTGAGTCAGCTACAGACAGAGGTGAGCTCTCGTTCTCTCCCTCACTGGTCAGCTCCATACAGAGGTGAGCTCTCCCTCTCTCCCTCACTAGTCCCGACAGACAGAGGTGAGCACTCCCTCTCTCCCTCACTGAGACAGCTATACACAGAGGTGAGCTCTCTCTCTCTCCCTCACTGAGTCAGCTACACACAGAGGTGAGCTCTCTCTCTCTCCCTCACTGAGTCAGCTACACACAGAGGTGAGCTCTCCCTCTCTCCCTCACTAGTCAGCTACAGACAGAGGTGAGCTCTCCCTCTCTCCCTCACTGAGTCAGCTACAGACAGAGGTGAGTTCTCTCTCTCTCTCCTTGCATGTCCTTTATAAACACCAATTCCTTGACTCCAATCCTTCCCTGTTTCTCTGTTCCATTTCCTATCCGCCCCCAGTGATTAAACTCCTTAATACTCCTGAGTCCGCACCTGGAGTATTGCGTGCAATTCTGGTCACCGCATTGTAGGAAGGATGTGGAAGCTTTGGAAAGGCTGCAGAGGAGATTTACGAGGATGTTGCCTGGGATGGAGGGAAGATGTTACGAGGAAAGGCTGAGGGACCTGAGGTTGTTTTCGTTGGTGAGAAGGAGGAGGAGAGATGACTTAATAGAGACATATAAGATAATCAGAAGGTTAGATAGGGTGGATAGTGAGAGTCTTTTTCCTCGGATGGTGATGGCAAACACGAGGGGACATAGCTTTAAGTTGAGGGGTGACAGATATAGGACAGATGTCAGAGGTAGTTTCTTTACTCAGAGAGTAGTAGAGGAGTGGAACGCCCAGCCTGCAACAGTAGTAGACTCGCCAACTTTAAGGGCATTTAAGTGGTCATTGGATAGACATATGGATGAAAATGGAATAGTGTAGGTCAGATGGTTTCACTTGTCGGCGCAACGTCGAGGGCCGAAGGGCCTGTACTGCGCTGTAATGTTCTAATGTTCTGATAAACCGTGTTTGTTCCTGACCTGCCATCTCTGTCCTGCAGGTCCCTCTCCAGTCTCCTGTGCAGACACCCTTCTAATATTCCAACACAAGTCCCTTACTGAGCCCTGTATGGGGACTGGACAAGCAGAACCCACACCCTGAGTCATCACCTAGCAAGTGACAATCTCCTGAGTTAATTCTAACAGTCTGCCCGTACCCGACTGCTGACCAGAGTCTCCAAAGGAGGTGTCACTGGGTGGGAGATGCAGTGTGTTCAGTTCCAGCTGCTTCCTCCTCAGTCTCGGCTCCAATCTGCTGTGAACAGTGTCAGTCTCAGTGACAGCTCCAACTCCTACATCCACCACAGCAGATTGACCTATGACTGACGGCAGTGCTGGTTGGCTGAAACACTTATTATCTCATCAATGATATGCAATCTGGCATAATCCATGCAAATGAAAGGTGTTCAATGACAGGACTAGTGAGGAACAAACAAGGAAACATCTCTCCTGGGTGCTTGTTAACCAGCTGGGTGTTGGTGCTGTAACATGACCTGTATTCAGCTGCCCAGTATGAAGGGTGTCGGGGAGACTGGAACTGGGGGAGGGTCTCAGCATGTTCTGGACAGTATTGGACAATGGGTTGTAATATGTGTGAAATTGCTCAGTGTTGATGCTCAGAGAGGTTCGGGTGCTCCTTGTACACAGAAAGCCAGCACACAGGTACAGTGGGCAATTAGGAAGGCCAATGGCCTGTTGGCCTTTATTGCAATGGGGCTGAAGTTCAAGAGATAGAAGCCTTGGAACAATTGCACAGGACTTTGGTGAGACCGCACCTTGCCCAGTTTCAGTCTCCTTATGGAAGGGCGGATATGGTTGTCTTGGGGATTGGTGCAGCCAAGATTCCCAACATTGGTTCCGGGGGATGAGAGAGGCATCTAGGATAAGAGATTGAGTGGATCGGGCCTGTACTCTGTGGAGGTTGGAAGAGTGAGAGATGATCTCAGAAAAAGCTCTCAGATTCGAAGTGGGTTGGACAGAGTCAAAGCTGTTTTTCCTGGCTGAAACATCTGGAACACAGCATGGAAATATTCTCCCGATAATCCCCGATAATTTCAGGCTGAATTCAGGAGCTGTTTCTTTACTCAGTGGGCTGTGAGTCTTTAGAATTCTCTAGCCCAGAGAGCTGTGGATGCCCAATCGCTGAGTATACTCAAGGCTGAGACCGATAGATTTTTAAGGAGTCCATAGTGTGGGAGAATGGAACTGAAGTCAAAGACCAGCCATGATCTTGTTGAATGGCGGAGCAGGCTTGAGGGGCCCTCTGGCCTACTCCTGCTTGCATTTCGCTCTCAAATTGCCGATTCTAACACTGGGATACAAGGAAGTTCTTCCAACCCACTGTGCATCCATGGTCCATTCTGAGGCTGCCTGATGTGGGCGTGTCCCTGTGACCAACAGATTTGAAAGTTGCACGCTGTGCATCAGAGGCGAGACAATGAGAGCCTTGACAAAGTCTGAGGTTGTTGTGTTTTGCAGTGACTGAGGACATTGCACTGCCCATATCGGAGGCACAGATCTCCCAAAGACCACAAACTGAGCAAGTTATGCAAACAAGACCTAGGAGACAGAGAGTTTGTGTAACATAGGGACAGGAGACGGAAATTCAGTCCCTCAAACCTGCTCCACCATTCAGCTCCACCCTGGCTCATCTGTACCTGAACTCCATTGAGCTGCCTTTGTATTGTAACACGCTTGTACATTTCAATCATACACAGTTAAACTGGTAGCTTTAGTCCCAGCCTGATGTATAATCACCCTCTTTATTTCCCATCCTTACAGTTAACTTAGTGACCATTGTGATCTTGTCTCGGGGAAAGTGCGGTCTCTCCAAATGTGTCACTTACTACCTGGTGACCATGGCAGCGGTGGATCTACTGGTCACTGTCATCGATCTGATACTGAGGCACATTCCGATTCACTATATGATGGAGTTTCTTACCTTGCTTTTGATCCCCGTGTGTAATATTCACACCGTCCTGCTTTACGCAGACACAGACTGTTCTGTCTGGTTCACCGTCACTTTCACCTTCGATCAATTTGAGGCCATTTGTTGCCAGAAATTGAAAATAAAATATCACACTGACAAAACGGCGGCTGTGGTTCTCAGAACAGTGACTGTGCTGAGTTTTCCAAAGAACATTTTCTGGTATTTTATACACACGGATTATTATTAGGTTCAGAATTTCTCCTGGTTTTGTCTTGTAACAGTCGATGCTCAGAAGTCACGGCTATGGGTGACAATCGAATTCCTTCATTATATTCTAACCCCAGGGGTCCCATTTGTTCTGTGGTTACAAGGGCAGGTGAGAGGCTGAGAATCCTGAGGCGAGTAACTCACCTCCTGACTCCACAAAGGCTGTCCACCATCTGCAAGGCACAAGTCAGGAGTGTGATGGAATACTCTCCACTTGCCTGGATGGGTGCAGCACCAACAACACTCAAGAAGCTCGACACCATCCAGGACAAAGCAGCCCGCTTGATTGGCACCCCATCCACAAACATTCACTCCCTCCACCACCGACACACAGTGGCAGCAGTGTGTACCATCTACAAGATGCACTGCAGCAACACACCAAGGCTCCTTCGACAGCACCTTCCAAACCCGTGACCTCTACCACCTAGAAGGTCAAGGGCAGCAGACACAATGGGAACACCACCACCTGCAAATTCCCCTTCAGATTGTAACATTGCACAGAAAGATGTGGGGTCAGGTGTACACCCAGAGCGAGTAGTGAGGGACTGGAGTCAGGTGTACACCCAGAGCGAGTAGTGAGGGACTGGAGTCACGTGTACACCCAGGTCGAGTAGTGAGGGACTGGAGTCAGGTGTACACCAAGGTCGAGTTGTGAGGGACTGGAGTCAGGTGTACACCCAGGTCGAGTAGTGAGGGACTGGAGTCAGGTGTACACCCAGGATGAGTAGTGAGGGACTGGAGTCAGGTGTACAC
The DNA here is from genome assembly GCF_036365525.1 of Heterodontus francisci. Lineage (NCBI taxonomy): Eukaryota > Metazoa > Chordata > Chondrichthyes > Heterodontiformes > Heterodontidae > Heterodontus > Heterodontus francisci. The sequence goes on along the minus strand of NW_027141121.1, from coordinate 534,653 downwards.
CCAGAGCGAGTAGTGAGGGACAGGATTCAGGTGTACACCCAGGCCGTGCAGTGAGGGACTGGAGTCAGGTGTACACCAAGGTCGAGTAGTGAGGGACTGGATTCAGGTGTACACCCAGGTCGAGTAGTGAGGGGCTGGATTCAGGTGAACACCCAGGTCGAGTAGTGAGGGACTGGATTCAGGTGTACAGCCAGTTCGAGCAGTGAGGGACTGGAGTCAGGTGTACACCCAGTTCGAAAAGTGAGGGACTGGAGTCAGGTGTACACCCAGGCCGTGCAGTGAGGGACTGGAGTCAGGTGTACACCCAGGTCAAGTAGTGAGGGACTGGAGTCAGGTGTCCACCCAGGTCGAGTAGTGAGGGACTGGAGTCAGGTGTGCACCCAGGCCGTGCAGTGAGGGACTGGAGTCAGGTGTACACCCAGGTCAAGAAGTGAGGGACTGGATTCAGGTGTACACCCAGGTCGAGTAGTGAGGGACTGGATTCAGGTGTACACCCAGGTCGAGTAGTGAGGGACTGGAGTCAGGTGTACACCCAGGATGAGTAGTGAGGGACTGGAGTCAGGTGTACACCCAGAGCGAGTAGTGAGGGACAGGATTCAGGTGTACACCCAGGCCGTGCAGTGAGGGACTGGAGTCAGGTGTACACCAAGGTCGAGTAGTGAGGGACTGGATTCAGGGGTACACCCAGGTCGAGTAGTGAGGGGCTGGATTCAGGTGAACACCCAGGTCGAGTAGTGAGGGACTGGATTCAGGTGTACAGCCAGTTCGAGCAGTGAGGGACTGGAGTCAGGTGTACACCCAGTTCGAGTAGTGAGGGACTGAAGTCAGGTGTACACCCAGGTCGAGTAGTGAGGGACTGGAGTCAGGTGTTGATCCAGTTCGAGTAGTGAGTGACTGGAGTCAGGTGTACACCCAGGTCGAGTAGTGAGTGACTGGAGTCAGGTGTACACCCAGGTCGAGTAGTGAGGGACTGGAGTCAGGTGTGCACCCATGCCGTGCAGTGAGGGACTGGAGTCAGGTGTACACCCAGGTCAAGAAGTGAGGGACTGGATTCAGGTGTACACCCAGGTCGAGTAGTGAGGGACTGGATTCAGGTGTACACCCAGGTCGAGTAGTGAGGGACTGGAGTCAGGTGTACACCCAGGATGAGTAGTGAGGGACTGGAGTCAGGTGTACACCCAGAGCGAGTAGTGAGGGACAGGATTCAGGTGTACACCCAGGCCGTGCAGTGAGGGACTGGAGTCAGGTGTACACCAAGGTCGAGTAGTGAGGGACTGGATTCAGGGGTACACCCAGGTCGAGTAGTGAGGGGCTGGATTCAGGTGAACACCCAGGTCGAGTAGTGAGGGACTGGATTCAGGTGTACAGCCAGTTCGAGCAGTGAGGGACTGGAGTCAGGTGTACACCCAGTTCGAGTAGTGAGGGACTGAAGTCAGGTGTACACCCAGGTCGAGTAGTGAGGGACTGAAGTCAGGTGTACACCCAGGTCGAGTAGTGAGGGACTGGAGTCAGGTGTTGATCCAGTTCGAGTAGTGAGGGACTTGATTCAGGTTTGCACCCAGGTCGAGTAGTGAGGGACTGGAGTCAGGTGTACACCCAGTTCGAGTAGTGAGTGACTGGAGTCAGGTGTACACCCAGTTCGAGTAGTGAGTGACTGGAGTCAGGTGTACACCCAGGTCGAGTAGTGAGTGACTGGAGTCAGGTGTACACCCAGTTCGAGTAGTGAGTGACTGCAGTCAGGTGTACACCCAGTTCGAGTAGTGAGGGACTGGAGTCAGGTGTACACCCAGTTCGAGTAGTGAGGGACTGGAGTCAGGTGTTGATCCAGTTCGAGTAGTGAGGGACTTGATTCAGGTTTGCACCCAGGTCGAGTAGTGAGGGACTGGAGTCAGGTGTACACCCAGTTCGAGTAGTGAGTGACTGGATTCAGGTGTACACCCAGGTCGAGTAGTGAGTGACTGGAGTCAGGTGTACACCCAGTTCGAGTAGTGAGGGACTTGATTCAGGTTTGCACCCAGGTCGAGTAGTGAGGGACTGGAGTCAGGTGTACACCCAGTTCGAGTAGTGAGGGACTGGAGTCAGGTGTACACCCAGGTCGAGTAGTGAGTGACTGGAGTCAGGTGTACACCCAGTTCGAGTAGTGAGTGACTGGATTCAGGTGTACACCCAGGTCGAGTAGTGAGTGACTGGAGTCAGGTGTACACCCAGGTCGAGTAGTGAGGGACTTGATTCAGGTTTGCACCCAGGTCGAGTAGTGAGGGACTGGAGTCAGGTGTACACCCAGTTCGAGTAGTGAGTGACTGGAGTCAGGTGTACACCCAGGTCGAGTAGTGAGTGACTGGAGTCAGGTGTACACCCAGTTCGAGTAGTGAGTGACTGGAGTCAGGTGTACACCCAGTTCGAGTAGTGAGGGACTGGAGTCAGGTGTACACCCAGTTCGAGTAGTGAGGGACTGGATTCAGGTGTACATCCAGTTCGAGTAGTGAGGGACTGGAGTCAGGTGTACACCCAGTTCGAGTAGTGAGGGACTGGAGTCAGGCGTGCACCCAGTTCGAGTAGTGAGGAACTGGAGTCAGGTGTACACCCAGTTCGAGGGTTGAGAGACTGGAGTCAGGTGTACACCCAGTTCGAGTAGTGAGGGACTGGAGTCAGGTGTACACCCAGGTCGAGTAGTGAGGGACTGGATTCAGATGTCGGACCGTGCTCAAGGATGTGTAAATATTTTGTATTCTTACCGGTAATTTATTCCTCAAATCAATGGGAGTCACAACACTGAATGTCAGATGTCAGACATTTATTAAACAATCATTCATCAAACAAACAGAAAGCCCAAAGTTTCCAGCAAAACCCACTGAGTTTTAACCTGAGAATTAAAACGTGTTACAGCCAGCAGATCAGTATACAGATTGGACAGATCTTAACCAGGTTCCAGTCTGTCTGTCCCAACTCCCACTTTTTATATCATTTCCTTCCCCCTCTACATCACAATTTGTCTCTGCAACCTCCTCCATCCCCGACAACCCTCCCTATCTCTGTAACCTCCTCCGTCCCCGAAAACCCTCCCGATCTCTGTAACCTCCTCCGTCCCCGACAACCCTCCCTATCTCTGTAACCTCCTCCGTCCCCGACAACCCTCCCTATCTCTGTAAGCTCCACCGTCCCTGTCAACCCTCCCGATCTCTGTCATCTCCTCCAGCCCCTACAACCCTCCCTACCTCTGTAACCTCCTCCGTCCCCGACAACCCTCCCTATCTCTGTAAGCTCCACCGTCCCTGTCAACCCTCCCGATCTCTGTCATCTCCTCCAGCCCCTACAACCCTCCCTACCTCTGTAACCTCCTCCGTCCCCGACAACCCTCCCTATCTCTGTAAGCTCCACCGTCCCTGTCAACCCTCCCGATCTCTGTCATCTCCTCCAGCCCCTACAACCCTCCCTATCTCTGTAACCTCCTCCGTCCCCGACAACCCTCCCAATCTCTGTAACCTCCTCCGTCCCCGACAACCCTCCATATCTCTGTAACCTCCTCCAGCCCCTACAACCCTCCCTATCTCTGTAACCTCCTCCACCCCCAACAACCCTCCCTATCTTTGTAACCTACTCCAGCCCCTGCAACCTTCCCTATCTCTGTAACCTACTCCAGCCCCTACAACCTTCCCTATCTCTGTAACCTCCTCCATCCCCTACAACCTTCCCTATCTCTGTAACCTCCTCCAGCCGCTACAACCTTCCCTATCTCTGTAACATCCTCCAGCCCCCTACAACCCTCCCTATCTCTGTAACCTCCTCCAGCCCCTGCAACCCTCCCTATCTCTGTAACCTCCTCCGTCCCCTACGACCCTCCCGATCTCTGTAACCTCCTCCGTCCCATGCAACCTTCCCTATCTCTGTCACCTCCTCCAGCCCCCTACAACCCTCCCTATCTCTGTAACCTCCTCCAGCCCCTACAACCCTCCCTATCTCTGTAACCTCCTCCACCCCCGACAACCCTCCCTATCTCTGTAACCTCCTCCATCCCCTATGACCCTCCCGATCTCTGTAACCTCCTCTGTCTCCTGCAACACTCCCTACCTCTGTAACCTCCCCCCTCCCCTACAACCCTCCCGATCTCTGTAACCTCCTCCAGCCGCTACAACCTTCCCTATCTCTGTAACCTCCTCCAGCCCCTACAACCTTCCCTATCTCTGTAACCTCCTCAAGCCCCTACAACCTTCCCTATCTCTGTAACCTCCTCCAGCCCCTACAACCCTCCCTATCTCTGTAAACTCACCCCTCCCCTACAACCTTCCCTCTCTCTGTAACCTCCTCCAGCCGCTACAACCTTCCCTATCTCTGTAACCTCCTCCAGCCCCCTACAACCCTCCCGATCTCTGTAACCTCCTCCAGCCCCCTACAACCCTCCCTATCTCTGTAACCTCCTCCAGCCCCTACAACTCTCCGTATCTCTGTAACCTCCTCCAGCCCCCTGCAACACTCCCCATCTCTGTAGCCTCCTCCGTCCCCTACAACACGCCCTATCTCTGTAACCTCCTCCAGCCACTACAACCCTCTCTATCTCTGTAACCTCCTCCAGCCCCTACAACCCTCCCGATCTCTGTAACCTCCTCCGTCCCCTACAACTCTCCCTATCTCTGTAACCTTCTCCGTCCCCCACAACCCTCCCTAACTCTGTAATCTCCTCCATCCCCGACAACTCTGCCTACCTCTGAATCCTCCTCCAGCCCCTTCAACCCATCCTATCTCCGTACCCTCATCACGCCTTGCAACTCTCTGATAACTCTGTCCTCCTCCAATTTAAAAAAAAAGCTCTTTTTAAACCCCTATTTAAATCCCCCTTTACAACCCCTTACAAATAAAATCTCTGCAGTAAATCAATACACCCTGTTAAAACAGTTACTAAACACCTCAAACAGCTTTTAATAAACTGAGTTTGAAACCCTTTTAAAACCCGCTTATATGACCTTCTAAAACCCTTAAAAATCCCTAAATAAAGCAGTTTAAACTATTTCAAAACAACATCAAAAACCATTTAAACAGCTTTAAGACAATAAAATAAACGATTTTAAACTTCTTCAGAACTCGATTACAAACCTTTTCTGAACAGCTGTGAAACCCTTTAGAAACCCATTAAAAAATATCTTTAAAAGCACGATAGAAACTACTTTTAAACACCTTTAATATCCCTTTAGAAAGCCATTTCAATAACTTTTGAAGCCCTTTATAAATTCCTTTTAAAACATCTTACAAAACTCATTTTGAACACACACACAGACAAACACACACAAACACAGACACAGATAAACACAAACACACACAGACACAAACACACAGACACAAACACACAGAAACACATCAGCCCAGATCGGGTTGTAATCCACCCGCTGACAATCCCGGATCGTCCGGCTCATTTCCTTTTCTTCTTCCCAACGTTATCCGTCTCCCCACCTCCAGGCGTCAGCCGCACTTTCTTGCACGGGAGATGGTCTCTTCGCATGTCCTCTACCTGGGAATGGATGGGAATCACCCGGTGAGGAGTCAGCTACGATAGGGAGGGATCGCAGTTATACCGCAACTCACCGCGGGATCTCAGGAAACATCAGCGAGACCCTAACACCAGGGGGGAATCTCCTTCACACCAGGGGGAGTCTCCTCCCCTTAACACCAGGTTACTGGCTGCTCATTGAACATCTGAGGAATCCCTTTCCCAGCAGTTCAATCAAACATTTTCCATCGATTGAGGAAGAGAATGCCCATCACTGACCACTTCTCAATGCCAACTGCCGATGGGCAATTAATGCCAACCAGAAATGGGGAAGCAATGGGAATTAGGAATCCTGACTGGGGATGATTTCTGAATGCTAACTAGCGATGGTTATTCAATGCTAACTAAAAGTCGTTAATCAGTGTTAACCAGGGATAATCTATGAAGGCTGACCAGGCCTGGTTACTCAATGCCAGCCTTGCCCAGCGATGCCAGCGCTCGGAGAATGACTGGGGAACAAATCCCTCACCTGGCGGAAATAGGCTTCCTTTTCCTCGGGAGTCTCCGGTTTCCTTTCCCCGACGTACATCACCTGGAAATCGACACTGAGCTTTTCACAGTCCTCCTCCGACAAGTCCAGCATCACTGCAACATGGAGAGGGGCAAAGTTTTCAGACGCCAGCCGACCCCAAACACACCAGCCCCCTCCCGCCCCGAGCAGAGTTAGAGACCAGAATGCCAACTGGGTATGGTTGGGTGGGTAGGGAGAGGGGAGAAGAGGGGGCAAGCTCGGGGGTGGCAGAGCAATTGAGGGGCTCTTCGACACTGTGAGCTGCACAATCCGAGGCAGACAGCCCATGGCCAATCGCTGTCACTAAACGCCCTCCCCCAGCAATCCACCCCCACCCCCTCACCCCGCCGCTGAGGTTCCAGGTGGCTGCTCCACTCCTTCAGCCTCACAGGGCAAAGGGGAGAGGGCAAGAAATTGGTCATACCCTATGGCGACACTCAAACACCGAGAGCCAATAGAAAGGCAGTTTAAGGGGAGTGGGTTTCCCAGTTCATGTTGGGGAAAGATTTTCAGGATTATAAAGCAGGATATTTGGGAGGTTCCCAACAGGAAATGATCCCGGAATAAGTCAGGGACTGAGGGTTCCGGGGCTGGGGCTCGAGAAGATCCCGATTGGATGTTTCCTACCACCAGTTGATGGATACCTGGCCTGGAACGTCCCGCCTCTGAGGGTTTGCAGTCAGCGCCTGGTGCTGGTCCAGGACTTGTTCTCCTCCCGGGACCTGCAATGAAAAATCAGTCTCATGGGAACTGGAGGATGGAGGAACAGCCCTGGGGAATGAGTGGCTCATCCTGCTCTGTCTGGGCTCCTCACAGCACTGGGTCGGGCATTTAACTGCTGGGCACAGATGCAAGAGACAATGCAGGAGTGAAGAAGTGAGAGAGAGAGAGTGAGAGAGAGAAAGGGGAGAGGGAGAGAGATAGATGGAAACACAGAGACGGAAAGACGCTGACAGTGTGAGAGATAGGGAATCAGAGAGAGGGAGAAACAGAGGAGAGGAAGAGGGAGAGAGAGAAAACAGAGAAAAACATAGAGATAAATTGACAGAGAAATGGAGATAGATTGGGAGAGAAAGTGAGAGAGAGAGAGAGAGAGAGGGATAGAGAGAGAGAGTGAGACAGAGACAGATAGAACAAGAGAGAGACAGAGACAGCGTTCAGTACAATCCATGAATCTTGTGATCAAAGACAGTTTTCATCAGACTCACAGTCTGTCTGGAGTCAGTCATTGTGAAACTGTCCCGTCAGATAGTAAAAGCATCCTGAAATTTTGATGTAGGTTTCCTGGAACTTAGCTTAATGTAAATATCTTTTGTGTAATTTAAGGTGCTGTAAATCTCATTCCAAACAGAGCAATTGGCTTCATTTCGAGTGGAATTGAATTCTAAGGCGGAGACATGACATTAAACATCACTAGAATCTCGGTTCGAGAACACTGCACACTGTTCCGCTCTCCATATCCCTCAGTTAGACCACACTGGGAGCATTGCACACCGTTCCGCTCTCCATATCCCTCAGTTAGACCACACTTGGGGAGGTGAATCAGGGTATCCCACTCCCTCAGTCTCTGTATCACATTCCCCTCAGTCACTGTATCACACTCCGGGCAGTCGCTGTATCACACTCCCCTCAGTCACTACATCACACTCCCCTCAGTCACTACATCCCACTCCCTCAATAAGAGACTGGATGATCTCTCGGACTGATCTTTTATGGTATCACATTGTGTAGAGTATATCTGTTTATAATGGACCCCACAAGGGTGACACCTGATGTTCCAGACACCACTGGGGTAGACGATGATCCGCCGGTGGATTCTCGAGTTGATTCTTCCTCGGGTTCCTCAGTTACAGCTGTCTCTGGATCTGTAATAAAGGAAGAGGGCAGAGTGGAGAAAACCCGAAGAGATCGTACGTTTTGTACTGGAGTCCAGACAGTGTCAGACTCTCATCTTTATCAAACCCTCGAGCACCCAATCCTACTCCCCGTGACACAGAACATCCCAGAAACACCCTCCTGGGTCAGAGAGAAACAGCAATGTACCTGTACAATACGCAGCACGATAGTGTAATGGTTTCAACTCATAAACGAAATAACTGTTGCAGTTTTTGATCTTTATCTCATGGACCCAGTAGCAGGGATTTCGTCTCAAGTTAAAACAAACTGTCCTGGTTACTTCCCCCTGTCCCACGCTGGGATGGGAACCTGAAATGAGAGTTTATAAATATTGAAGACTGTAACCCATGTGAACAGTGCTGGACAGTGAATGTAAATCTGATATTATAAAGGCTGAAATTACCCTGTAACCAGCCTGTGGCAAGTGTGGAGCAGTGATGATATGGGACAACAGTCTCCGGAATCTTCCATCCACCAGAACTGAAATATCAAACACAGAGTCAGTCCCTGAATTGTTACCATCCATGGTAAATCCCCTGGACCTGATGATCTACGTCCCAGATTGTTGAAAGAGGTGGCTGTAGAGATAGTTGAGGCATTGGTGATCATCTTTCAAAATTCGACAGATTCTGGAATGCTTCCTGCAGATTGGAAGGCAGCAAATGTGATCGCACTATTTAAGGAAGGAGGGAGAGAGGAACCAGGGAACTACAGACCCGTTCGCCTGACATCAGTACCAGGGAAAATGCTGGAATCGATTATAAAGGATGTGATAAGTAGACACTGAGAAAATAATGATAGGTTTGGGAAGATTCAACATGGATTTATGAAAGAGAAATCATGTCTGACAAACTTGTCGAGCTTTTGGAGGATGTAACTAGCAGAATAGATGAGGGGGAACTGGTGGATGTGGTATATTTAGATTTACAGAAGGCTTTCGATCATGTCCCACACAAGAGGCTAGCAACCAAAATTAGAGCACATGGGACTGGGGTAATGTACTGGCATGGATTGAGAATTGGTTAACGGACAGAAAACGTTAAAATAAACGGGTCATTTTCAGGTTGGCAGGCGGTGACGAGTGGGGAACCGCAAGGATCCGTGCTTGGGCCACAGCCCTTAGCAATGTATATCAAAGATTTATATTCACCTCTAACCCTGGTATCTCCCTTTCCTCTCTGTCCCTTTTCTCTATTCACTGCTATACTGACCATGTCCCTCATTCTCCCTGTTTCTCTCCGCAGTCTCTGGTTCGTCTCCTTTCTCAGTCTCCCTGCAGTTTCTGTTCCTACACTCACACATTGTTCTCTTTCTTGCACTTACTCCTCCTTCACTGAGAGCTTTATCTGAAATTGTCCCTTTGTGTTACCTTTTAAATCTGTACCATCCATAGTGAAGGTTCCTGTCACTCTTCACCTGACCGGAGCACTCAGTCTCAGTACAATCGATGCTCCTCCAGGGCTGGTCCAGGACTGTGTGATTCACACACGGGTCAGTGAGTGTCGAGTCTGTGACTGAGTGACAGAAAGATGTTTAATGTTAATATAAAGTATGGTTAATGTTGAACAGCATCTTGATCCCTCCCGAAATACCAATAATCCCAGTTACACTCTCCTCCATGGTAAAAAATCCCCCGGATTAAAGACGGAACATTTCCTCCTACTCTAAACCAGGTATCCATCTGTCTCCCAGCTCAGCCACCCCATCTAACTCACTCCTCACAGACAGTCCTACCTATTCTAGATTAACCATCAGCTCTCAGGTAACAGAAAATAGTAAAGATCACAACTTCACTTCATCCCAATAGAAAAGCTGTGCATGTTCAGTGTGAGATATCATGGGGTATCTCAGGCCCCAGGTGAACACTGAGTACAGACAGTGAGGGACACTCGATGTTCAGTGTGAGATATCATGGGGTATCTCAGTCCCCAAGTGAACACTGAGTACAGACAGTGAGGGACACTCGAAGTACAGTGTGAGATATCATGGGGTATCTCAGTCCCCAGGTGAACACTGAGTACAGACAGTGAGAGATACTCGATGGTCAGTGTGTGATATCATGGGTTATCTCAGTCCCCAGCTGAACACTGAGTACAGACAGTGAGAGGCACTCGATGGTCAGTGAAAGATATCATGGGGTATCTCAGTCCCCAGGTGAACACTGACTACAGACAGTGAGAGACACTCGATGGTCAGTGTGAGATATCATGGGGTATCTCAGTCCCCAGGTGAACACTGAGTACAGACAGTGAGAGACACTCGATGCCCAGTGAGAGATATCATGGGTTATCTCAGTCTCCAGGTGAACACTGAGTGCAGACAGTGAGAAACACTCGATAGTCAGAGTGATATCATGGGGTATCTCAGTCCCCAGGTGAGCACTGAGTACAGACAGTGAGAGATACTCAATGGTCAGTGTGAGATATCATGGGGTATCTCAGTCCCCAGGTGAACACTGAGTACAGACAGCGAGAGACACTCGATGGTCAGTGTGAGATATAATGGGGTATCTCAGTCCCCAGGTGAACACTGAGTACAGACAGCGAGAGACACTCGATGTTCAGTGTGAGATATCATGGGGTATCTCTGTCCCCAGGTGATCACTGAGTACAGACAGTGAGAGACACGCGACGGTCACTGAGAGATATCATGGGGTATCTCAGTCCCCGAGTGAACACTGAGTACAGACAGCGAGAGACACTCAATGGTCAGTGTGAGATATCATGGGGTATCTCAGTCCCCAGGTGATCACTGAGTACAGACAGTGAGAGACACTCGATGGTCAGTGAGAGATATCATGGGGTATCTCAGTCCCCAGGTGATCACTGAGTACAGACAGTGAGAGACACTCGATGGTTAGTGTGTGATATCATGGGGTATCTCAGTCCCCAGGTGAACACTGAGTACAGACAGTGAGAGATACTCGATGGTCAGTGTGAGATATCATGGTGTATCTCAATCCCCAGGTGAACACTGAGTACAGACAGTGAGAGACACTCGATGGTTAGTGTGTGATATCATGGGGTATCTCAGTCCCCAGGTGAACACTGAGTACAGACAGTGAGAGACACTCCATGGTCAGTGAGAGATATCATGGGGTATCTCAGTCCCCAGTTGAACACTGAGAACAGACAGTGAGAGACACTCGATGGTCAGTGTGAGATATCATGGGGTATCTCAGTCTCCGGGTGAACACTGAGTACAGACAGTGAGAGACACTCGATGGTTAGTGTGTGATATCATGGGGTATCTCAGTCCCCAGGTGAACACTGAGTACAGACAGTGACAGATACTCGATGGTCAGTGTGAGATATCATGGGGTATCTCAATCCCCAGGTGAACACTGAGTACAGACAGTGAGAGACACTCGATGGTCAGTGTGAGATATCATGGGGTATCTCAGTCCCCAGGTGAGCACTGAGTACAGACAGTGAGAGACACTCGATGGTCAGTGTGAGATATCATGGGATATCTCAGTCCCCAGGTAAACACTAAGTACAGACAGTGAGAGACACTCGATGGTCAGTGTGAGATATCATGGGGTATCTCAGACCCCAGGTGAACACTGAGTACAGATAGTGAGAGACACTCGATGGTCAGTGTGAGATATCATGGGGTATCTCAGTCCCCAGGTGAACACTGGGTACAGACCCTCTTCCAGTCTCCATAATTTTGGCCTCATCCAAATCTCTGCTGCTCTCCCGTGTCCTAACTCGCACTGAGTCCCGTTCACCCATTGCCCTCTCCCCATCCTCCCTGTCATACACATGATCTGAATCAAAAAATGCTTCAGTTCAAACATCCTCAACCCAGCGTTCAAACCCTCGATGGCCAGACCCCTCCCTCACACTGTGACATCCTCCGGCCCTAAAATCCTCAAAGATCCCTACCCCTCTCCAATTCCACACACTTGCACATCCCAGATTTCCTTCAATCCAACATTGGTGTCCTTTGTTTCAGCTTCTTTGGCCTGAAGCTCAGGAATTCCATCCTTAAACCTCTTCCCCTCTCAACCTTTCCTTCCTCCTTTAAGACACCCTTTGAAACTTAGCTCTTGGAGAAAGAGGTTTTCCACCTGTCCTGCCATCACCTAATGTGGTCCTGCATCAAATTATCTGTTTGCACTGTGGTGACGTGCCTTGTGATATTACAGGAGGTTTAAGCCAGTATATCAATACATATTGCTGTGACTGTTGCCTCTTCAACACAGTCCCCTCAGTCACTCTGTCCCACAACACATACTGGCCCCTGGAGAGAGAGTGTGTTGTGCCCAGGTCTACACTGGGGGTCTATCACCATCCATGGGCACTGCCAGGAAGGGAGTGACTGGTCAACACGGACAGCAGAGTCTGGTTCAGTTCCCTGGAGTTTCAGTGACGTTCACTTTGTGTTTCACATCCTTTATTCACTGTGTCCCTGACAATAAGGAGGGGAGCGAGTAAACTGTCTCATTTCTGTGGGTGACCACGGGACATCCCAGAATCACCCATCTGCACCATATACAAACAGCAATCTACCTGTACAATAAACAGCATTAGGGACGGGTGGAGGCTTCAACTCATAAACAAAATAACTGCTGCAGTTTTTGATCTTTATTTCCTGGGTCCAGTAGCAGCGATTTCCAATCCAGTTAAAACAAACTGTCCTCGTTACTTCCCCCTGTCCCACACTGGGATGGGAACCTGAAATGAGAGTTTATAAATATTGAAGATTGTAACTGATGTGAACAGTGCTGGACAGTGAATGTAAATCTGATAATATAAAGGCTGAAATTACCCTGTAACCAGCCTGTGACACTTGTGGAGCAGTGATACTGTGGGACAGCAGTCTCCGGAATCTTCCATCCACCAGAACTGAAACAATAATCACAGAGTCAGTCCCTGAACTGATGGTAAATATTATCCGTTGGAGAAACTGTTAGCGCCAGAGAGTACCAGAACTAGGGGAAATCCCTTACTCACCCTGTCCCCGTTCTAAATTCCCTCTATCCTCACTATCTCACTTTACTCTCTGTCCCTATTCTATACTCCCTCAATCCTGAGTGTCCCCCTTTGGTCTCTGACCCTATTCTACATTCCCCTCTTTCCCAGTTATTTCCATTTATCCTCCCTATACCTCTCTGCAGATGTCTGTTGTTGCCGTTTCCCTGTATCCACTCTCTGTCCCATTGCCCTGACTGATAATCCCAGTCTCCCAAAACTTCCTCTTCCTACTGTTGTGACCCAGGTGGGAGAAGTGCACTGTTAATTCAGTCCCATTTCTCCACAGGTCACAACTTATATTTGAACTTTCCCACTTATGAAACAACCAATCAGATACTCTTTTTGTCCCCAGGATAAAACACAGCTTCCAGTTTTCTTTCATAAAGAACTAAATGATCCATTTATCATTGACTAATAATGAACCAGATACGCAAATTGAAATATTAAAGGTCCTTATTTTTTTCCTCGCCTTCACACATACACTCACATACACAACTGGTTAACCGGTGGGGAAAAGGTTTTCGTTTACAGCTGTTACAAAGAAACAGAAAGAATTAAGTAACTTCATTTCGGCTCAAACGTTGGTGTGGAAAGAAGTGCTCTGTTTGTGGTGAGGTCTCCCAAAGGCGAATAGCTGGCTGCCACTAGCAATCCTCCTCGAACAGTACTTTTCAGGCGTTGTTGATGAACAGTCTGGGTAGGCTTTCAAAGATATTCAGTGGAGAAGGCCTCACACCGGTCTTACATCAGATGTACAGCGGCAAAGGTTACAATTCAAACACATTCGATGCAAAGTTCCTTCAAAGATGCAAGGTTTCTGCAAACATTCAGGATTTCTTCAAATGCAGGAGACAACAGTAAAACATGATATAGGATTTACTTTTCAAGAGAGAAAGGTGGGCTGGCTTGATTTTCTGCTCCCCTGGCAGGACAATAATAGACACCAACTGCCCTTAGCAAAACACACACTGGCTTTTTAACATTTAAAAATGAAATAAAATACATTTCCAGAGGCAAGTCTAATGAAAGCCATAAATCCTGACTTGTCAAATACCTCTTCAGGAAAAGCCCCTGCTGTGTTTACTCAAAATCATGTGCCTTCCAGTATAAACTTGTTTACTGCTCAACCTTCTGTTGGCTTTCCTTTCACGAAAACACCCGAGTTCATCAATCTCCAGATGAGAGCATGACCAGAATTCATAGAAGCCTTGTCAGCTTTTAAAATACAGATTCTCACATTTTTACAAGCAAAGGAAACCCATGTAACACTGCACTCACACTTGGTTATGTTTTGTACGTCCACTCCTCCCTCATTTATTCGTTTATCTGAAATTGCCCCTTTACATTACCTGTGAAATCTGTACCATCCTTGAACAAGATTCCTATCACACATCCACTGACTGGAGCACTCAGTCTCAACACAATCGATGCTCCTCCAGGGCTGGTCCAGGACTTTGTGATTCACACACGGGTCAGTGAGTGCCGAATCTGTGACTGAGTGACACAAAGATGTTTAGTGTTAATATAAAGGACAGCTGATGTTACACAGTGGCCTGTACCCGCCCGCAGTAACAATAACCACAGTTTCACTCTCCGCCCTGGAAGAAAATCCCCCGGATTGAAGCTGGAAAATTTCTTCCTTCTCGAAACCAGGTTTCCATCTGTCTCCCAGCTCAGCCTCCCCCTCTAACTCACTGCTCACAGACAGTCTTCCCTATTCTAGATTTACCATCAGCTCTCAAGTTACCGAAAGCAGCAAATATATCAGCTTCACTACATCCCAATAGAAAAGCTGCACATGTTGAGTGAGAGAGATCATGGGGCATCTCAGTCCCTGTGTCAACACGGAGTACAGACAGTGAGGGACACTCGATGGTCAGTGTGAGATATCATGGGGTATCTCAGTCCCCTGGTGAACACTGAGTACAGACAGTGAGAAACACTCGATGGTCTGTGTGAGATATCATGGGGTATCTCAGTCCCCAAGTTAACACATTGGACAGACAGTAAGAGACACTCGATGGTCATTGTGACATGTCACGGGGTATTTCTGTCTCCGCTTGAACACTGTGTACAGATAGTGAGAGACACTCGATGGTCAGTGTGAGATATCATGGGGTATCTCAGTTCCCAGGTGAACACTGAGTACAGACAGTGAGAGACACTCGATGGTCAGTGTGAGATATAATGCGGTATCTCAATCTCCGGGTGAACACTGAGGACAGACAGTGAGATGTACTCGATGGTCAGTGTGAGATATCATGGGGTATCTCAGTCTCCGGGGGTACACTGAGGACAGAGAGTGATAGACACTCGATGGGGAGTGTGAGATATCATGAGGTATCTCAGTCCCCAGGTGAACACTGAGTACAGACAGTGAGAGACACACGATGGTCAGTGTGAGATATCATGGGGTATCTCAGTCCACAGGTGAGCACTGAGTACAGACAGTGAGAGACACTCGATGGTCAGTGTGAGATATCATGGGGTATCTCAGTCCACAGGTGAGCACTGAGTACAGACAGTGAGAGACACTCCATGGACAGTGTGAGATATCATCGGGTATCTCAGTCCACAGGTGAGCACTGAGTGCAGACAGTGAGAGACACTCCATGGACAGTGTGAGATATCATGGGGTATCTCAGTCCCCAGGTGAACACTGAGTACAGACAGTGAGAGACACTTGATGGTCAGTGTGTGATATCATGGGGTATCTCAGTCCCCAGGTGAACACTGAGTACAGACAGTGAGAGACACTCGAAGGTCAGTGTGAGATATATTGCGGGATCTCACTCTCCGGGAGAACACTGAGTACAGACAGTGAGAGACACGGGATGGTCACAGAGAGATATCATGGGGTATCTCAGTCCCCAGGTGAGCACTGAGTACAGACAGTGAGAGACACTCGATGGTCATTCTGAGATATCATGGGGTATCTCAGTCCACAGGTGAGCACTGAGTACAGACAGTGAGAGACACTCCATGGTCAGTGTGAGATATCATGGGGTATCTCAGTCCCCAGGTGAACACTGAGTCCAGACAGTGAGAGACACTCCATGGTCAGTGTGAGATATCATGGGGTATCTCAGTCCCCAGGTGAGCACTGAGTACAGACAGTGAGAGACACGCGATGGTCTGTGTGAGATATCATGGTGTATCTCAGTCCGCGGGTGAACACTGAGTACAGACAGTGAGAGACACCTGATGGTCAGTGTGAGATATCATGGGGTATCCCAGTCTTCTGGTGATCACTGAGTGCAGACAGTGAGGGAAACTTTATGGTCAGTGTGAGATATCATGGGGTATCTCAGTCCAATGGTGAACACTGAGTACAGAGAGTGAGAGACACTCGATGGTCTGTGTGAGATATCATGGGGTATCTCAGTCCCCAGGTGAAGACTGAGTATAGACAGTGAGAGACACTCGATGGTCTGTGTGAGATATCATGTGGAAAATCAGTCGTCTGGTGAACACTGAGGACAGACAGTGAGAGACATTCGATGGTCAATGTGAGATATCATGGGATATCTCAGTCCCCAGGTGAACACTGAGTACAGACAGTGAGAGACACTCGATGGTCCATGTGAGGGGTATCATGGGGTATCTCAGTCCCCAGGTGAACACTGAGTACAGACAGTGAGAGACACTCGATGGTCAGTGTGAGATATCATGAGGTATCTCAGTCCCCAGGTGAACACTGAGTACAGACAGTGAGAGACACTCGATGGTCAGTGTGAGATATCATGAGGTATCTCAGTCCCCAGGTGAACACTGAGTACAGACAGTGAGAGACACTCGATGGTCAAAATGTGATATCATGGGGTATCTCAGTTCCCAGGTGAACACTGAGTACAGACAGTGAGAGACACACGATGGTCAGTTTAGTTTAGTTTAGTTTAGTTTAGTTTAGAGATACAGCACTGAAAAAGGCCCTTCGGCCCACCGAGTCTATGCCGACCATCAACGACCCATCTATACTAATCCGACACTAATTCCAAATTCCTACCACATCCCCACCTGTCCCTATATTACCCAACCTCCTACCTATACTAGGGGCAATTTATAATGGCCAATTTACCTAAAAAACTGCAAGTCTTTGGCATGTGGGAGGAAACTGGAGCACCCGGAGGAAACCCCCGCAGACACAGTGTGCGATATCATGGGGTATCTCAGTCCCCAGGTGAACACTGAGTCCAGACAGTGAGAGACACTCGATGGTCAGTGTGAGAGATCATGGGGTATCTCAGTCCCCAGGTGAACACTGAGTACAGACAGTGAGAGACACACGATGGTCAGTGTGTGATATCATGGGGTATCTCAATCCCCAGGTGACCACTAAGTACAGACAGTGAGAGACACTCGATGGTCAGTGTGAGATATCATGGGGCATGTCAGCCCTAAGGTGAACACTGAGTACAGCCAGTGAGGGAGATTCGAAGGTCAGATTGTTGTATCATGGGGTATCTCAGGCCTCAGGTGAACACTGAGGACAGACAGTGAGAGACACTCGATGGTCAGTGTGCGATATCATGGGGTATCTCAGTCCCCAGGTGAACACTGAGTACAGAGAGAGAGAGACAATCGATTGTCAGTGTGAGATATCATGGGGTATCTCAGTCCCCAGGTGAGCAATGAGTACAGACAGTGAGAGACACTCGATGGTCAGTGTGAGATATCATGGTGTATCTCAGTCCCCAGCTAAACATTGATGACAGACAGTGAGTGACACTCGATGGTCAGTGTGAGATATCATGGGGTATCTCAGTCTCCGGGTGAACACTGAGTACAGACAGTGAGAGACACTCGATGGTCACTGAGAGATATCATGGGGTATCTCAGTCCCCAGGTTAACACTGAGTACAGACAGTGAGAGACACTCGATGGTCAGTGTGAGATATCATGTGGTATCTCAGTCCCCAGGTTAACACTGAGTACAGACAGTGAGAGACACTCGATGGTCAGTGTGAGATATCATGGGGTATCTCAGTCCCCAGCTTAACACTGAGTACAGACAGTGAGAGACACTCGATGGTCAGTGTGAGATATAATGGGGTATCTCAATCCCCAGGTGATCACTGAGTAGAGACAGTGAGAGACACTCGATGGTCAGTGTGAGATATCACGGGGTATCTCAGTCTCCGGGTGAACACTGAGTACAGACAGTGAGAGACACTCGATGGTTAGTGTGAGATATCATGGGGTATCTCAGTCCCCAGGTTAATACTGAGTACAGACAGTGAGGGACACTCGATGGTCAGTGTGAGATATAATGGGGTATCTCAGTCACTGGTGGAGTTTGATTCGGAATAACATTCTGTTACTACACAATCATTGACAGAGCAATAAATTAAATATTGAATATAATAAATTGAATGCTTAATAAAGATTAAAGATTACACAACACATTATGTAAATTGTGTGATAAATTCACCAATGTATTCGTTGTGTATACGGTTGGAAATATTACACTGGAGATATTATACAGGAACTGAATGGAAACTTGGTTTTCAGGCAATGGGAAATATAAACTAACACATGACTATAAATCATAATTTAACTATACAAATCTCTAAATATCGGGATCACATTAGAAACTTAAATATAGCTCTATAATGGAGGCAAACGTTAAATGGACCAGTATTTACAGAACCAGTGAATTTGTATAAATAAACGCAATGATTTCACAGTATCTGGGAGAGAGATCAGTAATATTAATCAATAATACAAGTTGTTAATACATGTAGGATTCACAGCAGAGAAATAGGCCATTCGGCCCCTCTGCTCCCTGCCTCCTCCCACCCTATCAACAATACCTTTATCAGATTTCCCCCCTCAGTCTGAACTTTCATGGAGAAATGAGCCCCAACTTGTTCAATATTTTCAGCTAAGTTAAAACCACTGAGATCTTCAATCTTGCTTGCGATACCTTCTGCACAGTCTCCAGTGTCTCTGTTTCTTTTTTGTAATATAGAGACCAGAACTCTGCTCAGTATTTACACAATAACCATCACAGACACATACATTGTTCACTCTGATTAGTAATGATCAGTAATAATAGGAAAGTAAATATTTAAATATAAACTCCATGTGTGAACCTCTCCAACCGGTTTTCAACCCTGACACCGCCCTGAGCGAAATTACAAATAACAAGAAACTGTGGGAGGTTTTTGTCCCCAAAGACTTTAGGTAAACGAGGTGGAATTTGTCTAGAATGTAAATGACTCACTCAGGGAACATAGGATCAGCAGCAGAGTCCTCATCTCACTGGGTGATATTCTGGAAAGGGAAATGCAGAGTGAGTGTTAGAGAGAGTTAAGGGAATGGGGAATCAGAGGGAAATTTAAATAGTGAGTGGGGGAGAGGGATCAGAGGGTTTATCTGTTTATACTCAGTCAACTCTCACTCTCTCCCCCACCCACAGACTCTTACAGACAGAGGTGAGCTCTCCCTCTCTCCCTCACTGAGTCAGCTACAGACAGAGGTGAGCTCTCTCTCTCCTTGCATGTCCTTTATAAACACCAATTCCTTGACTCCAATCCTTCCCTGTTTCTCTGTTCCATTTCCAATCCCCCCCCAGTGATTAAACCGTGTGTGTTTTACAGACCTGCCGTCTCTCTCCTCCAGGTCCCTCTCCAGTCTCCCTGTATAGACACCCTTCTAATAATCAGGTCCATTACTGAGCCCTGTATGGGGTCAGGACAGGCAGAACCCACACCCCCTGAGTCAACATCTAGCAAGTGACAATCTCCTGAGTTAATTCTAACAGTCTGCCCATACCCGACTGCTTACCAGAGTCTCCAAAGGAGGTGTCACTGGGTGGGAGATGCAGTGTGTTCAGTTCCAGCTGCTTCCTCGTCAGTCTCGGCTCCAATCTGCTGTGAACAGTGTCAATCTCAGTGACAGCTCCAACTCCTACATCCACCACAGCGGATTGACCTATGACCGACGGCAGTGCTGGTTGGCTGAAACACTTATTATCTCATCAATGATTTGCAATCTGGCATAATCCATGCAAATGAAAGGTGTTCAATGACAGGACTATTGAGGAACAAACAAGAAAACATCTCTCCTGGGTGCTTGGTAACCAGCTGGGTGTTGGTGCTGTAACATGACCTGTATTCAGCTGCCCAGTATGAAGGGTGTAGGGGAGACTGGAACTGGGGGAGGGTCTGAGCATGTTCTGGTCAGTATTGGACAGTGGGTTGTAATATGTGTGAAATTGCTCAGTGTTGATGCTCAGAGAGGTTCGGGTGCTCCTTGTACACAGAAAGCCAGCACACAGGTACAGTGGGCAATTAGGAAGGCCAATGGCCTGTTGGCCTTTATTGCAATGGGGCTGAAATTCAAGAGATAGAAGCCTTGGAACAATTGCACAGGACTTTGGTGAGACCGCTCCTTGCCCAGTTTCAGTCTCCTTATGGTTGTCTTGGGGATTGGTGCAGCCAAGATTCCCACCATTGGTTCCGGGGGATGAGAGAGGCATCTAGGATAAGAGATTGAGTGGATCGGGCCTGTACTCTGTGGAGGTTGGAAGAGTGAGAGATGATCTCAGTCAAAGCTCTCAGATTCGATGGGGGTTGGACAGGGTCAAAGCTGTTTGTCCTGGCTGAAACATCCAGAACCGGGAGGGCGGGAGGGGTGGATATTCTCTGGATAATCCCCAATAATTTCAGGCTGAATTGAGGAGCTGTTTCTTCACTCAGAGGGCAATGAGTCTTTGGAATTCTCTAGCCCAGAGGGCTGTGGATTCCCAATCGCTGAGCATACTCAAGGCTGAGACCAATAGATCTTTGGTGAGTCCATAGTGTGGGAGAGTGGAACTGAAGCCAAAGACCAGCCATGATCTTGTTGAATGGCGGAGCAGGCTTGAGGGGCCCTCTGGCCTACTCCTGCTTGCATTTCGCTCTCAAATTGCCGATTCTAACACTGGGATACAAGGAAGTTCTCCCAACCCACTGTGCATCCATTGTCCATTCTGAGGCTGCCTGATGTGGGCGCGGTCCCTGTGACCAACAGATTTGAAAGTTGCACGCTGTACATCAGAGGTGAGACAATGAGAGCCTTGACAAAGTCTGAGGTTGTCGTGTTTTGCAGTGACTGAGGACATTGCACTGCCCATATCGGAGGCACAGATCTCCCAAAGACCGCAAACCGAGCAAATTATGCAAACAAGACCTAGGAGAGAGAGAGTTTGTGTAACATAGGGACAGGAGCAGGAAATTCAGTCCCTCAAACCTGCTCCACCATTCAGCTCCACCCTGGCTCATCTGTACCTGAACTCCATTGAGCTGCCTTTGTATTGTAACACGCTTGTACATTTCAATCATACACAGTTAAACTGGTAGCTTTAGTCCCAGCCTGATGTATAATCACCCTCTTTATTTCCCGTCCTTCCAGTTAACTTAGTGACCATTGTGATCCTGTCTCGGGGAAAGTGCAGTCTCTCCAAATGTGTCACTGACTACCTGGTGACCATGGCAGCGGTGGATCTACTGGTCATTGTCATTGATCTGATACTGAGGCACATTCCGATTCACTATATGATGGAGTTTCTTAACTTGCTTTTGATCCCCGTGTGTAATATTCACACCGTCCTGCTTTACGCAGCCACAGGCTGTTCTGTCTGGTTCACCGTCACTTTCACCTTCGATCGATTTGTGGCCATTTGTTGCCAGAAGTTGAAAATAAAATATCACACTGACAAAACGGTGGCTGTGGTTCTCGGAACAGTGACTGTGCTGTGTTTTGTAAAGAACATTTTCTGGTATTTTATGTACATGGGTCATTATTGGGTTCAGAATTTCCCCTGGTTTTGTCTTGTAACAGTCGATGCTCAGAAGTCACCGCTATGGGTGACAATCGAATTCCTTCATTATATTCTAACCCCAGGGGTCCCAATTGTTCTGTGGTTACAAGGGCAGGTGAGAGGCTGGGAATCCTGAGGCGAGTAACTCACCTCCTGACTCCACAAAGGCTGTCCACCATCTGCAAGGCACAAGTCAGGAGTGTGATGGAATACTCTCCACTTGCCTGGATGGGTGCAGCTCCAACAACACTCAAGAAGCTCGATACCATCCAGGACAAAGCAGCCCGCTTGATTGGCACCGCATCTGCAAACATTCACTCCCTCCACCACCGACACACAGTGGCAGCAGTGTGTGCCATCTACAAGATGCACTGCAGCAACACACCAAGGCTCCTTAGACAGCACCTTCCAAACCAGTGACCTCTACCACCTAGAAGGTCAAGAGCAGCAGACACAATGGGAACACCACCACCTGCAAATTCCCCTCCAGATTGTAACATTCAATAGAGAGATGTATGGTCAGGTGTACACCCAGGTCGAGCAGTGAGGGACTGGAGTCAGGTGTACACCCAGAGCGAGTAGTGAGGGACTGGAGTCAGGTGTACACCCAGAGCGAGTAGTGAGGGACTGGAGTCAGGTGTACACCCAGGTCGAGTAGTGAGGGACTGGATTCAGGTGTACACCCAGGTCGAGTAGAGAGGGACTGGATTCAGGTGTACACCCAGAGCGAGTAGTGAGGGACTGGAGTCAGGTGTACACCCAGAGCGAGTAGTGAGGGACTGGAGTCAGGTGTACACCCAGGTCGAGTAGAGAGGGACTGGATTCAGGTGTAGACCCAGGTCGAGTAGAGAGGGACTGGATTCAGGTGTACACCCAGGTCGAGTAGAGAGGGACTGGATTCAGGTGTACACCCAGAGCGAGTAGTGAGGGACTGGAGTCAGGTGTACACCCAGAGCGAGTAGTGAGGGACTGGAGTCAGGTGTACACCCAGGTCGAGTAGAGAGGGACTGGATTCAGGTGTACACCCAGGTCGAGTAGAGAGGGACTGGAGTCAGGTGTACACCCAGGTTGAGTAGAGAGGGACTGAATTCACGTGTACACCCAGAGCGAGTAGTGAGGGACTGGAGTCAGGTGTACACCCAGAGCGAGTAGTGAGGGACTGGAGTCAGGTGTACACCCAGGTCGAGTAGAGACGGACTGGATTCAGGTGTACACCCAGGTCGAGTAGAGAGAAACTGGAGTCAGGTGTACACCCAGGTCGAGTAGAGAGGGACTGGATTCAGGTGTACACCCAGGTCGAATAGTGAGGGACTGGAGTCAGGTGTACACCCAGTTCGAGTAGTGAGGGACTTGAGTCAGGTGTACACCCAGATTGAGTAGTGAGGGACTGGATTCAGGTGTACACCCAGGTCGAGCAGTGAGGGACTGGATTCAGGTGTACACCCAGTTCGAGTAGTGAGGGACTGGAGTCAGCTGTACACCCAGTTCGAGTAGTGAGGGACTGGATTCAGGTGTACACCCAGGCCGTGTAGTGAGGGACTGGAGTCAGGTGTGCACCCAGGTCGAGTGGTGAGGGATTGGAGTCAGGTGTACACCCAAGTCGAGTCGAGAGGGACTGGATTCAGGTGTACACTCAGGCCGAGTAGTGAGGGACTGGAGTCAGGTGTGCACCCAGAGCGAGTAGTGAGGGACTGGAGTCAGGTGTACACCCAGGTCGATTAGTGAGTGACTGGAGTCAGGTGTACACCCAGGTCGAGTAGTGAGGGACTGGATTCAGGTGTACACCCTGGTCGAGCAGCGAGGGACTGGATTCAGGTGTACACCCAGGCCGTGTAGTGAGGGACTGGAGTCAGGTGTACATCCAGTTCGAGTAGTGAGGGACTGGATTCAGGTGTACACCCAGTTCGAGTAGTGAGGGACTGGAGTCAGGTGTGCATCCTGGTCGAGTGGTGAGGGATTGGAGTCAGGTGTACATCCAGTTCGAGTAGTGAGGGACTGGAGTCAGGTGTGCACCAAAGTCGAGTAGTGAGGGACTGGATTCAGGTGTACACCCAGTTCGAGTAGTGAGGGACTGGAGTCAGGTGTGCACCCAGAGCGAGTAGTGAGGGACTGGAGTCAGGTGTACACCCAGAGCGAGTAGTGAGGGACTGGAGTCAGGTGTACACCCAGTTCGAGTAGTGAGGGACTAGATTCAGGTGTACACCCAGGTCGAGTAGTGAGGGACTGGAGTCAGGTGTACACCCAGTTCGAGTACTGAGGGACTAGATTCAGGTGTACACCCAGGTCGAGTACTGAGGGACTAGATTCAGGTGTACACCCAGGTCGAGTAGTGAGGGACTGGATTCAGATGTCGGACCGTGCTCAAGGATGTGTAAATATTTTGTATTCTCACCGGTAATTTATTCCTCAAATCAATGGGAGTCACAACACTGAATGTCAGATGTCAGACATTTATTAAACAATCATTCATTAAACAAACAGAAAATCCAAAGTTTCCAGCAAAACCCACTGAGTTTTAACCTGAGAATTAAAACGTGTTACAGCCAGCAGATCAGTATACAGATTGGACAGATCTTAACCAGGTTCCAGTCTGTCTGTCCCAACTCCCACTTTTTATATCTTTTCCTTCACCCTCGACATCACAATTTGTCTCTGTAACCTCCTCCGTCCCCGACAACCCTCCCTATCTCTGTAAGCTCCACCGTCCCCGAATACCCTCCCTATCTCTGTAACCTCCTCCGTCCCCGACAACCCTCCCTATCTCTGTAAGCTCCACCGTCCCCGAATACCCTCCCTATCTCTGTAACCTCCTCCGTCACCGACAACCCTCCCTATCTCTGTAAGCTCCACCGTCCCCGAATACCCTCCCTATCTCTGTAACCTCCTCCGTCCCCGACAACCCTCCCTATCTCTGTAACCTCCTCCGTCCCCGAAAACCCTCACTTAAGAAACCATTTCAATAATTTTTGAAGCCCGTTATAAATGTCTTTAAAAACATCTTACAAAACTCATTTTGAACATACACACACATACACACAGACAAACACAGACACAGACTAACACAGACACAGACACAGACACAGACACAAACAGATAAACACACACGAACACACACACAGACACACACACACAGACAAACACAGACACAGACTAACACAGACACAGACACAAACAGATAAACACACACGAACACACACACAGACACACACACACACAGACACACACACACAAACACAGACACACACACACAGACACATACAGATAAACACACACGAACACACACAGACACAAACACACAGACACAAACACACAGAAACACATCAGCCCAGATCGGGTTGTAATCCACCCGCTGACAATCCCGGAGCGTCCGGCTCATTTCCTTCTCTTCTTCCCAACGTTATCCGGCTCCCCACCTCCAGACGTCAGCCGCACTTTCTTGCACGGAAGATGGTCTCTTCGCATGTCCTCTACCTGGGAATGGATGGGAATCACCCGGTGAGGAGTCAGCTACGATAGGGAGGGATCGCAGTTATACCGCAACTCACCGCGGGCTCTCAGGGAACATCAGCGAGACCCTAACACCAGGGGGGAATCTCCTTCACACCAAGGGGAGTCTCCTCCCCTTAACACCAGGTTACTGGCTGCTCATTGAACATCTGAGGAATCCCTTTCCCAGCAGTTCAATCAAACATTTTCCATCGATTGAGGAAGGGAATGCCCATCACTGACCACTTCTCAATGCCAACTGCCGATGGGCAGTTAATGCCAATCAGAATGGGTAAGCAATGGGAATTAGGAATCCTGACTGGGGATGATTTCTGAATGCTAACTAGCGATGGTTATTCAATGCTAACTAGGAGTGGTTAATCAGTATTAACCAGGGATGATCTATTAAGGCTGACCAGGCCTGGTTACTCAATGCCAGCCTTGCCCAGCGATGCCGGCGCTTGGAGAATGACTGGGGAATAAATCCCTCACCTGGCGGAAATAGGCTTCCTTTTCCTCGGGAGTCTCCGGTTTCCTTTCCCCGACGTACATCACCTGGAAATCGACACTGAGCTTCTCACAGTCCTCCTCTGACAAGTCCAGCATCACTGCAACATGGAGAGGGGCAAAGTTATCAGACGCCAGCCGACCCCAAACACACCAGCCCCCTCCCGCCCCGAGCAGAGTTAGAGGCCAGAATGCTAACCGGGTATGGTTTGGTGGGTAGGGAGAGGGGAGAAGAGGGGGCAAGCTCGGGGGTGGCAGAGCAATTGAGGGGCTCTTAGACACTGGGAGCTGCACAATCCGAGGCAGACAGATCATGGCCAATCGCTGTCACTGAATGGCCTCCCCCAGCAATCCACCCCCACCCCCTCACCCCGCCGCTGAGGTTCCAGGTGGCTGCTCCACTCCTTCAGCCTCGCAGGGCAATGGGGAGGGGGCAAGAAATGGGTCATACCCGATGGGGATGGCACTCAAACACCGAGAGCCAATAGAAAAGCAGTTTAAGGGGAGTGGGTTTCCCAGTTCATGTTGGGGAGAGATTTTCAGGATTATAAAGCAGGATATTTGGGAGGTTCCCAACAGGAAATGATCCCGGAATAAGTCAGGGACTGAGGGTTCCGGGGCTCGGACCCTGGATGATTCTGATTGGATGTTTCCTACCACCAGTTGATGGATACCTGGCCTGGAATGTCCCGCCTCTGAGGGTTTGCAGTCAGCGCCTGGTGCTGGTCCAGGACTTGTCCTCCTCCCGGGACCTGCAATGAAAAATCAGTCTTATGGGAACTGGAGGATGGAGGAACAGCCCTGGGGAATGAGTGGCTCCTCCTGCTCTGTCTGGGCTCATCACAGCACTGGGTCGGACATTTAACTGCTGGGCACAGATGCAAGAGACAATGCAGGATTGAAGAAGTGAGAGAGAGAGAGTGAGAGAGAGTGAGAGAGAGAAAGGGGAGAGGGAGAGAGATAGATGGAAACACAGAGACGGAAAGACGCTGACAGTGTGAGAGATAGGGAATCAGAGAGATAGAGAAACAGAGAGAGAGGAAGAGGGAGAGAGAGAAAACAGAGTTGGTGTTTTTCTCTCGTTAAAGTTGTTGAATTTTTTGGTGTTTTCCTATTATTTAAGTTGTTGTTGAATTTATTGGTGTTTTTCTACTGCTGAATTTGTCGCTGCTTTTCTCTTGAAGTTGTTGTTGAATTTGTTGGTATTTTTTATCCTGCAGAGGTTGTTTTTGAATTTGTTGGTGTTTCTTTTCTACTGCAGAGGTTGTTGTTGAATTCGTTGGTGTATTTCTCTTGCTGAAGTTGTTCAATTTGTCAGTGTTTTTTCTTGCTGAATTTGTTGGTGTTTTGCTCATGCTGAGGTTGTTGTGGAAGTTGTTGGTGTTTTCCTTGCTGAAGTTGTTGTTGAATTTGTCAGTGTTTTTCTTGCTGAAGTTCTTGTTGAATTTGTTGATGTTTTGCAGAAGTTGTTGTTGAATTTGTCGGTTTTTTTCTCCTGCTGAAGCTGTTGAACTTGATGGTGTTTTCCTCTTGCTGAAGTTGTTGTTCAATATGTTGGAGTATTTCCTCTTGTTGAATTTGTCGGTGCATTTTTCTCCTGCGGAGGTTGTTGTTGAATTTGTTGGTGTTTTTTCTCCTGTGGACGTTGTTGTTGAATTTGTTGGTGTTTTTTCTCCTGCATAAGTTGTTGTTGAATTTATTGGTGTTTTTTCTCCTGTGGACGTTGTTGTTGAATTTGTTGGTGTTTTTTCTCCTGCGTAAGTTGTTGTTGCATTTGTAGGTGTATTTATCTCCTGCAGAAGTTGCTGTTGAATTTGTTGGTGTTTTTCTCTTGCTGAAGTTGTTGTTGAATTTGTCAGTGCTTTTCTCTTGAATTTGTTGTTGAACTTGTTGGTGCTTTTCCCTTGCTGAAGTTGTTGTTGAACTTGTCGGTGCATTTTTCTCATGCAGTTGTTGAATTTGCTGGCTTTTCTCCATTGAGATTGTTGTTGGATTTGTTGGTGCTTTTTCCCCTGAAATTGTTGTTGAATTTATTGGTGTTTTTCTCTCGTTAAAGTTGTTGAATTTTTTGGTGTTTTCCTATTATTTAAGTTGTTGTTGAATTTATTGGTGTTTTTCTACTGCTGAATTTGTCGCTGCTTTTCTCTTGAAGTTGTTGTTGAATTTGTTGGTATTTTTTATCCTGCAGAGGTTGTTTTTGAATTTGTTGGTGTTTCTTTTCTACTGCAGAGGTTGTTGTTGAATTCGTTGGTGTATTTCTCTTGCTGAAGTTGTTCAATTTGTCAGTGTTTTTTCTTGCTGAATTTGTTGGTGTTTTGCTCATGCTGAGGTTGTTGTGGAAGTTGTTGGTGTTTTCCTTGCTGAAGTTGTTGTTGAATTTGTCAGTGTTTTTCTTGCTGAAGTTCTTGTTGAATTTGTTGATGTTTTGCAGAAGTTGTTGTTGAATTTGTCGGTTTTTTTCTCCTGCTGAAGCTGTTGAACTTGATGGTGTTTTCCTCTTGCTGAAGTTGTTGTTCAATATGTTGGAGTATTTCCTCTTGTTGAATTTGTCGGTGCATTTTTCTCCTGCGGAGGTTGTTGTTGAATTTGTTGGTGTTTTTTCTCCTGTGGACGTTGTTGTTGAATTTGTTGGTGTTTTTTCTCCTGCATAAGTTGTTGTTGAATTTATTGGTGTTTTTTCTTGCTGAAGTTCTTGCTGAACTTGTTGGTGTTTTGCTGAAGTTGTTGTTGGATTGGTCGGTGTTTCTCTTCCTGAAGTTGTTGTTGAATTTGGATGTTTTTCTCTTGCTGAAGTTGCTGTTGGATTTGTTGGTGCTTTTCTCTCCTGCAGAAGTTGCTGTTGAATTTGTTGGTGCTTTTCTCTTGAACTTGTTGTTGAATTTGTTGGCATTTTTAATCCTGCAGAAGTTGTTTTGAATTTTTTGATTTTTTTTCGACTGCAGAGGTTGTTGTTGAATTTGTCGGTGTTTTTCTCTTGCTGGAAATGTTGAATTTTCAGTGTTTTTCTCTTGCTGAAGGTGTTGTTGAATTTGTTGGTTTTTTTATCCTGCTGAAGTTGTTGAAATTGTTGGTGTTTTCCTCTTGCTGTTTTTGTTGTTGGATGTGTTGGTGTATTTTTCTCCTGCTGAAGTTGTTGTTGAATTTTTTGATGTTTCTGAAACCTGAGATTGTTGTTGAATTTGTTGGTGTTTTTCCCATGCTGAAGTTGTTTTTGAATTTGTTGGTGTTTCGCCCTTGCAGATGTTGTTGAATTTGTTGGTGCTTTTCCATCCCCAAGGTTGTTGTTGAATTTGTTGGTGTTTTTCTCTTGCTGAAGTTGTTGAATTTGTTGGTGGTTTTCTCTTGAAGTTGGTGTTGAATTTGTCGGTGTTTTTCTCTTGCTGAAGTTGTTGTTGAATTTGTCAGTGTTTCTCTCTTGCTGAAGTTGTTGTTGAATTTGTTGGTGCTTTCTTTTGCTGAGGTTTTTGTTGAATTAGTCCGTTTTTCTCTTGAAGTTGTTGTTGAATTTGTTGGTGTGTCTCCTGCTGACGTTTTTGCGGAATTTGTCAGTGTTTTTCTCTTGCTGAAGTTGTTGTTGAATTTGTCAGTGCTTTTCTCTTGAAGTTGTTGCTGAATTTGCTGGTGTTTTTCTCTTGCTGAAGTTGTTGTTGAATTTGTCAGTGCTTTTCTCTTGAAGTTGTAGTTGGATTTGTTGGAGTTTTTACTCTTGCTGAAGTTGTTGTTGAATTTGTTAGTGTATTTTTCTCCTGCAGAAGTTGTTGTTGAATTTGTTGGTGTTTCTCACTCCTGAGATTGTTGTTGAATTTGTTGGTGTTTTTCTACGGCTGAAGTTGCTGTTGAATTTGTTGGTGCTTTTCTCTTGAAGTTGTTGTTGAATTTGTTGGTATTTGTTCCCCTGCAGAGTTTGTTGTTGAATTTGTTGGTGTTTTTGCCTTGCTGAAGTTCTTGCTGAACTTGTTGGTGTTTTGCTGAAGTTGTTGTTGAATTTGTTGGAGTTTTTACTCTTGCTGAAGTTGTTGGATTTGTCGGTGTTTTTCTCGCTGAAGGTGTTGTTGAATTTGTTGGTGTATTTCTCTCCTGCAGAATTTGCTGTTGAATTTGTTGGTGCGTTTCTCTTGAAGTTGTTGTTAAATTTGTTGGTATTTTATCCTGCAGAGGTTGTTGTTGAATTTTGTGATTTTTTTTTCGACTGCAGATGTTGTTGTTGAATTTGTCGGTGTTTATGTCTTGCTGAAGTTGTTGCTGAATTTGTCGGTGTTTTCCTCTTGCTGAAATTGTTGTTGAATAGGTTGGAGTTTTTTCTCTTGCTGAAGTTGTTGTTGAATTTGCTGGTGTATTTTTCTCATGCAGTTGTTGTTGAATTTGTTGGCTTTTCTCACCTGACATTGTTATTGAATTTGTCAGTATTTATTTCTCCTGCGGAGATTGTTGTTGCATTTGTTGTTATTTTTCTCTCCTGCAGAGGGAGTTGTTGAATTTGTTGCTGTTTTTCCCTTGCAGATGTTGAATTTTTTGGTGCATTTCTATCCCCAAGGTTGTTGTTGAATTTGTTGGTGCTTTTACTCTTGCAGAAGTTGTTGGATTTGTTGGAGTTCTTACTCTTGCTGAAGTTGTTCTTGAACTTATTGGTGTTTTTCTCTTGCTGAAGTTGTAGTTGGATTTGTTGGAGTTTTTACTCTTGCTATTTTTGTTGTAGGATTTGTTGGTGTTTTTCTACTGCTGAAGTTGTTTTTGAATTTGTTGGTGTTTCGCCCTTGTAGATGTTGTTGAATTTGTCAGTGTTTTTCTCTTGCTGAAGTTGTTGTTGCATTTGTAGGTGTATTTATCTCCTGCAGAAGTTGCTGTTGAATTTGTTGGTGTTTTTCTCTTGCTGAAGTTGTTGTTGAATTTGTCAGTGCTTTTCTCTTGAATTTGTTGTTGAACTTGTTGGTGCTTTTCCCTTGCTGAAGTTGTTGTTGAATTTGTTAGTGTATTTTTCTCCTGCAGAAGTTGTTGTTGAATTTGTTGGTGTTTCTCACTCCTGAGATTGTTGTTGAATTTGTTGGTGTTTTTCTACGGCTGAAGTTGCTGTTGAATTTGTTGGTGCTTTTCTCTTGAAGTTGTTGTTGAATTTGTTGGTATTTGTTCCCCTGCAGAGTTTGTTGTTGAATTTGTTGGTGTTTTTGCCTTGCTGAAGTTCTTGCTGAACTTGTTGGTGTTTTGCTGAAGTTGTTGTTGAATTTGTTGGAGTTTTTACTCTTGCTGAAGTTGTTGGATTTGTCGGTGTTTTTCTCGCTGAAGGTGTTGTTGAATTTGTTGGTGTATTTCTCTCCTGCAGAATTTGCTGTTGAATTTGTTGGTGCGTTTCTCTTGAAGTTGTTGTTAAATTTGTTGGTATTTTATCCTGCAGAGGTTGTTGTTGAATTTTGTGATTTTTTTTTCGACTGCAGATGTTGTTGTTGAATTTGTCGGTGTTTATGTCTTGCTGAAGTTGTTGCTGAATTTGTCGGTGTTTTCCTCTTGCTGAAATTGTTGTTGAATAGGTTGGAGTTTTTTCTCTTGCTGAAGTTGTTGTTGAATTTGCTGGTGTATTTTTCTCATGCAGTTGTTGTTGAATTTGTTGGCTTTTCTCACCTGACATTGTTATTGAATTTGTCAGTATTTATTTCTCCTGCGGAGATTGTTGTTGCATTTGTTGTTATTTTTCTCTCCTGCAGAGGGAGTTGTTGAATTTGTTGCTGTTTTTCCCTTGCAGATGTTGAATTTTTTGGTGCATTTCTATCCCCAAGGTTGTTGTTGAATTTGTTGGTGCTTTTACTCTTGCAGAAGTTGTTGGATTTGTTGGAGTTCTTACTCTTGCTGAAGTTGTTCTTGAACTTATTGGTGTTTTTCTCTTGCTGAAGTTGTAGTTGGATTTGTTGGAGTTTTTACTCTTGCTATTTTTGTTGTAGGATTTGTTGGTGTTTTTCTACTGCTGAAGTTGTTTTTGAATTTGTTGGTGTTTCGCCCTTGTAGATGTTGTTGAATTTGTCAGTGTTTTTCTCTTGCTGAAGTTGTTGTTGCATTTGTAGGTGTATTTATCTCCTGCAGAAGTTGCTGTTGAATTTGTTGGTGTTTTTCTCTTGCTGAAGTTGTTGTTGAATTTGTCAGTGCTTTTCTCTTGAATTTGTTGTTGAACTTGTTGGTGCTTTTCCCTTGCTGAAGTTGTTGTTGAACTTGTCGGTGCATTTTTCTCATGCAGTTGTTGAATTTGCTGGCTTTTCTCCATTGAGATTGTTGTTGGATTTGTTGGTGCTTTTTCCCCTGAAATTGTTGTTGAATTTATTGGTGTTTTTCTCTCGTTAAAGTTGTTGAATTTTTTGGTGTTTTCCTATTATTTAAGTTGTTGTTGAATTTATTGGTGTTTTTCTACTGCTGAATTTGTCGCTGCTTTTCTCTTGAAGTTGTTGTTGAATTTGTTGGTATTTTTTATCCTGCAGAGGTTGTTTTTGAATTTGTTGGTGTTTCTTTTCTACTGCAGAGGTTGTTGTTGAATTCGTTGGTGTATTTCTCTTGCTGAAGTTGTTCAATTTGTCAGTGTTTTTTCTTGCTGAATTTGTTGGTGTTTTGCTCATGCTGAGGTTGTTGTGGAAGTTGTTGGTGTTTTCCTTGCTGAAGTTGTTGTTGAATTTGTCAGTGTTTTTCTTGCTGAAGTTCTTGTTGAATTTGTTGATGTTTTGCAGAAGTTGTTGTTGAATTTGTCGGTTTTTTTCTCCTGCTGAAGCTGTTGAACTTGATGGTGTTTTCCTCTTGCTGAAGTTGTTGTTCAATATGTTGGAGTATTTCCTCTTGTTGAATTTGTCGGTGCATTTTTCTCCTGCGGAGGTTGTTGTTGAATTTGTTGGTGTTTTTTCTCCTGTGGACGTTGTTGTTGAATTTGTTGGTGTTTTTTCTCCTGCATAAGTTGTTGTTGAATTTATTGGTGTTTTTTCTTGCTGATGTTCTTGCTGAACTTGTTGGTGTTTTGCTGAAGTTGTTGTTGGATTGGTCGGTGTTTCTCTTCCTGAAGTTGTTGTTGAATTTGGATGTTTTTCTCTTGCTGAAGTTGCTGTTGGATTTGTTGGTGCTTTTCTCTCCTGCAGAAGTTGCTGTTGAATTTGTTGGTGCTTTTCTCTTGAACTTGTTGTTGAATTTGTTGGCATTTTTAATCCTGCAGAAGTTGTTTTGAATTTTTTGATTTTTTTTCGACTGCAGAGGTTGTTGTTGAATTTGTCGGTGTTTTCATCTTGCTGAGGTTGCTGTTGAATTTGTCGGTGTTTTTCCCTTGCTGAAATTGCTGTTGAATTTTTTGGTGCTTTTCTCCTGGTGAGGTTGTTGTTGTATTATTGGTGTTGTTTCCTGTTAAAGTTGTTGGTTTCTTTCCCCTGAAGTTGTTGTTGAATTTGTTAGTGTTTTTCTCCTGCTGAAGTTCTTGTTCAACACATTCGAGTTTTTTCCTCTTGCTGAAGTTGTTGTTGAATTTGTTGGTGTTTTTTCTCCTGGTAAAGTTGTTGTTGAATTTGTTGGAGCTTTTACTCTTGCTGAAGTTGTTGTTGAATTTGTTGGTGTATTTCTCTCCTGCAGAAGTTGCTGTTGAATTTGTTGGTGCGTTTCTCTTGAAGTTGTTGTTAAATTTGTTGGTATTTTATCCTGCAGAGGTTGTTGTTGAATTTTCTGATTTTTTTTCGACTGCAGATGTTGTTGTTGAATTTGTCGGTGTTTTTGTCTTGCTGAAGTTGTTGCTGAATTTGTCGGTGTTTTTCTCTTGCTGAAAATGTTGAATTTTCAGTGTTTTTCTCTTGCTGAAGTTGTTGTTGAATTTGTTGCTTTTTTTATCCTGCTGAAGTTGTTGAACTTGTTGGTGTTTTCCTCTTGCTGAAATTGTTGTTGAATAGGTTGGAGTTTTTTCTCTTGCTGAAGTTGTTGTTGAATTTGCTGGTGTATTTTTCTCATGCAGTTGTTGTTGAATTTGTTGGCTTTTCTCTCCTGACATTGTTATTGAATTTGTCAGCATTTATTTCTCCTGCGGAGATTGTTGTTGAATTTGTTGTTATTTTTCTCTCCTGCAGAGGGAGTTGTTGAATTTGTTGCTGTTTTTCCCTTGCAGATGTTGAATTTTTTGGTGCATTTCTATCCCCAAGGTTGTTGTTGAATTTGTTGGTGCTTTTACTCTTGCAGAAGTTGTTGGATTTGTTGGAGTTCTTACTCTTGCTGAAGTTGCTCTTGAACTTATTGGTGTTTTTCTCTTGCTGAAGTTGTGGTTGGATTTGTTGGAGTTTTTACTCTTGCTGTTTTTGTTGTAGGATTTGTTGGTGTTTTTCTACTGCTGAAGTTGTTTTTGAATTTGTTGGTGTTTCGCCCTTGTAGATGTTGTTGAATTTGTCAGTGTTTTTCTCTTGCTGAAGTTGCTGTTGAATTTGTTGGTGCTTTTCTCTTGAAGTTGTTGCTGAATTTGTTGGTGTTTTTCTACTGCTGAAGTTGTTGTTGAATTTGTTGGTGTTTGTTACCCTGCAGAGTTTGTTGTTGAATTTTCTGGTGTTTTTTTCTACTGCAAAGGTTGTTGTGGTTGTTGTTGCATTTTTTGGTGTTTTTCCCTGGCTGATGTTGTTGAATTTGTTGGTGCTTTTCTATCCCCAAGGTTGTTGTTGAATTTGTTGGTGTTTTTCTCTTGAAGTTGGTGTTGAATTTGTTGGTGTTTTTCTCTTGCTGAAGTTGTTGTTGAATTTGTCAGTGTTTTGCTCTGGCTGAAGTTGTTGAATTTGTCGGTGTTTCTTGCTGAAGTTGGTGAATTTGTCAGTGTTTCTCTCCTGCTGAAGTTGTTGTTGAATTTGTTGGTGTTTTTTCTTGCTGAGGTTGTTGTTGAATTTGTTGGTGTATTTTTCTCCTGCAGAAGTTGCTGTTGAATTTGTTGGTGTTTCTTGCTGAAGTTGGTGAATTTGTCAGTGTTTCTCTCTTGCTGAAGTTGTTGTTGAATTTGTTGGTGTTTTTCTATCCCCAAGGTTGTTGTTGAATTTGTTGGTGTGTCTCCTGCTGACGTTTTTGCGGAATTTGTCAGTGTTTCTCTTGAAGTTGTTGTTGAATTTGTCAGAGTTTTTCTCTTGCTGAAGTTGTTGTTGAATTTGTTGGTGTTTCGCCCTTGTAGATGTTGTTGAATTTGTCAGTGTTTTTCTCTTGCTGAAGTTGTTGTTGAATTTGTTGGTGTTTCGCCCTTGTAGATGTTGTTGAATTTGTCAGTGTTTTTCTCTTGCTGAAGTTGCTGTTGAATTTGTTGGTGCTTTTCTCTTGAAGTTGTTGCTGAATTTGTTGGTGTTTTTCTACTGCTGAAGTTGTTGTTGAATTTGTTGGTGTTTGTTACCCTGCCGAGTTTGTTGTTGAATTTTCTGGTGTTTTTTTCTACTGCAAAGGTTGTTGTTGCATTTTTTGGTGTTTTTCCCTGGCTGATGTTGTTGAATTTGTTGGTGCTTTTCTCACCCCAAGGTTGTTGTTGAATTTGTTGGTGTTTTTGTCTTGAAGTTGGTGTTGAATTTGTTGGTGTTTTTGTCTTGAAGTTGGTGTTGAATTTGTTGGTGTTTTTCTCTTGCTGAAGTTGTTGTTGAATTTGTTGGTGTTTCGCCCTTGTAGATGTTGTTGAATTTGTCAGTGTTTTTCTCTTGCTGAAGTTGTTGTTGAATTTGTTGGTGTTTCGCCCTTGTAGATGTTGTTGAATTTGTCAGTGTTTTTCTCTTGCTGAAGTTGCTGTTGAATTTGTTGGTGCTTTTCTCTTGAAGTTGTTGCTGAATTTGTTGGTGTTTTTCTACTGCTGAAGTTGTTGTTGAATTTGTTGGTGTTTGTTACCCTGCCGAGTTTGTTGTTGAATTTTCTGGTGTTTTTTTCTACTGCAAAGGTTGTTGTTGAATTTTTTGGTGTTTTTCCCTGGCTGATGTTGTTGAATTTGTTGGTGCTTTTCTCACCCCAAGGTTGTTGTTGAATTTGTTGGTGTTTTTCTCTTGAAGTTGGTGTTGAATTTGTTGGTGTTTTTGTCTTGAAGTTGGTGTTGAATTTGTTGGTGTTTTTCTCTTGCTGAAGTTGTTGTTGAATTTGTCAGTGTTTTGCTCTGGCTGAAGTTGTTGAATTTGTCAGTGCTTTCTTTTGCTGAGGTTTTTGTTGAATTTGTCCGTTATTTTCTTGAAGTTGTTGTTGAATTTGTTGGTGTGTCTCCTGCTGAAGTTTTTGCGGAATTTGTCAGTGTTTCTCTTGAAGTTGTTGTTGAATGTGTCAGTGTTTTTCTCTTGCTGAAGTTGTTGTTGAATTTGTAGGTGTATTTATCTCCTGCAGAAGTTGCTGTTGAATTTGTTGGTGTTTTTCTCTTGCTGAAGTTGTTGTTGAATTTGTCAGTGCTTTTCTCTTGAAGTTGTAGTTGGATTTGTTGGAGTTTTTACTCTTGCTGAAGTTGTTGTTGAATTTGTTAGTGTATTTTTCTCCTGCAGAAGTTGTTGTTGAATTTGTTGGTGTTTCTCACTCCTGAGATTGTTGTTGAATTTGTTGGTGTTTTTCTACGGCTGAAGTTGCTGTTGAATTTGTTGGTGCTTTTCTCTTGAAGTTGTTGTTGAATTTGTTGGTATTTGTTCCCCTGCAGAGTTTGTTGTTGAATTTGTTGGTGTTTTTGCCTTGCTGAAGTTCTTGCTGAACTTGTTGGTGTTTTGCTGAAGTTGTTGTTGAATTTGTTGGAGTTTTTACTCTTGCTGAAGTTGTTGGATTTGTCGGTGTTTTTCTCGCTGAAGGTGTTGTTGAATTTGTTGGTGTATTTCTCTCCTGCAGAATTTGCTGTTGAATTTGTTGGTGCGTTTCTCTTGAAGTTGTTGTTAAATTTGTTGGTATTTTATCCTGCAGAGGTTGTTGTTGAATTTTGTGATTTTTTTTCGACTGCAGATGTTGTTGTTGAATTTGTCGGTGTTTATGTCTTGCTGAAGTTGTTGCTGAATTTGTCGGTGTTTTCCTCTTGCTGAAATTGTTGTTGAATAGGTTGGAGTTTTTTCTCTTGCTGAAGTTGTTGTTGAATTTGCTGGTGTATTTTTCTCATGCAGTTGTTGTTGAATTTGTTGGCTTTTCTCACCTGACATTGTTATTGAATTTGTCAGTATTTATTTCTCCTGCGGAGATTGTTGTTGCATTTGTTGTTATTTTTCTCTCCTGCAGAGGGAGTTGTTGAATTTGTTGCTGTTTTTCCCTTGCAGATGTTGAATTTTTTGGTGCATTTCTATCCCCAAGGTTGTTGTTGAATTTGTTGGTGCTTTTACTCTTGCAGAGGTTGTTGGATTTGTTGGAGTTCTTACTCTTGCTGAAGTTGTTCTTGAACTTATTGGTGTTTTTCTCTTGCTGAAGTTGTAGTTGGATTTGTTGGAGTTTTTACTCTTGCTATTTTTGTTGTAGGATTTGTTGGTGTTTTTCTACTGCTGAAGTTGTTTTTGAATTTGTTGGTGTTTCGCCCTTGTAGATGTTGTTGAATTTGTCAGTGTTTTTCTCTTGCTGAAGTTGTTGTTGCATTTGTAGGTGTATTTATCTCCTGCAGAAGTTGCTGTTGAATTTGTTGGTGTTTTTCTCTTGCTGAAGTTGTTGTTGAATTTGTCAGTGCTTTTCTCTTGAATTTGTTGTTGAACTTGTTGGTGCTTTTCCCTTGCTGAAGTTGTTGTTGAACTTGTCGGTGCATTTTTCTCATGCAGTTGTTGAATTTGCTGGCTTTTCTCCATTGAGATTGTTGTTGGATTTGTTGGTGCTTTTTCCCCTGAAATTGTTGTTGAATTTATTGGTGTTTTTCTCTCGTTAAAGTTGTTGAATTTTTTGGTGTTTTCCTATTATTTAAGTTGTTGTTGAATTTATTGGTGTTTTTCTACTGCTGAATTTGTCGCTGCTTTTCTCTTGAAGTTGTTGTTGAATTTGTTGGTATTTTTTATCCTGCAGAGGTTGTTTTTGAATTTGTTGGTGTTTCTTTTCTACTGCAGAGGTTGTTGTTGAATTCGTTGGTGTATTTCTCTTGCTGAAGTTGTTCAATTTGTCAGTGTTTTTTCTTGCTGAATTTGTTGGTGTTTTGCTCATGCTGAGGTTGTTGTGGAAGTTGTTGGTGTTTTCCTTGCTGAAGTTGTTGTTGAATTTGTCAGTGTTTTTCTTGCTGAAGTTCTTGTTGAATTTGTTGATGTTTTGCAGAAGTTGTTGTTGAATTTGTCGGTTTTTTTCTCCTGCTGAAGCTGTTGAACTTGATGGTGTTTTCCTCTTGCTGAAGTTGTTGTTCAATATGTTGGAGTATTTCCTCTTGTTGAATTTGTCGGTGCATTTTTCTCCTGCGGAGGTTGTTGTTGAATTTGTTGGTGTTTTTTCTCCTGTGGACGTTGTTGTTGAATTTGTTGGTGTTTTTTCTCCTGCATAAGTTGTTGTTGAATTTATTGGTGTTTTTTCTTGCTGAAGTTCTTGCTGAACTTGTTGGTGTTTTGCTGAAGTTGTTGTTGGATTGGTCGGTGTTTCTCTTCCTGAAGTTGTTGTTGAATTTGGATGTTTTTCTCTTGCTGAAGTTGCTGTTGGATTTGTTGGTGCTTTTCTCTCCTGCAGAAGTTGCTGTTGAATTTGTTGGTGCTTTTCTCTTGAACTTGTTGTTGAATTTGTTGGCATTTTTAATCCTGCAGAAGTTGTTTTGAATTTTTTGATTTTTTTTCGACTGCAGAGGTTGTTGTTGAATTTGTCGGTGTTTTCATCTTGCTGAGGTTGCTGTTGAATTTGTCGGTGTTTTTCCCTTGCTGAAATTGCTGTTGAATTTTTTGGTGCTTTTCTCCTGGTGAGGTTGTTGTTGTATTATTGGTGTTGTTTCCTGTTAAAGTTGTTGGTTTCTTTCCCCTGAAGTTGTTGTTGAATTTGTTAGTGTTTTTCTCCTGCTGAAGTTCTTGTTCAACACATTCGAGTTTTTTCCTCTTGCTGAAGTTGTTGTTGAATTTGTTGGTGTTTTTTCTCCTGGTAAAGTTGTTGTTGAATTTGTTGGAGCTTTTACTCTTGCTGAAGTTGTTGTTGAATTTGTTGGTGTATTTCTCTCCTGCAGAAGTTGCTGTTGAATTTGTTGGTGCGTTTCTCTTGAAGTTGTTGTTAAATTTGTTGGTATTTTATCCTGCAGAGGTTGTTGTTGAATTTTCTGATTTTTTTTCGACTGCAGATGTTGTTGTTGAATTTGTCGGTGTTTTTGTCTTGCTGAAGTTGTTGCTGAATTTGTCGGTGTTTTTCTCTTGCTGAAAATGTTGAATTTTCAGTGTTTTTCTCTTGCTGAAGTTGTTGTTGAATTTGTTGCTTTTTTTATCCTGCTGAAGTTGTTGAACTTGTTGGTGTTTTCCTCTTGCTGAAATTGTTGTTGAATAGGTTGGAGTTTTTTCTCTTGCTGAAGTTGTTGTTGAATTTGCTGGTGTATTTTTCTCATGCAGTTGTTGTTGAATTTGTTGGCTTTTCTCTCCTGACATTGTTATTGAATTTGTCAGCATTTATTTCTCCTGCGGAGATTGTTGTTGAATTTGTTGTTATTTTTCTCTCCTGCAGAGGGAGTTGTTGAATTTGTTGCTGTTTTTCCCTTGCAGATGTTGAATTTTTTGGTGCATTTCTATCCCCAAGGTTGTTGTTGAATTTGTTGGTGCTTTTACTCTTGCAGAAGTTGTTGGATTTGTTGGAGTTCTTACTCTTGCTGAAGTTGCTCTTGAACTTATTGGTGTTTTTCTCTTGCTGAAGTTGTGGTTGGATTTGTTGGAGTTTTTACTCTTGCTGTTTTTGTTGTAGGATTTGTTGGTGTTTTTCTACTGCTGAAGTTGTTTTTGAATTTGTTGGTGTTTCGCCCTTGTAGATGTTGTTGAATTTGTCAGTGTTTTTCTCTTGCTGAAGTTGCTGTTGAATTTGTTGGTGCTTTTCTCTTGAAGTTGTTGCTGAATTTGTTGGTGTTTTTCTACTGCTGAAGTTGTTGTTGAATTTGTTGGTGTTTGTTACCCTGCAGAGTTTGTTGTTGAATTTTCTGGTGTTTTTTTCTACTGCAAAGGTTGTTGTGGTTGTTGTTGCATTTTTTGGTGTTTTTCCCTGGCTGATGTTGTTGAATTTGTTGGTGCTTTTCTATCCCCAAGGTTGTTGTTGAATTTGTTGGTGTTTTTCTCTTGAAGTTGGTGTTGAATTTGTTGGTGTTTTTCTCTTGCTGAAGTTGTTGTTGAATTTGTCAGTGTTTTGCTCTGGCTGAAGTTGTTGAATTTGTCGGTGTTTCTTGCTGAAGTTGGTGAATTTGTCAGTGTTTCTCTCCTGCTGAAGTTGTTGTTGAATTTGTTGGTGTTTTTTCTTGCTGAGGTTGTTGTTGAATTTGTTGGTGTATTTTTCTCCTGCAGAAGTTGCTGTTGAATTTGTTGGTGTTTCTTGCTGAAGTTGGTGAATTTGTCAGTGTTTCTCTCTTGCTGAAGTTGTTGTTGAATTTGTTGGTGTTTTTCTATCCCCAAGGTTGTTGTTGAATTTGTTGGTGTGTCTCCTGCTGACGTTTTTGCGGAATTTGTCAGTGTTTCTCTTGAAGTTGTTGTTGAATTTGTCAGAGTTTTTCTCTTGCTGAAGTTGTTGTTGAATTTGTTGGTGTTTCGCCCTTGTAGATGTTGTTGAATTTGTCAGTGTTTTTCTCTTGCTGAAGTTGTTGTTGAATTTGTTGGTGTTTCGCCCTTGTAGATGTTGTTGAATTTGTCAGTGTTTTTCTCTTGCTGAAGTTGCTGTTGAATTTGTTGGTGCTTTTCTCTTGAAGTTGTTGCTGAATTTGTTGGTGTTTTTCTACTGCTGAAGTTGTTGTTGAATTTGTTGGTGTTTGTTACCCTGCCGAGTTTGTTGTTGAATTTTCTGGTGTTTTTTTCTACTGCAAAGGTTGTTGTTGCATTTTTTGGTGTTTTTCCCTGGCTGATGTTGTTGAATTTGTTGGTGCTTTTCTCACCCCAAGGTTGTTGTTGAATTTGTTGGTGTTTTTGTCTTGAAGTTGGTGTTGAATTTGTTGGT
Source organism: Heterodontus francisci (assembly GCF_036365525.1). Lineage (NCBI taxonomy): Eukaryota > Metazoa > Chordata > Chondrichthyes > Heterodontiformes > Heterodontidae > Heterodontus > Heterodontus francisci. The sequence continues at coordinate 493,920 of NW_027141121.1, read as the reverse complement.
GTTTTTGTCTTGAAGTTGGTGTTGAATTTGTTGGTGTTTTTCTCTTGCTGAAGTTGTTGTTGAATTTGTTGGTGTTTCGCCCTTGTAGATGTTGTTGAATTTGTCAGTGTTTTTCTCTTGCTGAAGTTGTTGTTGAATTTGTTGGTGTTTCGCCCTTGTAGATGTTGTTGAATTTGTCAGTGTTTTTCTCTTGCTGAAGTTGCTGTTGAATTTGTTGGTGCTTTTCTCTTGAAGTTGTTGCTGAATTTGTTGGTGTTTTTCTACTGCTGAAGTTGTTGTTGAATTTGTTGGTGTTTGTTACCCTGCCGAGTTTGTTGTTGAATTTTCTGGTGTTTTTTTCTACTGCAAAGGTTGTTGTTGAATTTTTTGGTGTTTTTCCCTGGCTGATGTTGTTGAATTTGTTGGTGCTTTTCTCACCCCAAGGTTGTTGTTGAATTTGTTGGTGTTTTTCTCTTGAAGTTGGTGTTGAATTTGTTGGTGTTTTTGTCTTGAAGTTGGTGTTGAATTTGTTGGTGTTTTTCTCTTGCTGAAGTTGTTGTTGAATTTGTCAGTGTTTTGCTCTGGCTGAAGTTGTTGAATTTGTCAGTGCTTTCTTTTGCTGAGGTTTTTGTTGAATTTGTCCGTTATTTTCTTGAAGTTGTTGTTGAATTTGTTGGTGTGTCTCCTGCTGAAGTTTTTGCGGAATTTGTCAGTGTTTCTCTTGAAGTTGTTGTTGAATGTGTCAGTGTTTTTCTCTTGCTGAAGTTGTTGTTGAATTTGTAGGTGTATTTATCTCCTGCAGAAGTTGCTGTTGAATTTGTTGGTGTTTTTCTCTTGCTGAAGTTGTTGTTGAATTTGTCAGTGCTTTTCTCTTGAAGTTGTAGTTGGATTTGTTGGAGTTTTTACTCTTGCTGAAGTTGTTGTTGAATTTGTTAGTGTATTTTTCTCCTGCAGAAGTTGTTGTTGAATTTGTTGGTGTTTCTCACTCCTGAGATTGTTGTTGAATTTGTTGGTGTTTTTCTACGGCTGAAGTTGCTGTTGAATTTGTTGGTGCTTTTCTCTTGAAGTTGTTGTTGAATTTGTTGGTATTTGTTCCCCTGCAGAGTTTGTTGTTGAATTTGTTGGTGTTTTTGCCTTGCTGAAGTTCTTGCTGAACTTGTTGGTGTTTTGCTGAAGTTGTTGTTGAATTTGTTGGAGTTTTTACTCTTGCTGAAGTTGTTGGATTTGTCGGTGTTTTTCTCGCTGAAGGTGTTGTTGAATTTGTTGGTGTATTTCTCTCCTGCAGAATTTGCTGTTGAATTTGTTGGTGCGTTTCTCTTGAAGTTGTTGTTAAATTTGTTGGTATTTTATCCTGCAGAGGTTGTTGTTGAATTTTGTGATTTTTTTTCGACTGCAGATGTTGTTGTTGAATTTGTCGGTGTTTATGTCTTGCTGAAGTTGTTGCTGAATTTGTCGGTGTTTTCCTCTTGCTGAAATTGTTGTTGAATAGGTTGGAGTTTTTTCTCTTGCTGAAGTTGTTGTTGAATTTGCTGGTGTATTTTTCTCATGCAGTTGTTGTTGAATTTGTTGGCTTTTCTCACCTGACATTGTTATTGAATTTGTCAGTATTTATTTCTCCTGCGGAGATTGTTGTTGCATTTGTTGTTATTTTTCTCTCCTGCAGAGGGAGTTGTTGAATTTGTTGCTGTTTTTCCCTTGCAGATGTTGAATTTTTTGGTGCATTTCTATCCCCAAGGTTGTTGTTGAATTTGTTGGTGCTTTTACTCTTGCAGAGGTTGTTGGATTTGTTGGAGTTCTTACTCTTGCTGAAGTTGTTCTTGAACTTATTGGTGTTTTTCTCTTGCTGAAGTTGTAGTTGGATTTGTTGGAGTTTTTACTCTTGCTATTTTTGTTGTAGGATTTGTTGGTGTTTTTCTACTGCTGAAGTTGTTTTTGAATTTGTTGGTGTTTCGCCCTTGTAGATGTTGTTGAATTTGTCAGTGTTTTTCTCTTGCTGAAGTTGTTGTTGCATTTGTAGGTGTATTTATCTCCTGCAGAAGTTGCTGTTGAATTTGTTGGTGTTTTTCTCTTGCTGAAGTTGTTGTTGAATTTGTCAGTGCTTTTCTCTTGAATTTGTTGTTGAACTTGTTGGTGCTTTTCCCTTGCTGAAGTTGTTGTTGAACTTGTCGGTGCATTTTTCTCATGCAGTTGTTGAATTTGCTGGCTTTTCTCCATTGAGATTGTTGTTGGATTTGTTGGTGCTTTTTCCCCTGAAATTGTTGTTGAATTTATTGGTGTTTTTCTCTCGTTAAAGTTGTTGAATTTTTTGGTGTTTTCCTATTATTTAAGTTGTTGTTGAATTTATTGGTGTTTTTCTACTGCTGAATTTGTCGCTGCTTTTCTCTTGAAGTTGTTGTTGAATTTGTTGGTATTTTTTATCCTGCAGAGGTTGTTTTTGAATTTGTTGGTGTTTCTTTTCTACTGCAGAGGTTGTTGTTGAATTCGTTGGTGTATTTCTCTTGCTGAAGTTGTTCAATTTGTCAGTGTTTTTTCTTGCTGAATTTGTTGGTGTTTTGCTCATGCTGAGGTTGTTGTGGAAGTTGTTGGTGTTTTCCTTGCTGAAGTTGTTGTTGAATTTGTCAGTGTTTTTCTTGCTGAAGTTCTTGTTGAATTTGTTGATGTTTTGCAGAAGTTGTTGTTGAATTTGTCGGTTTTTTTCTCCTGCTGAAGCTGTTGAACTTGATGGTGTTTTCCTCTTGCTGAAGTTGTTGTTCAATATGTTGGAGTATTTCCTCTTGTTGAATTTGTCGGTGCATTTTTCTCCTGCGGAGGTTGTTGTTGAATTTGTTGGTGTTTTTTCTCCTGTGGACGTTGTTGTTGAATTTGTTGGTGTTTTTTCTCCTGCATAAGTTGTTGTTGAATTTATTGGTGTTTTTTCTTGCTGAAGTTCTTGCTGAACTTGTTGGTGTTTTGCTGAAGTTGTTGTTGGATTGGTCGGTGTTTCTCTTCCTGAAGTTGTTGTTGAATTTGGATGTTTTTCTCTTGCTGAAGTTGCTGTTGGATTTGTTGGTGCTTTTCTCTCCTGCAGAAGTTGCTGTTGAATTTGTTGGTGCTTTTCTCTTGAACTTGTTGTTGAATTTGTTGGCATTTTTAATCCTGCAGAAGTTGTTTTGAATTTTTTGATTTTTTTTCGACTGCAGAGGTTGTTGTTGAATTTGTCGGTGTTTTTCTCTTGCTGGAAATGTTGAATTTTCAGTGTTTTTCTCTTGCTGAAGGTGTTGTTGAATTTGTTGGTTTTTTTATCCTGCTGAAGTTGTTGAAATTGTTGGTGTTTTCCTCTTGCTGTTTTTGTTGTTGGATGTGTTGGTGTATTTTTCTCCTGCTGAAGTTGTTGTTGAATTTTTTGATGTTTCTGAAACCTGAGATTGTTGTTGAATTTGTTGGTGTTTTTCCCATGCTGAAGTTGTTTTTGAATTTGTTGGTGTTTCGCCCTTGCAGATGTTGTTGAATTTGTTGGTGCTTTTCCATCCCCAAGGTTGTTGTTGAATTTGTTGGTGTTTTTCTCTTGCTGAAGTTGTTGAATTTGTTGGTGGTTTTCTCTTGAAGTTGGTGTTGAATTTGTCGGTGTTTTTCTCTTGCTGAAGTTGTTGTTGAATTTGTCAGTGTTTCTCTCTTGCTGAAGTTGTTGTTGAATTTGTTGGTGCTTTCTTTTGCTGAGGTTTTTGTTGAATTAGTCCGTTTTTCTCTTGAAGTTGTTGTTGAATTTGTTGGTGTGTCTCCTGCTGACGTTTTTGCGGAATTTGTCAGTGTTTTTCTCTTGCTGAAGTTGTTGTTGAATTTGTCAGTGCTTTTCTCTTGAAGTTGTTGCTGAATTTGCTGGTGTTTTTCTCTTGCTGAAGTTGTTGTTGAATTTGTCAGTGCTTTTCTCCTGAAGTTGTAGTTGGATTTGTTGGAGTTTTTACTCTTGCTGAAGTTGTTGTTGAATTTGTTAGTGTATTTTTCTCCTGCAGAAGTTGTTGTTGAATTTGTTGGTGTTTCTCACTCCTGAGATTGTTGTTGAATTTGTTGGTGTTTTTCTACGGCTGAAGTTGCTGTTGAATTTGTTGGTGCTTTTCTCTTGAAGTTGTTGTTGAATTTGTTGGTATTTGTTCCCCTGCAGAGTTTGTTGTTGAATTTGTTGGTGTTTTTGCCTTGCTGACGTTCTTGCTGAACTTGTTGGTGTTTTGCTGAAGTTGTTGTTGAATTTGTTGGAGTTTTTACTCTTGCTGAAGTTGTTGGATTTGTCGGTGTTTTTCTCGCTGAAGGTGTTGTTGAATTTGTTGGTGTATTTCTCTCCTGCAGAATTTGCTGTTGAATTTGTTGGTGCGTTTCTCTTGAAGTTGTTGTTAAATTTGTTGGTATTTTATCCTGCAGAGGTTGTTGTTGAATTTTGTGATTTTTTTTTCGACTGCAGATGTTGTTGTTGAATTTGTCGGTGTTTATGTCTTGCTGAAGTTGTTGCTGAATTTGTCGGTGTTTTCCTCTTGCTGAAATTGTTGTTGAATAGGTTGGAGTTTTTTCTCTTGCTGAAGTTGTTGTTGAATTTGCTGGTGTATTTTTCTCATGCAGTTGTTGTTGAATTTGTTGGCTTTTCTCACCTGACATTGTTATTGAATTTGTCAGTATTTATTTCTCCTGCGGAGATTGTTGTTGCATTTGTTGTTATTTTTCTCTCCTGCAGAGGGAGTTGTTGAATTTGTTGCTGTTTTTCCCTTGCAGATGTTGAATTTTTTGGTGCATTTCTATCCCCAAGGTTGTTGTTGAATTTGTTGGTGCTTTTACTCTTGCAGAAGTTGTTGGATTTGTTGGAGTTCTTACTCTTGCTGAAGTTGTTCTTGAACTTATTGGTGTTTTTCTCTTGCTGAAGTTGTAGTTGGATTTGTTGGAGTTTTTACTCTTGCTATTTTTGTTGTAGGATTTGTTGGTGTTTTTCTACTGCTGAAGTTGTTTTTGAATTTGTTGGTGTTTCGCCCTTGTAGATGTTGTTGAATTTGTCAGTGTTTTTCTCTTGCTGAAGTTGTTGTTGCATTTGTAGGTGTATTTATCTCCTGCAGAAGTTGCTGTTGAATTTGTTGGTGTTTTTCTCTTGCTGAAGTTGTTGTTGAATTTGTCAGTGCTTTTCTCTTGAATTTGTTGTTGAACTTGTTGGTGCTTTTCCCTTGCTGAAGTTGTTGTTGAACTTGTCGGTGCATTTTTCTCATGCAGTTGTTGAATTTGCTGGCTTTTCTCCATTGAGATTGTTGTTGGATTTGTTGGTGCTTTTTCCCCTGAAATTGTTGTTGAATTTATTGGTGTTTTTCTCTCGTTAAAGTTGTTGAATTTTTTGGTGTTTTCCTATTATTTAAGTTGTTGTTGAATTTATTGGTGTTTTTCTACTGCTGAATTTGTCGCTGCTTTTCTCTTGAAGTTGTTGTTGAATTTGTTGGTATTTTTTATCCTGCAGAGGTTGTTTTTGAATTTGTTGGTGTTTCTTTTCTACTGCAGAGGTTGTTGTTGAATTCGTTGGTGTATTTCTCTTGCTGAAGTTGTTCAATTTGTCAGTGTTTTTTCTTGCTGAATTTGTTGGTGTTTTGCTCATGCTGAGGTTGTTGTGGAAGTTGTTGGTGTTTTCCTTGCTGAAGTTGTTGTTGAATTTGTCAGTGTTTTTCTTGCTGAAGTTCTTGTTGAATTTGTTGATGTTTTGCAGAAGTTGTTGTTGAATTTGTCGGTTTTTTTCTCCTGCTGAAGCTGTTGAACTTGATGGTGTTTTCCTCTTGCTGAAGTTGTTGTTCAGTATGTTGGAGTATTTCCTCTTGTTGAATTTGTCGGTGCATTTTTCTCCTGCGGAGGTTGTTGTTGAATTTGTTGGTGTTTTTTCTCCTGTGGACGTTGTTGTTGAATTTGTTGGTGTTTTTTCTCCTGCATAAGTTGTTGTTGAATTTATTGGTGTTTTTTCTTGCTGAAGTTCTTGCTGAACTTGTTGGTGTTTTGCTGAAGTTGTTGTTGGATTGGTCGGTGTTTCTCTTCCTGAAGTTGTTGTTGAATTTGGATGTTTTTCTCTTGCTGAAGTTGCTGTTGGATTTGTTGGTGCTTTTCTCTCCTGCAGAAGTTGCTGTTGAATTTGTTGGTGCTTTTCTCTTGAACTTGTTGTTGAATTTGTTGGCATTTTTAATCCTGCAGAAGTTGTTTTGAATTTTTTGATTTTTTTTCGACTGCAGAGGTTGTTGTTGAATTTGTCGGTGTTTTTCTCTTGCTGGAAATGTTGAATTTTCAGTGTTTTTCTCTTGCTGAAGGTGTTGTTGAATTTGTTGGTTTTTTTATCCTGCTGAAGTTGTTGAAATTGTTGGTGTTTTCCTCTTGCTGTTTTTGTTGTTGGATGTGTTGGTGTATTTTTCTCCTGCTGAAGTTGTTGTTGAATTTTTTGATGTTTCTGAAACCTGAGATTGTTGTTGAATTTGTTGGTGTTTTTCCCATGCTGAAGTTGTTTTTGAATTTGTTGGTGTTTCGCCCTTGCAGATGTTGTTGAATTTGTTGGTGCTTTTCCATCCCCAAGGTTGTTGTTGAATTTGTTGGTGCTTTTACTCTTGCAGAGGTTGTTGGATTTGTTGGAGTTCTTACTCTTGCTGAAGTTGTTCTTGAACTTATTGGTGTTTTTCTCTTGCTGAAGTTGTAGTTGGATTTGTTGGAGTTTTTACTCTTGCTATTTTTGTTGTAGGATTTGTTGGTGTTTTTCTACTGCTGAAGTTGTTTTTGAATTTGTTGGTGTTTCGCCCTTGTAGATGTTGTTGAATTTGTCAGTGTTTTTCTCTTGCTGAAGTTGTTGTTGCATTTGTAGGTGTATTTATCTCCTGCAGAAGTTGCTGTTGAATTTGTTGGTGTTTTTCTCTTGCTGAAGTTGTTGTTGAATTTGTCAGTGCTTTTCTCTTGAATTTGTTGTTGAACTTGTTGGTGCTTTTCCCTTGCTGAAGTTGTTGTTGAACTTGTCGGTGCATTTTTCTCATGCAGTTGTTGAATTTGCTGGCTTTTCTCCATTGAGATTGTTGTTGGATTTGTTGGTGCTTTTTCCCCTGAAATTGTTGTTGAATTTATTGGTGTTTTTCTCTCGTTAAAGTTGTTGAATTTTTTGGTGTTTTCCTATTATTTAAGTTGTTGTTGAATTTATTGGTGTTTTTCTACTGCTGAATTTGTCGCTGCTTTTCTCTTGAAGTTGTTGTTGAATTTGTTGGTATTTTTTATCCTGCAGAGGTTGTTTTTGAATTTGTTGGTGTTTCTTTTCTACTGCAGAGGTTGTTGTTGAATTCGTTGGTGTATTTCTCTTGCTGAAGTTGTTCAATTTGTCAGTGTTTTTTCTTGCTGAATTTGTTGGTGTTTTGCTCATGCTGAGGTTGTTGTGGAAGTTGTTGGTGTTTTCCTTGCTGAAGTTGTTGTTGAATTTGTCAGTGTTTTTCTTGCTGAAGTTCTTGTTGAATTTGTTGATGTTTTGCAGAAGTTGTTGTTGAATTTGTCGGTTTTTTTCTCCTGCTGAAGCTGTTGAACTTGATGGTGTTTTCCTCTTGCTGAAGTTGTTGTTCAATATGTTGGAGTATTTCCTCTTGTTGAATTTGTCGGTGCATTTTTCTCCTGCGGAGGTTGTTGTTGAATTTGTTGGTGTTTTTTCTCCTGTGGACGTTGTTGTTGAATTTGTTGGTGTTTTTTCTCCTGCATAAGTTGTTGTTGAATTTATTGGTGTTTTTTCTTGCTGATGTTCTTGCTGAACTTGTTGGTGTTTTGCTGAAGTTGTTGTTGGATTGGTCGGTGTTTCTCTTCCTGAAGTTGTTGTTGAATTTGGATGTTTTTCTCTTGCTGAAGTTGCTGTTGGATTTGTTGGTGCTTTTCTCTCCTGCAGAAGTTGCTGTTGAATTTGTTGGTGCTTTTCTCTTGAACTTGTTGTTGAATTTGTTGGCATTTTTAATCCTGCAGAAGTTGTTTTGAATTTTTTGATTTTTTTTCGACTGCAGAGGTTGTTGTTGAATTTGTCGGTGTTTTCATCTTGCTGAGGTTGCTGTTGAATTTGTCGGTGTTTTTCCCTTGCTGAAATTGCTGTTGAATTTTTTGGTGCTTTTCTCCTGGTGAGGTTGTTGTTGTATTATTGGTGTTGTTTCCTGTTAAAGTTGTTGGTTTCTTTCCCCTGAAGTTGTTGTTGAATTTGTTAGTGTTTTTCTCCTGCTGAAGTTCTTGTTCAACACATTCGAGTTTTTTCCTCTTGCTGAAGTTGTTGTTGAATTTGTTGGTGTTTTTTCTCCTGGTAAAGTTGTTGTTGAATTTGTTGGAGCTTTTACTCTTGCTGAAGTTGTTGTTGAATTTGTTGGTGTATTTCTCTCCTGCAGAAGTTGCTGTTGAATTTGTTGGTGCGTTTCTCTTGAAGTTGTTGTTAAATTTGTTGGTATTTTATCCTGCAGAGGTTGTTGTTGAATTTTCTGATTTTTTTTCGACTGCAGATGTTGTTGTTGAATTTGTCGGTGTTTTTGTCTTGCTGAAGTTGTTGCTGAATTTGTCGGTGTTTTTCTCTTGCTGAAAATGTTGAATTTTCAGTGTTTTTCTCTTGCTGAAGTTGTTGTTGAATTTGTTGCTTTTTTTATCCTGCTGAAGTTGTTGAACTTGTTGGTGTTTTCCTCTTGCTGAAATTGTTGTTGAATAGGTTGGAGTTTTTTCTCTTGCTGAAGTTGTTGTTGAATTTGCTGGTGTATTTTTCTCATGCAGTTGTTGTTGAATTTGTTGGCTTTTCTCTCCTGACATTGTTATTGAATTTGTCAGCATTTATTTCTCCTGCGGAGATTGTTGTTGAATTTGTTGTTATTTTTCTCTCCTGCAGAGGGAGTTGTTGAATTTGTTGCTGTTTTTCCCTTGCAGATGTTGAATTTTTTGGTGCATTTCTATCCCCAAGGTTGTTGTTGAATTTGTTGGTGCTTTTACTCTTGCAGAAGTTGTTGGATTTGTTGGAGTTCTTACTCTTGCTGAAGTTGCTCTTGAACTTATTGGTGTTTTTCTCTTGCTGAAGTTGTGGTTGGATTTGTTGGAGTTTTTACTCTTGCTGTTTTTGTTGTAGGATTTGTTGGTGTTTTTCTACTGCTGAAGTTGTTTTTGAATTTGTTGGTGTTTCGCCCTTGTAGATGTTGTTGAATTTGTCAGTGTTTTTCTCTTGCTGAAGTTGCTGTTGAATTTGTTGGTGCTTTTCTCTTGAAGTTGTTGCTGAATTTGTTGGTGTTTTTCTACTGCTGAAGTTGTTGTTGAATTTGTTGGTGTTTGTTACCCTGCAGAGTTTGTTGTTGAATTTTCTGGTGTTTTTTTCTACTGCAAAGGTTGTTGTGGTTGTTGTTGCATTTTTTGGTGTTTTTCCCTGGCTGATGTTGTTGAATTTGTTGGTGCTTTTCTATCCCCAAGGTTGTTGTTGAATTTGTTGGTGTTTTTCTCTTGAAGTTGGTGTTGAATTTGTTGGTGTTTTTCTCTTGCTGAAGTTGTTGTTGAATTTGTCAGTGTTTTGCTCTGGCTGAAGTTGTTGAATTTGTCGGTGTTTCTTGCTGAAGTTGGTGAATTTGTCAGTGTTTCTCTCCTGCTGAAGTTGTTGTTGAATTTGTTGGTGTTTTTTCTTGCTGAGGTTGTTGTTGAATTTGTTGGTGTATTTTTCTCCTGCAGAAGTTGCTGTTGAATTTGTTGGTGTTTCTTGCTGAAGTTGGTGAATTTGTCAGTGTTTCTCTCTTGCTGAAGTTGTTGTTGAATTTGTTGGTGTTTTTCTATCCCCAAGGTTGTTGTTGAATTTGTTGGTGTGTCTCCTGCTGACGTTTTTGCGGAATTTGTCAGTGTTTCTCTTGAAGTTGTTGTTGAATTTGTCAGAGTTTTTCTCTTGCTGAAGTTGTTGTTGAATTTGTTGGTGTTTCGCCCTTGTAGATGTTGTTGAATTTGTCAGTGTTTTTCTCTTGCTGAAGTTGTTGTTGAATTTGTTGGTGTTTCGCCCTTGTAGATGTTGTTGAATTTGTCAGTGTTTTTCTCTTGCTGAAGTTGCTGTTGAATTTGTTGGTGCTTTTCTCTTGAAGTTGTTGCTGAATTTGTTGGTGTTTTTCTACTGCTGAAGTTGTTGTTGAATTTGTTGGTGTTTGTTACCCTGCCGAGTTTGTTGTTGAATTTTCTGGTGTTTTTTTCTACTGCAAAGGTTGTTGTTGCATTTTTTGGTGTTTTTCCCTGGCTGATGTTGTTGAATTTGTTGGTGCTTTTCTCACCCCAAGGTTGTTGTTGAATTTGTTGGTGTTTTTGTCTTGAAGTTGGTGTTGAATTTGTTGGTGTTTTTGTCTTGAAGTTGGTGTTGAATTTGTTGGTGTTTTTCTCTTGCTGAAGTTGTTGTTGAATTTGTTGGTGTTTCGCCCTTGTAGATGTTGTTGAATTTGTCAGTGTTTTTCACTTGCTGAAGTTGTTGTTGAATTTGTTGGTGTTTCGCCCTTGTAGATGTTGTTGAATTTGTCAGTGTTTTTCTCTTGCTGAAGTTGCTGTTGAATTTGTTGGTGCTTTTCTCTTGAAGTTGTTGCTGAATTTGTTGGTGTTTTTCTACTGCTGAAGTTGTTGTTGAATTTGTTGGTGTTTGTTACCCTGCCGAGTTTGTTGTTGAATTTTCTGGTGTTTTTTTCTACTGCAAAGGTTGTTGTTGAATTTTTTGGTGTTTTTCCCTGGCTGATGTTGTTGAATTTGTTGGTGCTTTTCTCACCCCAAGGTTGTTGTTGAATTTGTTGGTGTTTTTCTCTTGAAGTTGGTGTTGAATTTGTTGGTGTTTTTGTCTTGAAGTTGGTGTTGAATTTGTTGGTGTTTTTCTCTTGCTGAAGTTGTTGTTGAATTTGTCAGTGTTTTGCTCTGGCTGAAGTTGTTGAATTTGTCAGTGCTTTCTTTTGCTGAGGTTTTTGTTGAATTTGTCCGTTATTTTCTTGAAGTTGTTGTTGAATTTGTTGGTGTGTCTCCTGCTGAAGTTTTTGCGGAATTTGTCAGTGTTTCTCTTGAAGTTGTTGTTGAATGTGTCAGTGTTTTTCTCTTGCTGAAGTTGTTGTTGAATTTGTAGGTGTATTTATCTCCTGCAGAAGTTGCTGTTGAATTTGTTGGTGTTTTTCTCTTGCTGAAGTTGTTGTTGAATTTGTCAGTGCTTTTCTCTTGAAGTTGTAGTTGGATTTGTTGGAGTTTTTACTCTTGCTGAAGTTGTTGTTGAATTTGTTAGTGTATTTTTCTCCTGCAGAAGTTGTTGTTGAATTTGTTGGTGTTTCTCACTCCTGAGATTGTTGTTGAATTTGTTGGTGTTTTTCTACGGCTGAAGTTGCTGTTGAATTTGTTGGTGCTTTTCTCTTGAAGTTGTTGTTGAATTTGTTGGTATTTGTTCCCCTGCAGAGTTTGTTGTTGAATTTGTTGGTGTTTTTGCCTTGCTGAAGTTCTTGCTGAACTTGTTGGTGTTTTGCTGAAGTTGTTGTTGAATTTGTTGGAGTTTTTACTCTTGCTGAAGTTGTTGGATTTGTCGGTGTTTTTCTCGCTGAAGGTGTTGTTGAATTTGTTGGTGTATTTCTCTCCTGCAGAATTTGCTGTTGAATTTGTTGGTGCGTTTCTCTTGAAGTTGTTGTTAAATTTGTTGGTATTTTATCCTGCAGAGGTTGTTGTTGAATTTTGTGATTTTTTTTCGACTGCAGATGTTGTTGTTGAATTTGTCGGTGTTTATGTCTTGCTGAAGTTGTTGCTGAATTTGTCGGTGTTTTCCTCTTGCTGAAATTGTTGTTGAATAGGTTGGAGTTTTTTCTCTTGCTGAAGTTGTTGTTGAATTTGCTGGTGTATTTTTCTCATGCAGTTGTTGTTGAATTTGTTGGCTTTTCTCACCTGACATTGTTATTGAATTTGTCAGTATTTATTTCTCCTGCGGAGATTGTTGTTGCATTTGTTGTTATTTTTCTCTCCTGCAGAGGGAGTTGTTGAATTTGTTGCTGTTTTTCCCTTGCAGATGTTGAAATTTTTGGTGCATTTCTATCCCCAAGGTTGTTGTTGAATTTGTTGGTGCTTTTACTCTTGCAGAGGTTGTTGGATTTGTTGGAGTTCTTACTCTTGCTGAAGTTGTTCTTGAACTTATTGGTGTTTTTCTCTTGCTGAAGTTGTAGTTGGATTTGTTGGAGTTTTTACTCTTGCTATTTTTGTTGTAGGATTTGTTGGTGTTTTTCTACTGCTGAAGTTGTTTTTGAATTTGTTGGTGTTTCGCCCTTGTAGATGTTGTTGAATTTGTCAGTGTTTTTCTCTTGCTGAAGTTGTTGTTGCATTTGTAGGTGTATTTATCTCCTGCAGAAGTTGCTGTTGAATTTGTTGGTGTTTTTCTCTTGCTGAAGTTGTTGTTGAATTTGTCAGTGCTTTTCTCTTGAATTTGTTGTTGAACTTGTTGGTGCTTTTCCCTTGCTGAAGTTGTTGTTGAACTTGTCGGTGCATTTTTCTCATGCAGTTGTTGAATTTGCTGGCTTTTCTCCATTGAGATTGTTGTTGGATTTGTTGGTGCTTTTTCCCCTGAAATTGTTGTTGAATTTATTGGTGTTTTTCTCTCGTTAAAGTTGTTGAATTTTTTGGTGTTTTCCTATTATTTAAGTTGTTGTTGAATTTATTGGTGTTTTTCTACTGCTGAATTTGTCGCTGCTTTTCTCTTGAAGTTGTTGTTGAATTTGTTGGTATTTTTTATCCTGCAGAGGTTGTTTTTGAATTTGTTGGTGTTTCTTTTCTACTGCAGAGGTTGTTGTTGAATTCGTTGGTGTATTTCTCTTGCTGAAGTTGTTCAATTTGTCAGTGTTTTTTCTTGCTGAATTTGTTGGTGTTTTGCTCATGCTGAGGTTGTTGTGGAAGTTGTTGGTGTTTTCCTTGCTGAAGTTGTTGTTGAATTTGTCAGTGTTTTTCTTGCTGAAGTTCTTGTTGAATTTGTTGATGTTTTGCAGAAGTTGTTGTTGAATTTGTCGGTTTTTTTCTCCTGCTGAAGCTGTTGAACTTGATGGTGTTTTCCTCTTGCTGAAGTTGTTGTTCAATATGTTGGAGTATTTCCTCTTGTTGAATTTGTCGGTGCATTTTTCTCCTGCGGAGGTTGTTGTTGAATTTGTTGGTGTTTTTTCTCCTGTGGACGTTGTTGTTGAATTTGTTGGTGTTTTTTCTCCTGCATAAGTTGTTGTTGAATTTATTGGTGTTTTTTCTTGCTGAAGTTCTTGCTGAACTTGTTGGTGTTTTGCTGAAGTTGTTGTTGGATTGGTCGGTGTTTCTCTTGCTGAAGTTGTTGTTGAATTTGTCAGTGTTTTGCTCTGGCTGAAGTTGTTGAATTTGTCGGTGTTTCTTGCTGAAGTTGGTGAATTTGTCAGTGTTTCTCTCCTGCTGAAGTTGTTGTTGAATTTGTTGGTGTTTTTTCTTGCTGAGGTTGTTGTTGAATTTGTTGGTGTATTTTTCTCCTGCAGAAGTTGCTGTTGAATTTGTTGGTGTTTCTTGCTGAAGTTGGTGAATTTGTCAGTGTTTCTCTCTTGCTGAAGTTGTTGTTGAATTTGTTGGTGTTTTTCTATCCCCAAGGTTGTTGTTGAATTTGTTGGTGTGTCTCCTGCTGACGTTTTTGCGGAATTTGTCAGTGTTTCTCTTGAAGTTGTTGTTGAATTTGTCAGAGTTTTTCTCTTGCTGAAGTTGTTGTTGAATTTGTTGGTGTTTCGCCCTTGTAGATGTTGTTGAATTTGTCAGTGTTTTTCTCTTGCTGAAGTTGTTGTTGAATTTGTTGGTGTTTCGCCCTTGTAGATGTTGTTGAATTTGTCAGTGTTTTTCTCTTGCTGAAGTTGCTGTTGAATTTGTTGGTGCTTTTCTCTTGAAGTTGTTGCTGAATTTGTTGGTGTTTTTCTACTGCTGAAGTTGTTGTTGAATTTGTTGGTGTTTGTTACCCTGCCGAGTTTGTTGTTGAATTTTCTGGTGTTTTTTTCTACTGCAAAGGTTGTTGTTGCATTTTTTGGTGTTTTTCCCTGGCTGATGTTGTTGAATTTGTTGGTGCTTTTCTCACCCCAAGGTTGTTGTTGAATTTGTTGGTGTTTTTGTCTTGAAGTTGGTGTTGAATTTGTTGGTGTTTTTGTCTTGAAGTTGGTGTTGAATTTGTTGGTGTTTTTCTCTTGCTGAAGTTGTTGTTGAATTTGTTGGTGTTTCGCCCTTGTAGATGTTGTTGAATTTGTCAGTGTTTTTCTCTTGCTGAAGTTGTTGTTGAATTTGTTGGTGTTTCGCCCTTGTAGATGTTGTTGAATTTGTCAGTGTTTTTCTCTTGCTGAAGTTGCTGTTGAATTTGTTGGTGCTTTTCTCTTGAAGTTGTTGCTGAATTTGTTGGTGTTTTTCTACTGCTGAAGTTGTTGTTGAATTTGTTGGTGTTTGTTACCCTGCAGAGTTTGTTGTTGAATTTTCTGGTGTTTTTTTCTACTGCAAAGGTTGTTGTTGAATTTTTTGGTGTTTTTCCCTGGCTGATGTTGTTGAATTTGTTGGTGCTTTTCTATCCCCAAGGTTGTTGTTGAATTTGTTGGTGTTTTTCTCTTGAAGTTGGTGTTGAATTTGTTGGTGTTTTTGTCTTGAAGTTGGTGTTGAATTTGTTGGTGTTTTTCTCTTGCTGAAGTTGTTGTTGAATTTGTCAGTGTTTTGCTCTGGCTGAAGTTGTTGAATTTGTCAGTGCTTTCTTTTGCTGAGGTTTTTGTTGAATTTGTCCGTTATTTTCTTGAAGTTGTTGTTGAATTTGTTGGTGTGTCTCCTGCTGAAGTTTTTGCGGAATTTGTCAGTGTTTCTCTTGAAGTTGTTGTTGAATGTGTCAGTGTTTTTCTCTTGCTGAAGTTGTTGTTGAATTTGTAGGTGTATTTATCTCCTGCAGAAGTTGCTGTTGAATTTGTTGGTGTTTTTCTCTTGCTGAAGTTGTTGTTGAATTTGTCAGTGCTTTTCTCTTGAAGTTGTAGTTGGATTTGTTGGAGTTTTTACTCTTGCTGAAGTTGTTGTTGAATTTGTTAGTGTATTTTTCTCCTGCAGAAGTTGTTGTTGAATTTGTTGGTGTTTCTCACTCCTGAGATTGTTGTTGAATTTGTTGGTGTTTTTCTACGGCTGAAGTTGCTGTTGAATTTGTTGGTGCTTTTCTCTTGAAGTTGTTGTTGAATTTGTTGGTATTTGTTCCCCTGCAGAGTTTGTTGTTGAATTTGTTGGTGTTTTTGCCTTGCTGAAGTTCTTGCTGAACTTGTTGGTGTTTTGCTGAAGTTGTTGTTGAATTTGTTGGAGTTTTTACTCTTGCTGAAGTTGTTGGATTTGTCGGTGTTTTTCTCGCTGAAGGTGTTGTTGAATTTGTTGGTGTATTTCTCTCCTGCAGAATTTGCTGTTGAATTTGTTGGTGCGTTTCTCTTGAAGTTGTTGTTAAATTTGTTGGTATTTTATCCTGCAGAGGTTGTTGTTGAATTTTGTGATTTTTTTTCGACTGCAGATGTTGTTGTTGAATTTGTCGGTGTTTATGTCTTGCTGAAGTTGTTGCTGAATTTGTCGGTGTTTTCCTCTTGCTGAAATTGTTGTTGAATAGGTTGGAGTTTTTTCTCTTGCTGAAGTTGTTGTTGAATTTGCTGGTGTATTTTTCTCATGCAGTTGTTGTTGAATTTGTTGGCTTTTCTCACCTGACATTGTTATTGAATTTGTCAGTATTTATTTCTCCTGCGGAGATTGTTGTTGCATTTGTTGTTATTTTTCTCTCCTGCAGAGGGAGTTGTTGAATTTGTTGCTGTTTTTCCCTTGCAGATGTTGAAATTTTTGGTGCATTTCTATCCCCAAGGTTGTTGTTGAATTTGTTGGTGCTTTTACTCTTGCAGAGGTTGTTGGATTTGTTGGAGTTCTTACTCTTGCTGAAGTTGTTCTTGAACTTATTGGTGTTTTTCTCTTGCTGAAGTTGTAGTTGGATTTGTTGGAGTTTTTACTCTTGCTATTTTTGTTGTAGGATTTGTTGGTGTTTTTCTACTGCTGAAGTTGTTTTTGAATTTGTTGGTGTTTCGCCCTTGTAGATGTTGTTGAATTTGTCAGTGTTTTTCTCTTGCTGAAGTTGTTGTTGCATTTGTAGGTGTATTTATCTCCTGCAGAAGTTGCTGTTGAATTTGTTGGTGTTTTTCTCTTGCTGAAGTTGTTGTTGAATTTGTCAGTGCTTTTCTCTTGAATTTGTTGTTGAACTTGTTGGTGCTTTTCCCTTGCTGAAGTTGTTGTTGAACTTGTCGGTGCATTTTTCTCATGCAGTTGTTGAATTTGCTGGCTTTTCTCCATTGAGATTGTTGTTGGATTTGTTGGTGCTTTTTCCCCTGAAATTGTTGTTGAATTTATTGGTGTTTTTCTCTCGTTAAAGTTGTTGAATTTTTTGGTGTTTTCCTATTATTTAAGTTGTTGTTGAATTTATTGGTGTTTTTCTACTGCTGAATTTGTCGCTGCTTTTCTCTTGAAGTTGTTGTTGAATTTGTTGGTATTTTTTATCCTGCAGAGGTTGTTTTTGAATTTGTTGGTGTTTCTTTTCTACTGCAGAGGTTGTTGTTGAATTCGTTGGTGTATTTCTCTTGCTGAAGTTGTTCAATTTGTCAGTGTTTTTTCTTGCTGAATTTGTTGGTGTTTTGCTCATGCTGAGGTTGTTGTGGAAGTTGTTGGTGTTTTCCTTGCTGAAGTTGTTGTTGAATTTGTCAGTGTTTTTCTTGCTGAAGTTCTTGTTGAATTTGTTGATGTTTTGCAGAAGTTGTTGTTGAATTTGTCGGTTTTTTTCTCCTGCTGAAGCTGTTGAACTTGATGGTGTTTTCCTCTTGCTGAAGTTGTTGTTCAATATGTTGGAGTATTTCCTCTTGTTGAATTTGTCGGTGCATTTTTCTCCTGCGGAGGTTGTTGTTGAATTTGTTGGTGTTTTTTCTCCTGTGGACGTTGTTGTTGAATTTGTTGGTGTTTTTTCTCCTGCATAAGTTGTTGTTGAATTTATTGGTGTTTTTTCTTGCTGAAGTTCTTGCTGAACTTGTTGGTGTTTTGCTGAAGTTGTTGTTGGATTGGTCGGTGTTTCTCTTCCTGAAGTTGTTGTTGAATTTGGATGTTTTTCTCTTGCTGAAGTTGCTGTTGGATTTGTTGGTGCTTTTCTCTCCTGCAGAAGTTGCTGTTGAATTTGTTGGTGCTTTTCTCTTGAACTTGTTGTTGAATTTGTTGGCATTTTTAATCCTGCAGAAGTTGTTTTGAATTTTTTGATTTTTTTTCGACTGCAGAGGTTGTTGTTGAATTTGTCGGTGTTTTCATCTTGCTGAGGTTGCTGTTGAATTTGTCGGTGTTTTTCCCTTGCTGAAATTGCTGTTGAATTTTTTGGTGCTTTTCTCCTGGTGAGGTTGTTGTTGTATTATTGGTGTTGTTTCCTGTTAAAGTTGTTGGTTTCTTTCCCCTGAAGTTGTTGTTGAATTTGTTAGTGTTTTTCTCCTGCTGAAGTTCTTGTTCAACACATTCGAGTTTTTTCCTCTTGCTGAAGTTGTTGTTGAATTTGTTGGTGTTTTTTCTCCTGGTAAAGTTGTTGTTGAATTTGTTGGAGCTTTTACTCTTGCTGAAGTTGTTGTTGAATTTGTTGGTGTATTTCTCTCCTGCAGAAGTTGCTGTTGAATTTGTTGGTGCGTTTCTCTTGAAGTTGTTGTTAAATTTGTTGGTATTTTATCCTGCAGAGGTTGTTGTTGAATTTTCTGATTTTTTTTCGACTGCAGATGTTGTTGTTGAATTTGTCGGTGTTTTTGTCTTGCTGAAGTTGTTGCTGAATTTGTCGGTGTTTTTCTCTTGCTGAAAATGTTGAATTTTCAGTGTTTTTCTCTTGCTGAAGTTGTTGTTGAATTTGTTGCTTTTTTTTATCCTGCTGAAGTTGTTGAACTTGTTGGTGTTTTCCTCTTGCTGAAATTGTTGTTGAATAGGTTGGAGTTTTTTCTCTTGCTGAAGTTGTTGTTGAATTTGCTGGTGTATTTTTCTCATGCAGTTGTTGTTGAATTTGTTGGCTTTTCTCTCCTGACATTGTTATTGAATTTGTCAGCATTTATTTCTCCTGCGGAGATTGTTGTTGAATTTGTTGTTATTTTTCTCTCCTGCAGAGGGAGTTGTTGAATTTGTTGCTGTTTTTCCCTTGCAGATGTTGAATTTTTTGGTGCATTTCTATCCCCAAGGTTGTTGTTGAATTTGTTGGTGCTTTTACTCTTGCAGAAGTTGTTGGATTTGTTGGAGTTCTTACTCTTGCTGAAGTTGCTCTTGAACTTATTGGTGTTTTTCTCTTGCTGAAGTTGTGGTTGGATTTGTTGGAGTTTTTACTCTTGCTGTTTTTGTTGTAGGATTTGTTGGTGTTTTTCTACTGCTGAAGTTGTTTTTGAATTTGTTGGTGTTTCGCCCTTGTAGATGTTGTTGAATTTGTCAGTGTTTTTCTCTTGCTGAAGTTGCTGTTGAATTTGTTGGTGCTTTTCTCTTGAAGTTGTTGCTGAATTTGTTGGTGTTTTTCTACTGCTGAAGTTGTTGTTGAATTTGTTGGTGTTTGTTACCCTGCAGAGTTTGTTGTTGAATTTTCTGGTGTTTTTTTCTACTGCAAAGGTTGTTGTGGTTGTTGTTGCATTTTTTGGTGTTTTTCCCTGGCTGATGTTGTTGAATTTGTTGGTGCTTTTCTATCCCCAAGGTTGTTGTTGAATTTGTTGATGTTTTTCTCTTGAAGTTGGTGTTGAATTTGTTGGTGTTTTTCTCTTGCTGAAGTTGTTGTTGAATTTGTCAGTGTTTCTTGCTGAAGTTGGTGAATTTGTCAGTGTTTCTCTCCTGCTGAAGTTGTTGTTGAATTTGTTGGTGTTTTTTCTTGCTGAGGTTGTTGTTGAATTTGTTGGTGTATTTTTCTCCTGCAGAAGTTGCTGTTGAATTTGTTGGTGTTTCTTGCTGAAGTTGGTGAATTTGTCAGTGTTTCTCTCTTGCTGAAGTTGTTGTTGAATTTGTTGGTGTTTTTCTATCCCCAAGGTTGTTGTTGAATTTGTTGGTGTGTCTCCTGCTGACGTTTTTGCGGAATTTGTCAGTGTTTCTCTTGAAGTTGTTGTTGAATTTGTCAGAGTTTTTCTCTTGCTGAAGTTGTTGTTGAATTTGTTGGTGTTTCGCCCTTGTAGATGTTGTTGAATTTGTCAGTGTTTTTCTCTTGCTGAAGTTGCTGTTGAATTTGTTGGTGCTTTTCTCTTGAAGTTGTTGCTGAATTTGTTGGTGTTTTTCTACTGCTGAAGTTGTTGTTGAATTTGTTGGTGTTTGTTACCCTGCCGAGTTTGTTGTTGAATTTTCTGGTGTTTTTTTTCTACTGCAAAGGTTGTTGTTGCATTTTTTGGTGTTTTTCCCTGGCTGATGTTGTTGAATTTGTTGGTGCTTTTCTCACCCCAAGGTTGTTGTTGAATTTGTTGGTGTTTTCTCTTGAAGTTGGTGTTGAATTTGTTGGTGTTTTTGTCTTGAAGTTGGTGTTGAATTTGTTGGTGTTTTTCTCTTGCTGAAGTTGTTGTTGAATTTGTCAGTGTTTTGCTCTGGCTGAAGTTGTTGAATTTGTCAGTGCTTTCTTTTGCTGAGGTTTTTGTTGAATTTGTCCGTTATTTTCTTGAAGTTGTTGTTGAATTTGTTGGTATGTCTCCTGCTGAAGTTTTTGCGGAATTTGTCAGTGTTTCTCTTGAAGTTGTTGTTGAATGTGTCAGTGTTTTTCTCTTGAAGTTGTAGTTGGATTTGTTGGAGTTTTTTCTCTTGCTGAAGTTGTTGTTGAATTTGCTGGTGTATTTTTCTCATGCAGTTGTTGTTGAATTTGTTGGCTTTTCTCACCTGACATTGTTATTGAATTTTTCAGTATTTATTTCTCCTGCGGAGATTGTTGTTGCATTTGTTGTTATTTTTCTCTCCTGCAGAGGGAGTTGTTGAATTTGTTGCTGTTTTTCCCTTGCAGATGTTGAATTTTTTGGTGCATTTCTATCCCCAAGGTTGTTGTTGAATTTGTTGGTGCTTTTACTCTTGCAGAAGTTGTTGGATTTGTTGGAGTTCTTAACTCTTGCTGAAGTTGTTCTTGAACTTATTGGTGTTTTTCTCTTGCTGAAGTTGTAGTTGGATTTGTTGGAGTTTTTACTCTTGCTATTTTTGTTGTAGGATTTGTTGGCGTTTTTCTACTGCTGAAGTTGTTTTTGAATTTGTTGGTGTTTCGCCCTTGTAGATGTTGTTGAATTTGTCAGTGTTTTTCTCTTGCTGAAGTTGTTGTTGCATTTGTAGGTGTATTTATCTCCTGCAGAAGTTGCTGTTGAATTTGTTGGTGTTTTTCTCTTGCTGAAGTTGTTGTTGAATTTGTCGGTGTTTTTCTCTGGCTGAAGTTGTTGTTGAATTTATTGGTGTATTTCTCTTGAAGTTGTTGTGGAATTTGTCGGTGTTTCTCCTGCAGAAGTTGCTGTTGAATTTGTTGGTGCTTTTCTCTTGAAGTTGTTGAATTTTTTGGTGCTTTTTTCTACTGCAGAGGTTGTTGTTGAATTTGTTGGTGTTTCTCTCTTGCTGAAGTTGTTGTTGAATTTGTCAGTGTTTTTCTCTTGCTGAAGTCGTTGTTGAATTTGTTGGTGTTTGTCTCTTGCTGAAGTCGTTGTTGAGTTTGTCGGTGTTTTTCCCTTGAAGTTGTTGTTGAATTTTTTGGTGTTTCTTACTCCTGAGATAGTTGTTGAATTTGTTGGTGTTTTTCTCTTGCTGAAGTTGTTGAATTTGTTGGTGTTTTTCTCTTGAACTTGGTGTTGAATTTGTCAGTGTTTTTCTCTTGCTGAAGTTGGTGTTGAATTTGTTGGTGTTTTTCTCTTGCTGAAGTTGTTGTTGAATTTGTCGGTGTTTTTCTCTGGCTGAAGCTGTTGAATTTGTTGGTGTTTCTCCTGCTGCAGTTGCTGTTGAATTTGTCGGTGTCTTTTCTTGCTGAGGTTTTTGTTGAATTTGTCGGTTTTTCTCTTGAAGCTGTTGTTGAATTTGTTGGTGCGTCTCCTGATGAAGATTTTGTGGAATTTGTCAGTGTTTCTCTTGAAGTTGTTGTTGAATTTGTCAGTGTTCTCCTCTTGCTGAAGTTGTTGTTGAATTTGTTGGTGTATTTTTCTCCTGCAGAGATTGTTGATGAATTTGTTGGTGTTTTTCTCTTGCTGAAGTTATTGTTGAATTTGTTGGTGTTTTTGTCTTGCTGAAGTTGTTGTTGAATTTGTTGGTGTTTTTCTCACTGAAGTTGTTCTTGAATTTGTTGGGGTTTTGCTGAAGTTGTTGTTGAATTTGTCAGTGTTTTTCCCTTGAAGTTGTTGTTCAATTTGTCAGTGTTTTTCTCTTGAAGTTGTTGTTGAATTTGTTGGTGTTTGTCTCTTGTTGAATTTGTTGGTGTTTTTCTCTTGCTGAAGTTGTTGTTGAATTTGTTGGTGTTTTTCTCATGCTGAAGTTGTTGAATTTGTCCGTGTTTCTTGCTGAAGCTGTTGAATTTTTTGGTGTTTCTCCTGCTGCAGTTGCTGTTGAATTTGTCGGTGTCTTTTCTTGCTGAGGTTTTTGTTGAATTTGTCGGTTTTTCTCTTGAAGCTGTTGTTGAATTAGTTGGTGTGTCTCCTGCTGAAGATTTTGTGGAATTTGTCAGTGTTTCTCTTGAAGTTGTTGTTGAATTTGTCAGTGTTTTCCTCTTGCTGAAGTTGTTGTTGAATTTGTTGGTGTTTTTCTCACTGAAGTTGTTCTTGAATTTGTTGGGGTTTTGCTGAAGTTGTTGTTGAATTTGTCAGTGTTTTCCCCTTGAAGTTGTTGTTGAATTTGTCAGTGTTTTTCTCTTGAAGTTGTTGTTGAATTTGTTGGTGTTTGTCTCTTGTTGAATTTGTTTGTGTTTTTCTCTTGCTGAAGTTGTTGTTGAATTTGTTGGTGTTTTTCTCAGGCTGAAGTTGTTTTTGAATTGTCGGTGTTTCTTGCTGAAGTTCTTGAATTTGTTGGTGTCTATCTCTTGCTGAAGTTGTTGTTGAATTTATTGGTGTATTTCTCTTGAAGTTGTTGTGGAATTTGTCGGTGTTTCTCCTGCAGAAGTTGCTGTTGAATTTGTTGGTGCTTTTCTCTTGAAGTTGTTGAATTTTTTGGTGCTTTTTTCTACTGCAGAGGTTGTTGTTGAATTTGTTGGTGTTTCTCTCTTGCTGAAGTTGTTGTTGAATTTGTCAGTGTTTTTCTCTTGCTGAAGTCGTTGTTGAATTTGTTGGTGTTTGTCTCTTGCTGAAGTCGTTGTTGAGTTTGTCGGTGTTTTTCCCTTGAAGTTGTTGTTGAATTTTTTGGTGTTTCTTACTCCTGAGATAGTTGTTGAATTTGTTGGTGTTTTTCTCTTGCTGAAGTTGTTGCTGAATTTGTCGGTGTTTCTTGCTGAAGTTGTTGAATTTGTTGGTGTTTCTCCTGCTGAAGTTGTTGTTGAATTTGTCGGTGTTTCTTGCTGAAGTTGTTGAATTTGTCAATGTTTCTCTCTTGCTGAAGTTGTTGTTGAATTTATTGGTGTTTTTTCTTGCTGAGGTTTTTGTTGAAGTTATCGGTGTTTTTCTCTTGTAGTTGTTGTTGAATTTGTTGGTGTGTCTCCTGCTGAAGTTGTTGTAGAATTTGTCGGTGTTTCTCTTGCTGAAGTTGCTGTTGAATTTGTTGATGCTTTTCTCATGAAGTTGTTGAATTTTTTGTTGTTTTTTTCTACTGCAGAGGTTGTTGTTGAATTTGTTGGTGTTTTTCTTTTGCTGAAGTTGTTGAATTCGGCAGTGTTTTTCTCTTGCTGAAATTGTTGTTGAATTTGGCGGTGTTTCTTGCTGAAGTTGTTGAATTTGGCTCTGTTTTTCTCTTGCTGAAGTTGTTGTTGGATTTGTCGGTGTTTTTCTCTTGAACTTGTTGTTGAATTTGTTGGTGTGTCTCCTGCTGAAGTTGTTGTTAAATTTGTTGGTGTTTTTCTCTTGTTGAAGTTGTTGTTGAATTTGTTGTAAATGCCAGCTAGGGTCTGCAATCCCTTCCAGTTTTTCCCGCGCCCAACCCAACCACCGGAAGATTCAGTTAACCTGGCTTCCGTTTTTCACTTTGTTGCTGATCTGCACTAGCTTAAAATAACTAACAAAATCACCTTTCTTGTCCAAAAATTAAATGAGCATTGGAGCCACTTACCTGTGATGGAGCCTGCCTGACCCGGCCCAACACAAGCCTGAATGCCGGACCCGGAACTGCAACCCGACCCAACCCAAACCTAACACAATTCGTCGGGTCCCATCGGGTTCGGGTCGGGTAACTGGCCTTTATTTGTCGGTGTTTATTTCTCCTGCTGAGGTTGTTGTTGTATTTGTTTGGTAAACACCATCAAATTCAACAACAACTTCAGCAGGAGAGAAGCAGCAACAAATCCAACAACAACCTCAGCAGGAGAAAACCCACCAACATATTCAACAACCACCTCAGGAGATAAACCACCAACAAATTCAACAACAACTTTAGCAGGAGAAAACCACCAACAAATTCAACAACAACTTTAACAGGAGCATGGCTCCAACAAATTCAACAACAACTTAAACAGGAGAAAAACACCAACAATTTCAACAACTTCAGCAACAGATTCACAAGGACCAGACCAGAACTGAGAGGGTTTATAACTATGGGGAAAAATTAAACAGACTGGGGCTCTTTTCTCCAGAATAGAGGAAGCTGAGGGTTGACCTGACAGAGGGCTTGAAGATTACCAAAGGGGGTTTCGATCAGGTAGACGTAGATATGTTTCCACTCGCGGGTGTGACCAGAACTAGGGGGACCTGTCAATATAAGACAGTCGCTGATAAATCCAATCAGGAATTCTGGAGAAACATCTGTACGTGGAGAGTGGGGTGAATGTGGAACTCACTAGCAAGGGGAGTGGGATGAGGCGAATCGTGGAGATGTATTTAATGGGGGAGGGGGAGGGAAGCTGGATAAAGACATGAGGGAGAGAGGAACAGGAGGAGATGTGGATGGGGTGAGATGAAGAGAGGGGTGGGAGGAGGCTCGTGTGGAGCACAAACACCAGCATGAATGCATCGGGCCGAATGGCCTGTTCCTGTACTGTAAATTCTCTGCAGTTCGAGCGAGGGGCAGGAACACCAACACTGTGGGAATAATCAGTGGAGTTGGGGGACTGACTCCTGGGTGAGGGAGGGAACCGGGATCAATGAACAGGTTACAGAAATAGGGAGGGTTGAGGTCCTGGCTGTTTTCGTGGTCTTTCGATGCAGGGAATCGATGACTCGGTACCAATAACTATTTATTATTCTTTGCAACTAACAGGACTTCGTTACCCCTCTCCCGTTACCCCATTTCCCCCTCCCCCATTCCTGTAATGTGCTGACCAGAACTGTACACAGTTATTTACTCTAACTGTGGACTCATTAGTGTTTCAAACAGCTCGAGAAAAACCTCCCTGCTCTTCTATTCTATACATCGGACAATAAAGGTAAGTGTCCTGCAAGCCGCCTCACACACCATATCCATCTGTCCTGCCAGCCTCAGGAATCCGTGGACTCTCACTCCAAGGTCACTCTGTTCACGGACCGAGAGATAATGTTGGAGAGAGAGAGATTGTTAGGTTACATTGAATGAGCAAATGTAAAAATGTAATCATTGGACATTTCTGTATACATAGACATACGAGAGAGAGGCATGGAGTGTGAAACATCAGGGCAGAGGGAGAAATATAGATGGAGAGAGCATGACAGAGAGAAAGGGAGTGATAGGCGTGGGTAGAGAGATCATCTCCAGCAACCTCTCGCTGTTAATCTCTCTCCATCTCTATCTATCTCTCCCCCTCTGTTCTACTCTCTCCATCCCTTTTTCCCCTTGTCTATCCCTCCCCTTCCCTCTTAATCTCGAACTCCCTGTGTACACTCTCGAGAGCAAAGTTGACCAACCTTTTCGAGTGGTGGGGGGACGAGCCTCATTACAATTTTTGTCTTACATGGGGAGCAGGTGAGACAATTTCGGAAAGATAAAGGTATTAACATTGTATCTTGCTATGAATCAAAGCAACAACTAATGGGGATTTTTGTGAAGAAGCTTTAAATGAGAAGATTAATTTGTTGACGTACTTTCTCGTCACTATGTGGACACTGATTTAGTGAGATGCCTGGCAATTTGTTGCTTGCACAAGACGTCAATGTTTGTGTGCACGCTTTTTGCAGTGATGCAGAGTATTCCAGATAGATGCCCATCTGTCAGGAGTGATGTTGATCACTCTCTATCCCTCTCTCTGTGTTCCCCCCTCTCTGTGTTGTTCCCTCCCCTCTGTGTCGTCCTCACTGTCTGTGTACCCCCTTTCTCTTTCAGTCCCCCCTCTCTGCTGTGCAATCTCTCTTCCCCATTTTATTCTCGCACTTTTCTCCCCCTTCTCTCTCTCTCCTCTCTCTGTTCCCCCGTCTACCCCTCTCTTTCTCCCCTCCCCTCTCTCATTCTGTTCCACCCTCTTTCTCTCTCCCCCCTCACCTCTCTCTCCCCACCCACCCACCCTCCGCTCTCTCTCTCTCTGCCCCTTTCTCTCTCTCTCCGCATCCCCCCACCCATCAGGCAAACCCCCCACCTGCCAAGACTGAGGCCACATGAACATTAAACCTATACAGCTCCATCATAACCTCCCTGCTCTTAGATTCTATGCTTCAGCTAATAAAGGCAAGTATCCCATCTGCCTTCCTAACCACCTTATCTACCTGTGCTGTTGCCTTCAGTGATCAATGGACAAGTACACCAAGGTCCCTCTGACCCTCTGTACATCCAACGGTCCAACCACCCATTGTATATTCCCTTGCCTTGTCAGTCCTCCCAAAATGCATCACCTCACACTTCTCAGGATTAAATTCCATTTGCCACTGCTCCGCCTATCTTACCAGCCCATCTATATCGTCCTGTAATCTGAGGCTTTCCTCCTCACTATTTACGACACCACCAATTTTCGTGTCATCTGCAAACTTACTGATCATACCTCCTAGGTTCACGTCTAAATCGTTAATGTACACTACAAACAGCAAGGGTCCCAGCACCGATCCCTGTGGTACACCACTGGTCACAGGCTTCCACTCGCAAAAACAACCCTCAACCATCACCCTCTGCCTTCTGCCACTAAGCCAATTTTGGATCTAATTTGCCAAATTGCCCTGGATCCCGTGGGCTCTTACCTTCTTAACCAATCTCCCAAATGGGACCTTATCAAAAGCCTTACTGAAGTCCATGTAGACTACATCAACTGCTTTACCCTCATCTACACAACTAGTCACCTCCTCGAAAAATTCAATCAAGTTAGTTAGACACGATCTCCCCCTGACAAAGCCATGCTGACTATTCCTGATTACTCCCTGCCTCTCCAAGTGGAGATTAATCCTGTCTCAGAATTTTTCCAATGATCTCCCTACCACTGATGTTAGACTCACCGGCCTGTAATTACCTGGTTTATCCCTGCTACCCTTCTTGAATAATGGTACCACATTCACTGTCCTCCAGTCCTCTGGTACCTCTCCTGTGGCCAGAGAGGATTTGAAAATTTGTGTCAGAGCTCCTGCAATTTCCTCCCTTGCCTCACATAACAGCCTGGGATACATCTCATCTGGGCCTGGGGATTTATCCACTTTTACGCCCGCTAAGACCACTAATACCTCCTCCCTTTCAATGCTAATATGTTCAAGTATATCACAATCCCCCTCCTTGAACTCTATACCGACATCGTCCTTCTCCATAGTAAACACAGTCACATGACTGGCTGTCTGCGGAGATTTGAATTTCCAACAAAGGATTCAAACTAACAAAAGCTCCTGGTTTGATAAGACCTCTCTCCTGTCTGTCCTCATCTCACTCTCACCTGCATCGGAAACCACTGAAAACACGTAAACTCAAAGAGAGAAAAAGTCTCCTACGTGAACAAGGTTTAAGAAGAATAGTGGGCCTCAATGAAACGCAAGACCATATCTTCAATCAAGGACTACAGAGAGCTCGAGAAACAGTAACAAGATATTGCCTCAAACTGTTCTATTTATCTTTTCTTCTCTTTTCTGTCCCTATTTGCATGTGTGTATTGCATGTGCATGCTAGCGTGGGGCGCTTCATATATCCGTAGGCGTTAACCGTATTAGAGTTTATGTTTAAGGTTTAGCAAATTTCATCTTTCTTCTTTAAAGCAAAGAAAGGCTTTGCTTTGCCTTATAATTGGAAAGCTGTGAACAAGGATTCACAAAGGGGGAGCTCAAACCACAGTGTGTTTAAAATGAAACCCTGTTACAGTAAGACCAGGTAAAGATAGTAACAGACCCCAAGACACATTTCTCACCTGGTTGTAACACCCCCGCTCTCTTTCCCCTGCTTTCTCTCCCCCCCCAATCTCTCTCTCTCTGCCCCCTCTCTCTCTCCTGCCCTCCCTTATCTCTCTTTCTTCCTTCTGTTCGCCCCTCTCTCTCAACCTATCTCTCTCTCTTACCCCATCTTTCTTCCCCCCACTCTCTCCCCTCCACTCTCTCACCCACTCCCCGTGCTCTGTCCTCTTCCCCTCTGTCTGCCCCCCTGCCCACTCTCTCCCCACCACCCCCAGCTCTCTCTCTCTCTGCCCCCTCTCTCTCTCTCCTCCCCTCCCCCTCCCTTATCTCTCTTTCTTCCTTCTGTCCGCCTCTCTATCTCCCTCTCTCTCAACCTATCTCTCTCTCTTACCCACCACACTCTCCCCTCCACTCTCTCACCCACTCCCCGAGCTCTCTCCTCCTCCCCTCTGTCTCTCCCCCTCTGTCTGTCCCCCTGCCCGCTCTCTCTCTGACAGTTACAGAGAGCGGGAGGGCTCAGCACAGAAGCTTAAGATTACAACTGGAACCATAGTTGGGGTTTCTGCTTGGTCAGTTACGTGTGAATTAGCAGCAGGGGGAGGCCATTTTCCGGCGGGCTTTTCAAAGAATCCGCCGGAAAACCCCGAAATTGTACGAAGTTCGGAAGCCGCTAATCCCGATGTCAGCAGCTGTCAGCTGTGAAACTGACAGCGTGATTTTTTTTTAATGTTGGTCCAGGAGAAGCCGCCAGTGGGAAATTTCTCATCTCTGATATACATCTGCGGACCGGAACCTGGTGGAGAGTGTACATAGAGAGACCTCCCGCTCACTGAAATAACCTTTCTGCAGTTTTGTTTCCAGATAAGATGATTAAAAAGAAGTGACTATCACAGCAAAAGAATATTGTCCGTTATCCCTCAAGGGGGCTGGAATAGAAAGCGATGGATGTTGTGTTACTGATGTATGAAGCCCTGATTGGACCCCGTCTGGAGTAACTGTGTTCAGTTCTGTGCACCAAACCTCAGGAAGGATATCTCAGCTTCGGAGGAGGGTTCAATTCGGTTCACAGTGAGAGAGTTCCCTCCCAGGAATAAAAACCCCGGATTTCCATGATCAGATAGGAAAACAATTCCGGCAAAATCAATAAACGTCTTGAGACAGTCAATCTCAGGATTCATCAATGTATTGAGCAGACAGAACATGCAATAAAACGTTAAACACGCACTTTACAATCGGATTTACAAGCACACCGGATTTTCGGGGAGTCGGACCTGTTAAAGCCCCTCGGCGATCCCTTTCCAAGCAGCGACTCTCCTTGTCTGAATGTCTGTCAATGGAAGCTGCACAGCCAAGCTCACTCCTTGCTGATGTTTTTCCATTGTTACACTCCAGAGCTGTCACCAATGGGACTTTCCATGACACTTCAACTGATTGACCCTGAGCGAAGGTGCAAACATTCCCTCTTCCCTGCCTCAGGAGTACAATTCCGTGTAAGGAGAGGCGGAGAGATTGAGGGAGGAAATTGCCGAGCTCAACACCAAGGCAGCTTTGAAGTCTGGCCACCAATGGAGGAGTGATTAAAATTGGGGGGGGGGTGGGGGATACACAAGAGGGCGGAATTGGACGTATGTAGAAGATCGCAGAGTCTTGTAGGGGCTGGAGGAGGCAACAGAGATAGGGAGGGTGGGGCGAGGACACGGAGGGATTTGAGAACAAGTCTGAGGATGTTAATAATGGGAAATTGGAGGAGCAGGGAGTCTGTGAATGGCAGCACGTCCAGGGGTGATGGGTAAACAAGGCTGGGCGTGAGTTAAGATACCGGCAGCAAACGTTTGCATGAGTATGACATCAGGAAGTGTGAAAGATGTGAGGTCGGCCAGGAGAGCATTGGAATCGTCCAGTCCGGAGGTAACAAAGGCAGGGATGAGGGTTTCAGCAGCCGATGAGCTGAGGCAGGGGCGGAGTCGAGTGATGTTACGGAGGTGGAAAGGGACAGTCTTGGCGATGGAGTGGATATGTGGTCGGAAACTCATCTCGGGGCTCAAACACAACAGCAAAGGCTGCAAAGTGTCTGGATCAGTTGTAAACAGGTACCGGAGATGGTGTCGGTGGTCTGAGAATGGTGTTTGTGTCGGGGACCACAGACGATGGCTTCAGTCATCCCAGTATTTAGTGGGAGGAAATATCTGCTGATCCAGTACTGGATGTTGGACACACAGTGTGACAGAGCAGAGACAGAGGTTCTCCTTCGACAAGGACTAACTGTTGTCAGTGCCCCTGTTCTCAGTGCTGACAGCTCCCTGAAGCTTAGGGACCTGTAGTCAATGGTAGATCTTTAATGAAACTCCCTCATTCAACATGAGATCGCTTCATCCTGGAAGGGACCAGAGCTGTCGGGTCAGTCTGGGCTCAGCTGACCAATGGTCACTATATAAAGAATGGGATTTCACTTCTCTATTTAACAAAGCGATTGCTTAAAGCTCCCACACCCCAGCGCTAGAAAGACACACCAATAGCAGTATAACATTAGCAGACTTCTAGTCGGAGATTAACCCTTTGCTGACAGTTTGCGTGGGTTAAACAAGGTGAAGGGAAGATGGTGCGGTTGTCGAGCGAGGCTGTCAAACACACAGAGACTGGATCACGCGTGTCGGGGACTCGCTGACCGACCGATCTCCTTCACACTTCCACAGGCTCACTAGCCGAGCACTCAACATCTTCCGGATCCAATTCGATCTTTGTGTTTGGGCAGGAACATCTGGTTCATCTACATTACAGACAGGAGAAAGGAGAGTGTTACTGCAAGAGGGAGGAGTGAATAGAGAGAGAGAGAGACAGAGACAGAGACAAAGAGAGAGAGAGAGGCAGAGAGAGACAGAGAGAGAGACAGAGAGAGAGACAGAGAGAGAGAGACAGAGAGAGAGACAGAGACAAAGAGAGAGAGAGGCAGAAAGAGAGAGAGAGAAATAATGAGAGAGAAAGAGTGAGAGAAAGACAGAGAGAGAGGGGGAGAAAGAGAGAGACAGAGACAGATAGAGACAGACAGAGAGAGAGAGAGAGATACACAGAGAGACAGACAGAGAGAGAGACTGAGAGAGACAGAGAGAGACAGACAGAGAGAGAGAGAGAGAGAGACACAGAGTGACAGAGAGATAAAAAGAGACAGAGAGGGAGGGAGACAGAGAGAGAGAGAGACAGGGCAGATAGAGACAGACAGAGAGACATAGAGAGGGACAGAGAGCGAGAGAGGAGAGAGGGAGAGAGAGACAAAGTGAGAAAGTCAGAGAGAGACAGAAACAGAGAGAGAGGGAGACAGTGAGAAAGACAGTGAGAGGGGGAGACAGAGAGTGAAACAAAGAGAGAGAGAGCGAGAGAGCAAGAGTTCATCAGAGTGAGGGAGAGACAGAGAGGCAGACAGAGAGATAAAGAAAGGGACAGAGAGAGAGACAGAGAGTGAGAAAGTCAGAGAGAGACAGACAGTGAGCAAGACAGAGAGAGAGGGAGACAGAGAGAGAAACAGAGAGAGAGAGAGACAGACAGTGAGTAACAGAGAGAAATAGACAGAGAGAGAGATAGAGTGAGAAAGGCAGACAGAGAGAGAAAGAGAATGAAAGAGGAAGACAGAGAGAGAAAGGGAGAGAGAGGCAGAGACAGAGAGAGACAGAGGGAGAGTGGTGGAGAGAGAGAGACACAGAGGCAGAGAAAGAGAGAGAGAGAGACAGTGGGAGAGAGAGCAAGAGGGCATCAGAGTGAGGGAGAGACAAAGAGGCAGACAGAAAAAGAGACAAAGACAGAGAGAGACAGAGTGGGTGAGAGAGGCAGAGAACGAAATAGTTAGAGTGACGGACTGTGAGAGGTAGAGAATGGGGAGAGTGAGAGAGATCAGACAGTGGTAACTGTACCATCAGGAGACCATTCAGCCCCTCTGGAGCCTGTTACACAGGAACAGGAGGAGGCCCATTCATCCCCTCTTGAGCCTGTTACACAGGAACAAGAGGAGGCCCATTCAGCCCCTCTCCAGCCTGTTACACAGGAACAGGAGGAGGCCCATGCAGCCCCGATCGAGCCTGTTACACAGGAACAGGAGGAGGCCCATGCAGCCCCTCTCACCCCTGTCACACAGGAACAGGAGGAGGCCCATTCAGCCCCTCTCACCCCTGTTACACAGGAACAGGAGGAGCCCCATGCAGCCCCTCTCAAGCCTGCTACACAGGAACAGGAGGAGGCCCATTCAGCCCCTCTCAAGCCTGTTACACAGGAACAGGAGGAGGCCCATTCAGCCCCTCTCCAGCCTGTTACACAGGAACAGGAGGAGGCCCATTCAGCCCCTCTCCAGCCTGTTACACAGTAACAGGAGGAGGCCCATTCAGCCCCTCTCGAGCTTGTTACACAGGAACAGGAGGAGGCCCATTCAGCCCCTCTCAAGCCTGTTGCACAGGAACAGGAGGAGGCCCATTCAGCCCCTCTCGAGCCTGTCAAACAGGAACAGGAGGAGGCCCATTCAGCCTCTCTCGAGCCTGTTACACAGGAACAGGAGGAGGCCCATTCAGTCTCTCTCGAGCCTGTTACACAGGAACAGGAGGAGGCCCATTCAGTCTCTCTCTCGAGCCTGTTACACAGGAACAGGAGGAGGCCCATTCAGTCTCTCTCTCGAGCCTGTTACACAGGAACAGGAGGAGGCCCATTCAGCCCCTCTCACCCCTGTTACACAGGAACAGGAGGAGCCCCATGCAGCCCCTCTCGAGCCTGTTACACAGGAACAGGAGGAGGCCCATTCAGCCCCTCTCACCCCTGTTACACAGGAACAGGAGGAGGCCCATTCAGCCCCTCTCGAGCAGTTCTATCTCTCTGCTCCATGAATGGGTTGATCTGGTTAACAGGAAGTTAAGCAGAGGGGGAATTAGAGCTGTTCAAATCTCTGAGCTGGAACTCCCATTCAGTGAATACAGACAGTGAGAGGGAGGATCTGTTGTCTCCCGTGTTTCTCCTCAGTACAGTACAGTCTCTCACCCTCTCCACAACGATTCTCTTTGCAGTTTCATCATCCAGATCAGTCATTGAAGTGATCTTCACATTAATCCTCTTGTATTGAGTCTCTAAACACAACAGTCACAACATCAACAGGTTAAATACACCCAGAGTTCAGCACAGGGCACGGGACGTGTTTCAAACTATCTCTCCTCTCTAATTCAAACTCTCTTTCCTCCACTTTATCATCCACTCATTTGTTCATCTGTCTCTGTTATTCTCTCTCTATCTCAACCTGTCTTGTCTCTAATCTCCCCTCCCTGTGTTATCATCCTCTATCCTGTACTCTCTTCTCTGCTGTTCCCTTGTTCCATCTCCCCAGATCATTTGCATTCAGTGTTTACTCCGGTCTCACTCCCCTTTTCCCTGTCTCTGTCTATCTCTCTCTCTCTCTGATGCTCTCTGTCTGTCTGACAAAGACAAAGACAGAGAGACAG
This sequence comes from Heterodontus francisci, assembly GCF_036365525.1. Lineage (NCBI taxonomy): Eukaryota > Metazoa > Chordata > Chondrichthyes > Heterodontiformes > Heterodontidae > Heterodontus > Heterodontus francisci. The sequence goes on along the minus strand of NW_027141121.1, from coordinate 461,159 downwards.
ACAGAAAGACATGGAATGTCTGAGAGAGAGACAGACAGACAGAGAGCGATGGACAGATAGACAGAGACAGATAGAGAGACAGAGAGAGTCAAAGACAAAGACATAGAGAGATAGACAGAGAGAGAACATCACAGAGAGAGTGAGATGAAAGAGGGAGCTGGAGAAACGGAGAGCCACAGAGAAGGAGAGAGGCAGTTACAGAAATGAAATATATTTATATATGAGGGTGAAAGACAGATAAAGGAGAAACAGAGAGAGACAGAGATAAAACTGAGTTACAGAGAGGGATGTGAGATAGAAGCTCAAAGATATTTCTGACGGAGGAGGATTTACATCCCTGTGTTTTCCCAATGATTCCACTCACACTGAACACAAGTGACTGCAACTCCTGTCCGACAGCACAGACAAGACACAGAGAGAGAGAGAACGATGGGTTTTCCTACACAGAACGATCACACAGCTGTTTGGAGACACTCTGTCCTGATATATTTGTGCCAGACTGAGACAGGAGGAGGGATTTAATATTCCTGAAATGTTCTCACCGTCATCAGAAACAGGCTGGGAGTCGGGAGGTTCCTCAGGAGTAGACGGAGACCCCGAGTCTGAGAGGATCAAATGAAGACAAGAGGAATTTCACTGGGATTCGGAATGCTGGATGAGCGGACGGAACTGTTTTCACACAGAACCTCCTCTCGTATGTAATCTCACTCCCTCTACACACTGAATCAATGTGTACCAGCCTTTACCGAGGGGAGACACCAGACATCATCGGCTGCAGAATCAGTTCCTACTCCGAAAGGAAAAATAAAAACTAACAGAGAAAACTCGGCAGATTATCAAAGTGATCGGCAAAAGGAGAGGGGGAAAGCGGAGTGAGAGAACAAGAGACAGCAGGAGGGAGATAGAAAAGGAGGGAGGGCGACAGGAGTGAGAGGGAAATGAGTGAGGGAGATCTGGAGTGAGTGAGAGCAAGAGAGAGAAAAGAAAACAGCACTGTAATGTTCCCCTTAATCAATACTGATACCCCTCCTCCTTTCCTTCCTTCCCTCTCTTTCCTGAACACCTTGTAGTCAGGAACATTCACGACCCAGTCCTGCCCCTCTTAGAGCCAGGACTCTGTTATTACCACAACATCATATTTCCACATGGCTATCTGCGCCTGCAGCTCAACAAACTCATTCACCACTCTCTGCACATTCATCTCCACACATTAAACTGAATTTACAGCTTCTCACCTTCCCTCTTACACTGTCCCTTTCTAGAACGTTACTCTTTTCTACTCCAGTGTTATCTCTCCCTCCTAATTCTCTGTGCGTCTGTGTTTTACTCTGTAATATTGCTCGGTCCCCTATTTTTCCTGATGTATATTAATGACAGAGACTTGGGCGGACAGGGCACAATTTCAAAATTTGCAGATGACACAAAACCTGGAAGTATTGTGAACAGTGAGGAGGATAGTGATAGATGTCAGGAGGTCATAGACAGGCTGGTGGGATGGGCAGACAAGTGGCAGATGAAATTTAACGCTGAGAATTGTGAAGTGATTCATTTTGGTCGGACGAACGAGGAGAGGCAATATAAAAAAAAAGGATGCAATTCTGGAGGAGGTGCAGGGGCAGAGGGACCTGCGGGTAAATGTGCACAAATATTAAGAGGAGATTTGATCGAGGTGTTTAAAATCACGAGGGATCTGGACAGAGTAGACAGGGAGAAACTGTTCCCATTGGTGGGAGGATCCAGAACCAGAGGACACCGGTTTTAGGTGAGTGGTAAAATTAGCAACAGAGACAGGAAAACCTTTTCACACAGCGAGAGGTTAGGATCTGGAATGCACTGTCTGAGAGTGTGCTGGAGGCAGGTTCAATTGAGGCTTTCAAAAGGGAATTGGATAATTATCATCGGAGAAACAATCTGCAAGGATACGGGGAAATGGCAGGAGTGGGAGTAGGTGAGTTGCCCTTGCAGAGAGCTGGGACGCAGATGATGGGTTCAATGGCCTCTTTCTGTGCTGTAACCAGTCTATGATTCTATGATTCTGCAATGATAACCCCAGAAGGCAGAGACCTGAGCTTCCAGAGCCCGCTGGGTTAGAGGATGAAACCTCAGTGGATTCTCCAGTCGATTGTTCCTCGGATTCCTGAGTTTGGGAAGTCACGGGTTCTGTAATCAAGGGAGGGAGACATTGCAGAGTGAGACAGGGAGAAAAACACAACAGGTCAACAGGATGGTACTAGTGTCAGGGGAATGTCAGATAGCAGTCTTTATAAAACCATAATCTTCCATCCTGTTCACTACATAACTGTATCACACTCCCCTCGGTCTCCGAATGACACCACCCCCCGGTCTCCACCCCGCAACCCCCTCGGTCTCTGCCCCGCAACCCCCTCGGTCTCCGCCCCGCAACCCCCTCGGTCTCCGCCTCGCACTCCCCTCGGTCACTGTATCGCACTCCCCTCAGTCACAGTATCACACCCCCCTCAGTCTCTGTATCACACCTCCCTCAGTCTCTGTATCACACATCCCTCAGTCTCTGTATCACACATCCCTCAGTCTCCGTATCACACCTCCCTCAGTCTCCGTATCACACCTCCCTCAGTCTCCGTATCCCAGTCACCGTGTCACACTCCACCCCCCAGCCTCTGCGCCACACTCCCATCAGTCTCTGTGTCTCACTCCCCTCAGTCACTGTATCACACTCCCCTCAGTCTCTGAGTTTCACTCCCCTCAGTCACTGTATCATACCCCCCTCAGTCTCTGTATCACACCACCCTCAGTCTCCGTATCACACCTCCCTCAGTCTCCGTATCCCAGTCCCATCAGTCACCGTGTCACACTCCACCCCCCAGCCTCTGCGTCACACTCCCCTCAGTCTCTGCGTCTCACTCCCCTCAGTCACTGCATCGCACTCCCCTCAGTCACTGCATCGCACTCCCCTCAGTCACTGTTTCCCACTCCCCTCAAACACTGTATCCCACTCCCCTCAAACACTGTATCCCACTCCCCTCAAACACTGTCTACCAGACTCTTCAATATTGCTTGGACCATTGTTTTCTTGATATGCCTTAATGACATAGATTTGGATGTGTCGGGCACATTTTCAAAATTTGCAGATGACTCAAAAGTTGTGAATTACGAGGAGAATAGTGACAGACGTCAAAAGGATGTAGAGAGACAGGTGGAAATGTTCCGACAGGTGGAAACTGAATCCGAATGCAGAAAAGAGAGGAGAGACTCAACTTGACAGTAAGAAACTGTTCCCATTGGCGGGAGGTTCCAGAACCAGAAGACACTGATTTAAGGTGGTTGGGAACTGAAGAAAGGCAACACGAGGGAAAACCTATTCACACAGCGAGAGGTTAGGGTCTGGAATGCACTGTCTGAGAGTGTGCTGGAGGCAGGTTCAATTGAAGATTTCCACAAAGAACTGGTTAATTGTCTGAACAGGAATATCTGCAGGATTATGGGGAAATGGTTGGGGAATGGGAGTAGGTGAATGGCTCATGCAGAGAGCCAGTACAAATATAGAGGGCTGAATGGTCTCCTTCTGTGCTGTAACCAATTCGATGATTCTGTAATGAGTACCTCACAAGACAGATACCTGAGCTTCCAGAGCCCGCTGGGATAGAGGATGGACCCTCAGTGGATTCTCCAGTCGGTTGTTCCTCGGATTCCTGAGTTTGGGAAGTCACAGGTTCTGTAATAAAGGGAGGGAGACATTGCAGAGTGAGACAGGGAGAAAAACACAACAGGTCAACAGGATGGTACTGGTGTCAGGAGAATATCAGATAGCAGTCTTTATAAAACCATAATCTTCCATCCTGTTCACTACATTACTGTCTCCCGCTCCCCTCAGTCGCTGCATCCCGCTCACCTCCGTCGCTGCATCCCGCTCCCCTCCGTCGCTGCATCCCGCTACACAAGGGAATGTGAGAAAGTGGTAAATATAACATTGGGAATTTCAGGAATTATGAACTGGGGCACAGGGGACAAGAATCAAGGAAGATATGTTAAACTGTATTAAACACCAGTTCAGTGTCAACTAGAGTATTGTGTCAAGTTCCAGGCACCTCAGGTAGGAAAGGATGTTAAGGGATTCGAGAAAGTACAGAAAGGATTTCCGAGAATGATTCTCGGGATGAGGGATTTCAGATACGTGGATAGATTGGAGAAGCTGGGGTTGTTCTCCCTGGAGAAGAGAAGAATTAAGAGGAGATTTGATCGAGGTGTTTAAAATCACGAGGGATCTGGACAGAGTAGACAGGGAGAAACTGTTTCCATTGGTGGGAGGATCCAGAACCAGAGGACACCGGTTTTAGGTGAGTTGTAAAAGTAGCAAAAGAGGCAGGAAAACCTTTCCACACAGCGAGAGGTTAGGATCTGGAATGCACTGTCTGAGAGTGAGCAGGAGGCAAGTTCAATTGAGGCTTTCAAAAGGGAATTGGAATATTATCCTGAAAGAAAGCAACTGCAGGGTGATGGGGAAATGGCTGGGGAGTGGGAGTAGGTGAGTAGCTCTTATCGGCAGCCAGTACAGGTACAATGGGCTGAATGGCCCCCTTCTGTGCTGCAACCAGTCTCTGATTCGATGATGCAATGATAACCCCACAAGGCAGATACCTGAGCTTCCAGAGCCCGCTAGGATAGAGGATGGACCCTCAGTGGATTCTCCAGTCGGTTGTTCCTCGGATTCCTGAGTTTGGGAAGTCACAGGTTCTGTAATAAAGGGAGGGAGACATTGCAGAGTGAGACATGGAGAAAAACACAACAGGTCAACAGGATGGTACTAGTGTCAGGAGAATGTTAGATAGCAGTCTTTATAAAACCATAATCTTCCATCCTGTTCACTGCATTACTGTCTCCCGCTCCCCTCGGTCTCCGAATGACACCCCCCTCGGTCTCCGCCCCGCAACCCCCTCTGTCTCCGCCTCGCAACCCCCGTCGGTCTCCGCCCCGCAACCCCCGTCGGTCTCCGCCCCGCAACCCCCTCGGTCTCCGCCTCGCAACCCCCTCGGTCTCCGCCTCCCACTCCCCCCGGTCTCCGCCTCCCACTCCCCCCGGTCACTGTATCACACCCCCCTCAGTCTCTGTATCACACCCCCCTCAGTCTCGGTATCACACCCCCCTCAGTCTCGGTATCACACCCCCCTCAGTCTCCGTATCACACCCCCCTCAGTCTCCGTATCACACCTCCCTCAGTCTCCGTACCACACCTCCCTCAGTCTCCGTATCCCAGTACCCTCAGTCACCGTGTCAATCTCCACCCCCCAGCCTCTGCGTCACACTCCCCTCAGTCTCTGCGTCTCACTCCCCTCAGTCACTGCATCGCACTCCCCTCAGTCACTGCATCGCACTCCCCTCAGTCACTGTATCCCACTCCCCTCAAACACTGTATCCCACTCCCCTCAAACACTGTATCCCACTCCCCTCAAACACTGTCTACCAGACTCTTCAATATTGCTTGGACCATTGTTTTCTTGATATGCCTTAATGACATAGATTTGGATGTGCAGGGCCATTTTCAAAATTTGCAGATGACTCAAAAGTTGTGAATTACGAGGAGAATAGTGACAGACGTCAAAAGGATGCAGACAGACAGGTGGAAATGTTCCGACAGGTGGAAACTGAATCCTAATGCAGAAAAGAGAGGAGAGACTCAACTTGACAGTAAGAAACTGTTCCCATTGACGGGAGGATCCAGAACCAGAAGTCACTGATTTAAGGTGGTTGGGAACAGAAGAAAGGCAACACGAGGGAAAACCTATTCACACAGCGAGAGGTTAGTGTCTGGAATGCACTGTCTGAGAGTGTGCTGGAGGCAGGTTCAATTGAAGATTTCCACAAAGAACTGGATAATTGTCTGAACAGGAATATCTGCAGGATTATGGGGAAATGGTTGGGGAATGGGAGTAGGTGAATGGCTCAAGCAGAGAGCCAGTACAAATATAGAGGGCTGAATGGTCTCCTTCTGTGCTGTAACCAATTCGATGATTCTGTAATGATAACCTCACAAGACAGATACCTGAGCTTCCAGAGCCCGCTGGGATAGAGGATGGACCCTCAGTGGATTCTCCAGTCGATTGTTCCTCGGATTCTTGAGTTTGGGAAGTCACGGGTTCTGTAATCAAGGGAGGGAGACATTGCAAAGTGAGACATGGAGAAAAACACAACAGGTTAACAGGATGGTACTAGTGTCAGGAGAATGTCAGTTAGCAGTCTTGATAAAACCATAATCTTCCATCCTGTTCACTACATTACTCCCCTCAGTCGATGCGTCGCACTCCCCTCAGTCACTGTATCCCACTCCCCTCAGTCACTCTACCCCACTGCCCTCAGTCACTCTATCCCACTGCCCTCAGTCACTCTATCCCACTGCCCTCTATCATTGCCCCACATTCCATCAGTAAGACACTGGATGGGTCTCTGGGACTGAGCACTTCATGCATCACAGTGTGTTTGTATATCATATGATTCCAGTTTATTTGGGTCAGATCTGTTCTCACTCTATTGAGATTGGTTCACCCTCAATGAATTATCTTTCCTCCGGATTTCTCTTTGTCCGTTTCCATTGCCAACCTGAACCTTATGATACAATGGTCACTGTCCCCTAAATGTTCCCCGAATGACCCTTAATTCACTTGTCCCACCTCATTCCCCAGAACCAGATCCAGCAATGCCTCCTTCCTCGTTGGACTGGAAACATACCGACGTAGGAACTTCTCCTGAACACACTCTAGAAACTCTTGTCCCTCTCTGCCCTTTACACTATTACTATGCCAGTCCATATCTGGATAATTAAATCCCACCCTGATATCTGCTCTAACTCTTGTACCTCTCAGTTAGCTCCTTGCAAATCTGTTCCTCTATATCATTCCCACTAGTTGTTGGCCTATCGAACACACCCAGAAATGTCATGGTATTTCTTTATTTGTTTCACTCTCATCTGAAGGCTCCTCTCTGACATCATCACTTTCCAGCACTGTAATGTTCTCCTTAATCAATACTGATACCCCTCCTCCGTTCCTTCCTTCCCTCTCTTTACTGAACACATTGTAGCCAGGAATATTCACTACCCAGTCCTGCCCCTCTTAGAGCCAGGACTCTGTTATTGCCACAACCTCATATCTCCACATGGCTATCTGCGCCTGCAGCTCAACAACCTTATTTACCACTCTCCGTGCGTTCATATACACACACATTAAACTGAATTTACAGCTTATCACCTTCCCTCTTACACTGTCCCCGTCTAATACGTTACTCTTTTTTACTCCAGTTTTATCAGTCTCTCATAATTCTCTGTATATTTATGTTTTCCTCTGTAATATTGCTTGGACCTCTGTATTTCTTGATGTATATTAATGACATAGACTTGGATATACAGGGCAGAATTTCAAAATGTGCAGATGACACAAAACATGGAAGTATTGTGAACTGTGAGGAGGTTAGTGATAGACAACAGTACAGCACAGGAACAGGCCATTCGGCCCTCCAAGCCTGCGCTGATCATGATGCCTGTCTGAACTAAAACCTTCCGCACTTCTGGACTCCGTATCTCTCTATTCCCAACCTAGTCATGTATTTGTCAAGATGCCTCTTTAAACGTCACTATCGTACCTGCTTCCACCACCTCCCCCGGCAGCAAGCTCCAGGCACTCACCACCCTCTGTGTAACAAAACTTGCCCCGCACATCCCCTCTAAACTTTGCCCCTCTCACATTAAATCTATGTCCCCTAGTAAATGACTCTTCCACCCTGGGAAAAAGCTTCTGACTATCCACTCTGTCCATGCCGCTTATAACTTTGTCATCCTCTATCATGTCGCCCCTCCACCTCCATCGTTCCAGTGAAAACAATCAGAGCTTATCCAACCTCTCCTCATAGCTAATGCCCTCCAGACAAGGCAACATCCCGGTAAACCTACTCTGTACCCTCTCCAAAGCCTCCACGTCCTTCTGGTAGTGTGGCGACCAGAATTGTACGCAATATTCCTAGTGTGGCCTAACTAAGGTTCTGTGCAGCTGCAGCATGACTTGCCAATTTTATCCTCCATGCCCCGACCAATGAAGGTAGGCATGCCATATGCCTTCTTGACTACCTTATCCACCTGCGTTGCCACTTTCAGTGACCTGTGGACCTGTACGCCCAGATCTCTCTGCCTGTCAATACTCCTAAGGGTTCTGCCATTTACTGTATGCGTCCCACCTGCATTAGACCTTCCAAAATGCATTACCTCACATTTGTCCGGATTAAACTCCATCTGCCATTTCTTCGCCCGAGTCTCCAACCGATCTATATCCTGCTGACAATCCTCATCACTATTCGCAACTCCACCAACAAATGTGTCGTCCGCAAACTTACTAATCAGACCAGCCACCTTTTCCTCCAAATCATTAAAATATACGACAAACAGCAAAGGTCCCAGCACTGATCCCTGCGGAACACCACTAGTCACAGCCCTCCATTCAGAAAAGCACCTTTCCACTGATACCCTCTGTCTTCTATGACCGAGCCAATTCTGTATCCAACTTGCCAGCTCACCTCTGATCCCGTGTGACTTCATCTTTTGCACCAGTCTGCCATGAGGGACCTCGTCAAAGGCTTTACTGAAGTCCATAGAGATAACATCCACTGCCCTTCCTTCATCACTTCCTCAAAAAACTCGATCATGTTATTGAGACACGACCTCCCCTTCGCAAAACCATGCTGCCTCTCGCTAATAAGTCCATTTGTTTCCAAATGGGAGTAAATCCTGTCCCGAAGAATCCTCTCCAATAATTTCCCCACCACTGACTTAAGTCTCACTGGCCTGTAATTTCCTGGATTATCCTTGCTACCCTTCTTAAACAAAGGAACAACATTGGCTATTCTCCAGTCCTCTGTCCCACCTGTAGCCAATGAGGATACAAAGATTTCTGTCAAGGCCCCAGCAATTTCCTCCCTTGCCTCTCTCAGTATTCTGGGATAGATCCCATCAGGCCCTGGGGACTTATCTACCTTAATGTTTTTCAAGATGCCCAACAACTCCTCCTTTTTGATATCGACATGACCCAGACTATCTACACTCCCTTCCCTAGACTCATCATCCATCAAGTCCTTCTCTTTGGTGAATACTGATGCAAAGTACTCATTTAGTACCTCGCCCATTTCCTCTGGCTCCACACATAGATTCCATTCTCTTTCCTTGAGTGGGCCAACCCTTTCCCTGGTTATCCTCTTGATCTTTATATACATATAAAAAGCCTTGGGATTCTCCTTAATCCTGTTTGCCAATGACTTTTCATGACCCCTTTTTGCCTTCCTGACTCCTTGCTTAAGTTCCTTCCTACTTTCTTGAAATTCCTCAAGGTCTTTGTCTGTTCCCAGCCTTCTAGACCTTACGAATGCTTCCTTTTTCTTTTTGAATAGGCTCACAATATCCCTCGTTATCCGAGGTTCCTGAAACTTGCCAAATTTATCCTTCTTCCTCACAGGAACATGCCAGTCCTAGATTCTAATCAACTGACGTTTGAAAGACTCCCACATGTCAGATGTTGATTTACCCTCAAACAGCCGCCCCCAATCTAAATTCTTCAGTTCCTGCCTAATATTGTTATAATTAGTCTTCCCCCAATTTAGCACCTTCACCCGAGGACTTATCTTATCCTTATCCACAAGTACCTTAAAACTTATGGAATTATGGTCACTGTTCCCGAAATGCTCCCCTACTGAAACTTTGACCACCTGGCCGGGCTCATTCCCCAATATCAGGTCCAGTACGGCCCCATCCCTCGTTGGACTATCTACATATTGTTTCAAGAATCCCTCCTGGATGCTCCTTACAAATTCTGCCCCATCCAAGCCCCGAGCACTAAGTGAGTCCCAGTCAATATAGGGGAAGTTAAAATCACCCACCACAACAATCCTGTTGCTTTTACATCTTTCCAAAATCTGTCTACATATCTGCTCCTCTATCTCCCGCTGGCTGTTGGGAGGCCTGTAGTAAACCCCCAACATTGTGACTGCACCCTTCCTATTCCTGAGCTCTACCCATGTTCCCTCGCTGCACGACCCCTCCGAGGTGTCCTCCTGCAGTACAGCTGTGATATTCTCCGTAACAGCTGTGGTATTCTCCTTAACTTAGGTTAGTGACAGCAGTCAGGCGGGCATAGACAGACTGGTGGTATGGGCAGACAGGTGGAAGATGAAATTTAATGCAGAAAAGTGTGGTGACTCATTTTGACAGGAAGAAAGAGGAGAAGTAATATAAATTAAAGGGTACAATTATAAAGTGGGTGCAGGAGCAGAGGGAGCTGGGGGTAGATGAGCACAAATCACTGATAGTTGCCGGGAAGGTGAGAAAGTGGTGAACATAACATATGGGATTCTGGGAATTATAAATAGGGGCACAGGGGACAAGAATCAAGGAAGATATGTTAAACTGTATAAAACACTAGTCCAGTGTCAAGTTCCAGGCACCTCACATTAGGAAGGATGATAAGGGACTTGAGAAAGTGCAGAAGGATTTCCGAGAATGGTTCCCGGGATGAGGGACGTCAGTTACATGGATAGATTGGAGATTGGGACTGTTCTTCCTGGAAAAGAGAAGATTAAGAGGAGATTTGATCGAGGTGTTCAAAATCACGAGGGATCTGGACAGAGTAGACAGGGAGAAACTGTTCCCATTGGTGGGAGGATCCAGAACCAAAGGACACTGATTTAAAGTGGTTGGGAATAGAGGTAACGGTGACACGAGGGAAAACCTTTTCACACAGTGAGTGGTTCGGATCTGGAATGCACTGTCTGAGAGTGTGCTGGAGGCAGGTTCAATTGAGGCTTTCAAAAGGGAATTGGAAAATTATCCTGGGACAAACAATCTGCAGGGTGAGGGGGAAATGGCCGGGGAGTGGGAGTAGGTGAGTGGCTCTTATAGGGAGCCAGTACGGGTACAATGGGCTGAATGGCCCTCTTCTGTGCTGTAACCAGTCTATGGTTCTATGATTCTGCAATGATAACCCCACAAGGCAGATACCTGAGCTTCCAGAGCCCGCTGGGATGGAGGATGGACCCTCAGTGGATTCTCCAGTCGATTGTTCCTCGGATTCCTGAGTTTGGGAAGTCACGGGTTCTGTAATAAAGGGAGGGAGACATTGCAGAGTGAGACAGGGAGAAAAACACAACAGGTCAACAGGATGGTACTAGTGTCAGGAGAATGTCAGATAGCAGTCTTTATATAACCATAATCTTCCATCCTGTTCACTGCATTACTGTATCACACTCCCCTCAGTCTCTGTATCACACTCCCCTCAGTCACTGTATCACACTCCCCTCAGTCTCTGTATCACACTCCCCTCAGCCGCTGTATCACACTCCCCTCAGCCGCTGTATCACACTCCCCTCATTCGCTGTATCACACTCCCCTCACTCGCTGTATCCCACTCCCCTCACTCGCTGTATCCCACTCCTCTCAGTCGCTGCATCCCAAAACCCTCAGTCACTGCATCCCAATACCCTCAGTCACTGCATCCCACTTCCCTCAGATACTGCATCCCGCTGCCCTCAGTCACTACATCCCGCTGCCCTCAGTCACTACATCCCGCTGCCCTCAGTCACTACATCCCACTGCCCTCAGTCATTGCCCCATACTCCATCAGTAAGAGACTGGATGCGTCTTTGGGACTGAACACTTAAGGTGCTACAATGGGAGTGTTTAGACTTTGAATCCAGTTTATTTGGGTCAGATCTGTTCTCACTCTATTGAGATTGGTTCTCCCTCAATGAATTATCTTTCCTCTGGATTTCTCCTTGTCCTTTTCCATTACCAACCTAAACCTTATGATACGATGGACACTGTCCCCTAAATGTTCCCCGACTGGCCCTTAATTCACTTGTCCCACCTCATTCCCCAGAACCAGATCCAGCAATGCCTCCTTCCTCGTTGGACTGGAAACAAATTGACGTAGGAAATTCTCCTGAACACACTCTAGAAACTCTTGTACCTCTCTGCCCTTTACACTATTACTGTCCCTGTCTATATCTGGATAATTAAATCCCACCCTGATATCTGCTCTAACTCTTGCACCTCTCGGTTTGCCCTTTGCAAATCTGTTCCTCTATATCTTTCCCACTAGTTGTTGGCCTATAGAATACACCCAGCATGTCATGTGATTTCTTTAGTTGTTTCTCTCTAATCTGATGGATTCTATCCTTGGCTCCTCTCCGACATCATCCCTTTCCAGCACTGTAATGTTCTCCTTAATCAATACTGATACCCCTCCTCCTTTCCTTCCTTCCCTCTCTTTCCTGAACACCTTGCAGCCAGGAATATTCACTGCCCTTTCCTGCCCTTCTTAGAGCCAGGACTCTGTTATTGCTACAACATCATATTTCCACATGGCTATCTGCGCCAGCAGCTCAACAATGTTATTTATCACTCTCTGCGTATACACACACACTAAATTGAATTTAGAGCTTATCACCTTCCCTGTTACACTGAGCCCATCTAATATGTTCCTCTTTTCTACTCCAGTGCCATCAGTCCCTAGTAATTCTCTGTACAGTTATGTTTTATTCTATAATATTGCTCGGTCCCCTGTTTTTCTTGATGTATATTAATTACATTCACTTGGATATCCAGGGCAAAATTTCAAAATTTTCAGGTGACACAAAACATGGACCTGTTGTGAACTGTGAGGAGGATAGTGACAGACGTCAGGAGGACATAGACAGACTGGTGGAATGGGCTGACAGGTGGAAGATGAAATTTAATGCAGAAAAGTGTGAAGTGACTCATGTTGACAGGAAGAACGAGGAGAGGTAATAGAAAGTAAAGGGTACAATTATAAAGTGGGTGCAGGAGCAGAGGGAGCTGAGGGTAGATGTGCACAAATCACTGATAGTTGCCGGGAAGGTGAGAAAGTGGTTAATATAACATACGGGATCCTGGGAAATATAAATAGGGTCACAGGGGACAAGAATCAAAGAAGATATGTTAAACTGTATAAAATACTAGTCCAGCATCAACTCGAGTATTGTGTCACGTTCCAGGCACCTCACGGTAGGAAAGGATGTTACGGGATTCGAGAAAGTGCCGAAAGGATTTTTGAGAATGTTTCCCGGGATGAGGAACTTCAGTTACATGGATAGATTGGAGAAGCAAGGGTTGTTCTCCCTGGAGAAGAGAATATTAAGAGGAGATTTGATCGAGGTGTTCAAAATCACGAGGGATCTGGACAGAGTAGACAGGGGAGAAACTGTTCCCATTGGTGGGAGGATCCAGAACCAGAGAACACTGATTTCAGGTGGTTGGGAATAAAGGGAACGGTGACACGAGGGAAAACCTTTTCACACAGCGAGTGGTTAGGATCTGGAATGCACTGTCTGAGAGTGTGCTGGAGGCAGGTTCAATTGAGGCTTTCAAAAGGGAATTGGCAAATTATACTGACAGAAAACATCTGTAGGGTGACGGGGAAGTGGCTGGGGAGTGGGAGTAGGTGAGTAGCTCTTATAGGGAGCCAGTACAGGTACAATGGGCTAGAGGGCCTCCTTCTGTGCTGTAACCAGTCTCTGATTCTATGATGCAATTATAACCCCACAAGGCAGATACCTGAGCTTCCAGAGCCCGCTGGGATGGAGGATGGACCCTCAGTGGATTCTCCTGTCGATTGTTCCTCGGATTCCTGTGTTTGGGAAGTCTCGGGTTCTGTAATAAAGGGAGGGAGGTATTGCAGAGTGAGACATGGAGAAAAACACAACAGGTCAACAGGATGGTACTAGTGTCAGGAGAATGTCAGATAGCAGTCTTTATAAAACCATAATCTTCCATCCTGTTCACTACATCACTGTATCACACTCCCCTCAGCCGCTGTATCACACTCCCCTCAGCCTCCGCATCACACACCCCTCAGTCACTGCATCACACTCCCCTCAGTCACTGCATCGCACTCCCCTCAGTCAGTGCATCACACTCCCCTCAGTCAGTGCATCACACTCCCCTCAGTCAGTGCGTCACACTCCCCTCAGTCAGTGCATCACACTCCCCTCAGTCAGTGTATCACACTCCCCTCAGTCAGTACATCACACTCCCCTCAGTCAGTTCATCACACTCCCCTCAGTCAGTGCATCACACTCCTCTCAGTCAGTACATCACACTCCCCTCAGTCAGTTCATCACACTCCCCTCAGTCAGTGCATCACACTCCCCTCAGTCAGTGCATCACACTCCTCTCAGTCAGTACATCACACTCCCCTCAGTCAGTTCATCACACTCCCCTCAGTCAGTGCATCACACTCCCCTCAGTCAGTGCATCACACTCCTCTCAGTCACTGTATACAGGACTCTTCAATATTGCTCGGACCATTGACATAGATTTGGATGTGGAGGGCACATTTTCAAAATTTGCAGATGACTCAAAACTTGTGAATTATGAGAATAGTGAAAAGGATGTAGACAGACAGGTGGAAATGTTCCGACAGGTGGAAACTGAATCCGAATGCAGAAAAGAGAGGAGAGACTCAACTTGACAGTAAGAAACTGTTCCCATTGGCGGGAGGTTCCAGAACCAGAAGATACTGATTTAAGGTGGTTGGGAACAGAAGAAAGGTAACACGAGGGAAAATCTATTCACACAGCGAGAGGTTAGTGTCTGTAATGCACAGTCTGAGAGTGTGCTGGAGGCAGGTTCAATTGAAGATTTCCACAAAGAACTGGATAATTCTGTGTTGTAACCAGTCTATGATTCTGCGATGATAACCCCACAAGGCAGATACCTGAGCTTCCAGAGCCCGCTGGGATAGAGGATGGACCCTCAGTGGATTCTCCAGTTGATTGTTCCTCGGATTCCTGAGTTTGGGAAGTCACAGGTTCTGTAATAAAGGGAGGGAGACATTGCAGAGTGAGACATGGAGAAAAACACAACAGGTCAACAGGATGGTACTAGTGTCAGGAGAATGTCAGATAGCAGTCTTTATAAAACCATAAACATCCATCCTGTTCACTACATTACTGTATCACACTCCCTTCCGTCGCTGCATCCCGCTCCCCTCCGTCGCTGAATCCCGTTCACCTCCGTCGCCGCATCCCGCTCACCTCCGTCGCCGCATCCCGCTCCCCTCCGTCGCTGCATCCCGCTCCCCTCCGTCGCTGCATCCCGCTCACCTCCGTCGCCGCATCCCGCTCCCCTCAGCCGCTGCATCCCGCTCACCTCCGTCGCTGCATCCCGCTCACCTCCGTCGCTGCATCCCGCTCACCTCCGTCGCTGCATCCCGCTCCCCTCAGCAGCTGCATCCCGCTCACCTCCGTCGCTGCATCCCGCTCCCCTCAGCAGCTGCATTCCGCTCACCTACGTCGCTGCATCCCGCTCACCTCCGTCGCCGCATCCCGCTCACCTCAGCCGCCGCATCCCGCTGCCTTCAGCCGCCGCATCCCGCTCACCTCAGCCGCCGCATCCTGCTGCCTTCAGCCGCCGCATCCCGCTTCACTCAGCCGCCGCATCACGCTCCACTCAGCCGCCGCATCCCGCTCCCCTCCGTCGCCGCCTCCCGCTCCCCTCTGTCGCCGCATCCCGCTCCCCTCCGTCGCCGCCTCCCGCTCCCCTCTGTCACCGCATCCCGCTCCCCTCCGTCGCCGCCTCCCGATCCTCTCCATCGCCGCTTCCCGCTCCCCTCCGTCGCGGCTTCCCGCTCCCCTCCGTCGCTGTATCCCGCTCCCCATGGGAATGTGAGAAAGTGGTAAATATAACATTGGGAATTTCAGGAATTATAAATTGGAGCGTAGGGGACAAGAATCAAGGAAGATATGTTAAACTGTGTAAAACACTAGTCCAGCATCAACTCGAGTATTGTGTCAAGTTCCAGGCACCTCACGGTAGGAAAGGATGTTAAGGGATTCGAGAAAGTACAGAAAGGATTTTTGAGAATGTTTCCCGGGATGAGGAACTTCAGTTACATGGATAGATTGGAGAAGCTGGGGTTGTTCTCCCTGGAGAAGAGAAGATTAAGAGGAGATTTGATCGAGGTGTTCAAAATCACGAGGGATCTGGACAGAGTAGACAGGGAGAAACTGTTCCCATTGGTGGGAGGATCCAGAACCAAAGGACACTGATTTAAAGTGGTTGGGAATAAAGATAACGGAGACACGAGGGAAAACCTTTTCACACAGTGAGTGGTTAGGATCTGGAATGCACTGTCTGAGAGTGTGCAGGAGGCAGGTTCAATTGAGGCTTTCAAAAGGGAATTGGAATATTATCCTGAAAGAAAGCAACTGCAGGGTGATGGGGAAATGGCTGGTGAGTGGGAGTAGGTGAGTAGCTCTTAGAGGGAGCCAGTACAGGTACAATGGGCTGAATGGCCCCCTTCTGTGCTGTAACCAGTCTCTGATTCTATGATTCTGCGATGATAACCCCACAAGGCAGATACCTGAGCTTCCAGAGCCCGCTGGGATAGAGGATGAAACCTCAGTGGATTCTCCAGTCGATTGTTCCTCGGATTCCTGAGTTTGGGAAGTCACGGGTTCTGGAAAAAAGGGAGGGAGTCATTGCAGAGTGAGACAGGGAGAAAAACACAACAGGTCAACAGGATGGTACTAGTGTCAGGAGAATGTCAGATAGCAGTCTTTATAAAACCATAATCTTCAATCCTGTTCACTGCATTACTGTATTACACTCCACTCAGCCTCCGCGTCACACTCCCCCCAGCCTCCGCGTCACACTCCCCCCAGCCTCCGCGTCACACTCCCCCCAGCCTCCGCGTCACACTTCCCCCAGCCTCCGCGTCACACTCCCCTAATTCACCCCATCCCGCTCCCCTCAGTCACTGGATCACGCTCCCCTCAGCCACTGTATCACGCTCCCCTCAGTCACTGTATCACGCTCTCCTCAGTCACTGTATCACGCTCCCCTCAGTCACTGTATCACACTCTCCTCAGTCACTGTATCACGCTCCCCTCAGTCACTGGATCACGCTCCCCTCAGTCACTGTATCACGCTCCCCTCAGTCACAGTATCACGCTCTCCTCAGTCACTGTATCACACTCTCCTCAGTCACTGTATCACACTCTCCTCAGTCACTGTATCACGCTCCCCTCAGTCACTGGATCACGCTCCCCTCAGTCACTGTATCACGCTCCCCTCAGTCACTGTATCACGCTCCCCTCAGTCACAGTATCACGCTCTCCTCAGTCACTGTATCACACTTTCCTCAGTCACTGTATCACACTCCCCTCAGTCACTGTATCACACTCTCCTCAGTCACTGTATCACACTCCCCTCAGTCGCTGTATCACTCCCCCCTCAGTCACTGTATCACACTCCCCTCAGTCACTGTATCACGCTCCCCTCAGTCACTGTATCACGCTCCCCTCAAACACTGTCTACCAGACTCTTCAATATTGCTTGGACCATTGTTTTCTTGATATGCCTTCATGACATAGATTTGGATGTGTAGGGCACATTTTCAAAATTTGCAGCTGACTGAAAACTTGTGAATTACGAGGAGAATAGTGATAGACGTCAAAAGGATGTAGACAGACAGGTGGAAATGTTCCGACAGGTGGAAACTGAATCCGAATGCAGAAAAGAGAGGAGAGACACAACTTGACAGTAAGAAACTGTTCCCATTGGCGGGAGGTTCCAGAACCAGAAGACACTGATTTAAGGTGGTTGGGAACAGAAGAAAGGCAACACGAGGGAAAACCTATTCACACAGCGAGAGGTTAGGGTCTGGAATGCACTGTCTGAGAGTGTGCTGGAGGCAGGTTCAATTGAAGATTTCCACAAAGAAGTGGATAATTATGTGCTGTAACCAGTCGATGATTCGATGATTCTGTAATGATAACCCCACAAAGCAGATACCTGAGCTTCCAGAGCCCGCTGGGATAGAGGATGAAACCTCAGTGGATTCTCCAGTCGGTTGTTCCTCGGATTCCTGAGTTTGGGAAGTCAAGGGTTCTGTAATAAAGTGATGGAGACATTGCAGAGTGAGACATGGAGAAAAACACAACAGGGCGGCACAGTGGCGCAGTGGTGAGCACCGCAGCCTCACAGCTCCAGCGACCCGGGTTCAATTCTGGGTACTGCCTATGTGGAGTTTGCAAGTTCTCCCTGTGTCTGCGTGGGTTTCCTCCGGGTGCTCTGGTTTCCTCCCACATGCCAAAGACTTGCAGGTTGGCAGGTAAATTGGCCATTATAAATTGCCCCGAGTATAGGTAGGTGGTAGGGAAATATAGGGACAGGTGGAGATGTGGGAGGAATATGGGATTAGTGTAGGATTAGTATAAATGGGTGGTTGATGGTCGGCACAGACTCGGTGGGCCGAAGGGCCTGTTTCAGTGCTGTATCTCTAAACTAAACTGAACTAAACTGAGCTAAACTAATCTTCTATGGAGTCACATTGTGTACAGTATCTGTTTATAATGGACCCCACAAGGTTGATACCTGATGTTCCAGACACCGCTGGGGGAGACGATGATCCACCGGTGGATTCTCGAGTTGATTCTTCCTCGGGTTCCTCAGTTACAGCTGTCTCTGGATCTGTAATAAAGGAAGAGGGCAGAGTGGAGAAAACCCGAAGAGATCGTACGTTTTGTACTGGAGTCCAGACAGTGTCAGACTCTCATCTTTATCAAACCCTCGAGCACCCAATCCTACTCCCCGTGACACAGAGCATCCCAGGATCACCCTCCTGGGTCATAGAGAAACAGTAATGTACCTGTACAATACGCAGCATGACAGTGTAACGACTTCAACTCATAAACAAAATAACTGCTGCAGTTTTTGATCTTTATCTCATGGACCCAGTCGCAGGAATTCCATCCCAGTGTAAACAAACTCTACTCTTAACTTCCCCCCGTCCCACGCTGGGATGGGAACCAGAAATGAGAGTTTATAAATATTGAAGACTGTAACCCATGTGAACAGTGCATGGGGTATCTCATTCCCCAGGTGAAAACTAAGCACAGACAGTGAGGGACACTCGATGGTCAGAGTGAGATATCATGGGGCATCTCAGTCCCCAGGTGAACACTGAGTACAGACAGTGAGAGACACTCGATGGTCAGTGTGAGAGATCATGGGGTATCTCATTCCCCAGGTGAACACTGAGTACAGACAGTCAGATACACTCGATGGTCAGTGTGAGAGATCATGGGGTATCTCAGTCCCCAGGTGAAGACTGAGTACAGACAGTGAGAGACACTTGATGGTCAGTGTGGGATATCATGGGTACATCAATCCCCAAGTGAAAACTGAGTACAGACAGTGAGGGACACTCGATGGTCAGAGTGAGATATCATGGGGTATCTCAGTCCCCTGGTGAACACTGATTACAGACAGTGAGGGACACTCGATGGTCAGAGTGAGATATCATGAGGTATCTCAGTCCCCAGGTGAACACTGAGTACAGACAGTGAGAGACACTCGATGGTCAGTGTGAGAGATCATGGGGTATCTCATTCCCCAGGTGAACACTGAGTACAGACAGTCAGATACACTCGATGGTCAGTGTGAGAGATCATGGGGTATCTCAGTCCCCAGGTGAAGACTGAGTACAGACAGTGAGAGACACTCGATGGTCAGTGTGAGATATCATGGGGTATCTCAGTCCCCAGGTGAACACTGAGTACAGACAGTGAGAGACACTCGATGGTCACTGTGAGATATCATGGGGTATCTCAGTCCCCAGGTGAACACTGAGTACAGACAGTGAGAGACACTCGATGGTCAGTGTGAGATATCATGGGGTATCTCAGTCCCCTGGTGAACACTGAGTACAGACAGTGAGAGACACTCGATGGTCAGTGTGAGATATCATGGGGTATCTCAGTCCCCAGGTGAACACTGAGTACAGACAGTGAGAGACACTCGATGGTCAGTGTGAGATATCATGGGGTATCTCAGTCCCCAGGTGAACACTGAGTACAGACAGTGAGAGACACTCGATGGTCAGTGTGAGATATCATGGGGTATCTCAGTCCCCAGGTGAACATTGAGTACAGACAGTGAGAGACACTCGATGGTCAGTGTGTGATATCATGGGGTATCTCAGTCCCCAGGTCAACACTGAGTACAGACAGTGAGAGACACTCGATGGTCAGTGTGAGATATCATGGGGTATCTCAGTCTCCAGGTGAACACTGAGTACAGACAGTGAGAGACACTCCATGGTCACTGAGAGATATCATGGGGTATCTCAGTCCCCAGGTGAACACCGAGTACAGACAGTGAGAGACACTCGATGGTCAGTGTGAGATATCATGGGGTATCTCAGTCCCCTGGTGAACACTGAGTACAGACAGTGAGAGACACTCGATAGCCAGTGTGAGATATCATGGGGTATCTCAGTCCCCAGGTGAACACCGAGTACAGATCATCTTCCAGTCTCCATAAACTTGGCCTCATCCAAATCCCTGCTGCTCCCCCCGTGCCCTAACTCGCACTGAGATCCGTTCACTCATCGCCCCTCCCTATGCTCGCTGTCCTACACTGGCTCCTGGTCGAGCAAGGCCTCATTTCAAACATCCTCATCCCCCACATTCAAACCCTCGATGGCCATGCCCCTCCCTCACACTGTGACATCTTCCAGCCCTACAACCCTCAATGGTCACTTCGCCTCTCCAATTCCACACTGTTTCACATCCCAAATTCCTTCAATCCTACATTGACAGCCGGTGTTTCAGCTGCCTTGGCCTTAAGCTCAGGAATTCCATCCTAAAACCTCTCTCCTCTCAACGTTTCCTGCTCCTTTAAGACACCCTTTGAAACCTACATCCTGGAGCAAGAGGGTTTCCACCTGTCCTACCATCACCTAATGTGATCCTGTATCAAATTAGCAGTCTGTTTACGCTATGGTCAAGTGCGTGTGATATTATGGGAGGTGAAAGGCACTATATCAATGCACGTTGTGGTTATTGTTGCCTCTGCATCCCAGTCCCCTCAGTCACTCTCTCCCACAACACATACTGGCCCCTGGAGAGAGAGTGTGTTGTGCCCAGGTCTACACTTGGGGTCTATCACCATCCATGGGCACTGCCAGGAAGGGAGTGACTGGTCAACACGGACAGCAGAGTCTGGTTCAGTTCCCTGGAGTTTCAGTGACGTTCACTTTGTGTTTCACATTCTTTATTCACTGTGTCCCTGACAATAAGGAGGGGAGCGAGTAAACTGTCTCATTTCTGTGGGTGACCACGGGACATCCCAGAATCACCCATCTGCACCATATACAAACAGCAATCTACCTGTACAATAAGTAGCGTTACAGACAGGTGGAGGCTTCAACTCAGAAACAAAATAACTGCTGCAGTTTTTGATCTTTATTTCCTGGGTCTTGTGACAGCGATTTCCACCCGTGTTAAAACAAACTGTCCTCGTTACTTCCCCCTGTCCCACACTGGGATGGGAACCTGAAATGAGAGTTTATAAATATTGAAGATTGTAACTGATGTGAACAGTGCTGGACAGTGAATGTAAATCTGATATTATAAAGGCTGAAATTACCCTGTAAAAAGCCTGGATACTTTGTGGAGCAGTGATGATGTGGGACAGCAGTCTCCGGAATCTTCTGTCCACCAGAACTGAAACAACAATCACACAGTCAGTTCCTGAACTGCTGGTAAATATTAACCGTGAGGGAGACTGGTACGTCAGAGAGTACCAGAAACTGGGAGCAATCCCTCACACTCCCTGTCCCTGTTTTATGTCCCCTTTATCCCAGGCATTGCCCTTTACTCTCTGTCCCCGTTCTCTATTCTCTGCTGTACTGACTATGTCCTTTATTCTCCCTGTTTCTCTTTGTCGGATCCGTTTCTTCTCCATTCTCAGTCTCCCAGCAGTTCCTGTTCCTGCACTGACACTTTCTTCTCTTTGGTACATTTTCTCCTCCCTCATTAACTGGTTTACCCAGAATTTGTTCCTTTACATTACCTTTTAAATCTGTACCATCCTTGAACAAGATTCTCATCACATTTCCACTGGCTGGAGCATGCAGGCTTTGGACAATCAATGCTCCTCCAGGGCTGGTCCAGGACTGTGTGAGTTACACACGGGTTAGTGAGTGTGGAGTCTGTGACTGAGTGACAGAAAGACGTTTAATGTTGATATAAAGTACAGTTAATGTTACACAGCAGCTTGGACCCTCCCGAAATACCAATAACCTCAGTTTCACTCTCTGCCCATGCCAAAAATCCCCAGGATTAAAGCTGGAAAATGTCCTCCTTCTTTTACCCAGGTTTCCATCTGTCTCCCAGCTCAGCGTCCCCCTCTAACTCAATACTCACAGACACTCCTCCCTATTCTAGGTTTTCAATCAGCTCTCAGGTAACAGAAAACAGTAAAGATCGCAAATTCACTTCATCCCAATAGAAAAGCTGCACATGTTTAGTGTGAGATATCATGGGGTATCTCAGTCCCCAGGTGAACACTGAGTACAGACAGTGAGAGACACTCGATGGTCACTGAGAGATATCATGGGGTATCTCAGTCCCCAGGTGAACATTGAGTACAGACAGTGAGAGACACTCGATGGTCAGTGTGAGATATCATGGGGTATCTCAGTCCCCGGGTGAACACTGAGTACAGACAGTGAGAGACACTCGATGGTCAGTGTGAGATATCATGGGGTATCTCAGTCCCCGGGTGACCACTGAGTACAGACAGTGAGAGACACTCGATGGTCAGTGTGAGATATCATGGGGTATCTCAGTCCCCGGGTGAACACTGAGTACAGACAGTGAGAGACACTCGATGGTCAGTGTGAGATATCATGGGGTATCTCAGTCCCCAGGTGAAAACTGAGTACAGACAGTGAGAGACACTCGATGGTCAGTGTGAGATATCATGGGGTATCTCAGTCCCCGGGTGAACACTGAGTACAGACAGTGAGAGACACTCGATGGTCAGTGTGAGATATCATGGGGTATCTCAGTCCCCAGGTGAACACTGAGTAGAGACAGTGAGAGACACTCGATGGTCAGTGAGAGATATCATGGGGTATCTCAGTCCCCAGGTGAACACTGAGTACAGACAGTGAGAGACACTCGATGGTCAGTGTGTGATATCATGGGGTATCTCAGTCCCCAGGTGAACACTGAGTACAGACAGTGAGAGACACTCGATGGTCAGTGTGAGATATCATGGGGTATCTCAGTCCCCAGGTGAACACTGAGTACAGACAGTGAGAGACACTCGATGGTCAGTGTGAGATATCATGGGGTATCTCAGTCCCCAGGTGAACACTGAGTACAGAGAGTGAGAGACACTCGATGGTCAGTGTGAGATATCATGGGGTATCTCAGTCACTGGTGGAGTTCGATGCGGAATAACATTCTGTTACTGCACAATCAATCATTGACAGAGCAATAAATTAAATATTGAATATAATAAATTGAATGCTTAATAAAGATTAAAGATTACACAATACATTATGTAAATTGAGTGATAAATTCACCAATGTATTCGTTGTGTATACGGTTGGAAATATTACACTGGAGATATTATACAGGAACTGAATGGAAACTTGGTTTTCTGGCAATGGGAAATATAAACTAACACATGACTATAAATCATAATTTAACAATACAAATCTCTAAATATCGGGATCACATTAGAAACTTAAATATAGCTCTATAATGGAGGCAAATTTTAAATGTACCAATATTTACAGAACCAGTCAATTTGTATAAATAAACGCAATGATTTCACAGTATCTGGGAGAGAGATCAGTAATATTAATCAATAATACAAGTAGTTAATACATGTAGGATTCACAGCAGAGAAACAGGCCATTCGGCCCCTCTGCTCCCTGCCTCCTCCCAACCTATCGGCAATACCTCAATCAGATTTCCCCCCCTCAGTCTGAACTTTCATGGAGAAATGAGCCCCAACTTGTTCAATATTTTCAGCTAAGTTAAAACCACTGAGATCTTCAATCTTGCTTGTGATACCTTCTGCACAGTCTCCAGTGTCTCTGTATCTTTTTTGTAATATAGAGACCAGAACTCTGCTCAGTATTCACACAATAACCATCACAGACACATACATTGTTCACTCTGATTAGTAATGATCAGTCTAAATAATAGGAAAGTAATTATTTAAATATAAACTCCATGTGTGAACCTCTCCAATCAGGTTTCAGCCCTGAAACCGCCCTGAGCAAAATTACAAATAACAAGAAACTGTGGGAGGTTTTTGTCCCCAAAGACTTTAGGTAAACGAGGTGGAGTTTGTCCAGAATGTAAATGACTCACTCAGGGAACACAGAATCAGCAGCAGAGCCCTCATCTCACTGGGTGATATTCTGGAAAGGGAAATGCAGAGTTAGTGTTAGAGAGAGTTAATGGAATGGGGAATCAGAGGGAAATTTAAATAGTGAGTGGGGGAGAGGGATCAGAGGGTTTATCTGTTTATACTCAGTCAACTCTCCCTCTCTCCCCCACACACAGACTCTTACAGACAGAGGTGAGCTCTCCCTCCCTCCCTCACTGGGATACTACAGACAGAGGTGAGCTCTCCCTCCCTCCCTCACTCGGATACTACAGACAGAGGTGAGCTCTCCCTCTCTCCCTCAGAGACTCCTACAGACAGAGGTGAGCTCGCCCTCCTTACATGTCCTTGAGAGACACCAATTCCTTGACTGCAGTCCTTCCCTGCTTCTCTGTCCCAATCCCCCCAGTGATTAAACAGTGTGCGTTTTACAGACCTGCCGTCTCTCTCCTCCAGATCCCTCTCCAGTCTCCCTGTATAGACACCCTTCTAATAATCAGGTCCATTACTGAGCCCTGTATGGGGTCAGGACAGGCAGGACCCACACCCCCTGAGTCAACACCTAGCTAGTGACATACTCCAGAGCTTTTTTTAAACAGTCCGCCCGTACCCAACTGCTTACCAGAGTCTCCAAAGGAGGTGCCACTGGGTGGGAGATGCAGTGGGTTCAGTTCCAGCTGCTTCCTCCTCAGTCTCGGCTCCAATCTGCTGTGAACAGTGTCAGTCTCAGTGACAGCTCCAACTCCTACATCCACCACAGCGGATTGACGTGTGACCGACGGCAGTGCTGGTTGGCTGAAACACTTATCATTTCATCAATGATGTGCAATGTGGTGTAAGCCATGCAAATGAAAGGTGTTCAATGACAGGACTAGTGAGGAACAAACAAGGAAACATCTCTCCTGGGTGCTTGGTAACCAGCTGGGTGTTGGTGCTGTAACATGACCTGTATTCAGCTGCCCAATATGAAGGGTGAAGGGGAGACTGGAACTGGGGGAGGGTCTGAGCATGTTCTGGACAGTATTGGACAATGGGTTGTAATATGTGTGAAATTGCTCGGTGTTGATGCTCAGAGAGGTTCGGGTGCTCCTTGTGCACAGAAAGCCAGCACACAGGTACAGTGGGCAATTAGCAAGGCCAATGGCCTGTTGGCCTTTATTGCAATGGGGCTGAAGTTCAAGAGATAGAAGCCTTGGAACAATTGCACAGGACTTTGGTGAGACCGCTCCTTGCCCAGTTTCAGTCTCCTTATGGAAGGGCGGATATGGTTGTATTGGGGATTGGTGCAGCCGAGATTGCCAACATTGGTTCCGGGGGATGAGAGAGGCATCTAGGATAAGAGATTGAATGGATCGGGCCTGTACTCTGTGGAGGTTGGAAGAGTGAGAGATGATCTCAGTAAAAGCTCTCAGATTCAATGGGGGTTGGACAGGGTCAAAGCTGTTTGTCCTGGCTGAAACATCTAGAACCGGGAGGGCGGGAGGGGTGGATATTCTCTGGATAATCCCCAATAATTTGAGGCTGAATTGAGGAGCTGTTTCTTCACTCAGAGGGCAGTGAGTCTTTGGAATTCTCTAGCCCAGAGGGCTGTGGATGCCCAATCGCTGAGTATACTCAAGGCTGAGACCGATAGATCTTTGGTGAGTCCATAGTGTGGGAGAGTGGAACTGAAGCCAAAGACCAGCCATGATCTTGTTGAATGGCGGAGCAGGCTTGAGGGGCCCTCTGGCCTACTCCTGCTTGCATTTCGCTCTCAAATTGCCGATTCCAACACTGGGATATATGGAAGTTCTTCCAACCCACTGCATATCCATCGTCCATTCTGAGGCTGCCTGATGTGGGCGCGGTCCCTGTGCCCAACAGATTTGAAAGTTGCACGCTGTACATCAGAGGTGAGACAATGAGAGCCTTGACAAAGTCTGAGATTGTCGTGTTTTGCAGTGACTGAGGACATTGCACTGCCCATATCGGAGGCACAGATCTCCCAAAGACCGCAAACTGAGCAAGTTATGCAAACAAAAACCTAAGAGACAGAGAGTTTGTGTAACATAGGGACAGGAGCAGGAAATTCAGTCCCTCAAACCTGCTCCACCATTCAGCTCCACCCTGGCTCATCTGTACCTGAACTCCATTGAGCTGCCTTTGTATTGTAACACGCTTGTACATTTCAATCATGCACAGTTAAACTGGTAGCTTTAGTCCCAGCCTGATGTATAATCACCCTCTTTATTTCCCATCCTTACAGTTAACTTAGTGACCATTGTGATCCTGTCTCGGGGAAAGTGCGGTCTCTCCAAATGTGTCACTTACTACCTGGTGACCATGGCAGCGGTGGATCTACTGGTCATTGTCATCGATCTGATACTGAGGCACATTCCGATTCACTATATGATGGAGTTTCTTACCTTGCTTTTGATCCCCAGAACAGTGACTGTGCTGAGTTTTCGAAAGAACATTTTCTGGTATTTTACGTCCACGGATCATTATTGGGTTCAGAATTTCCCCTGGTTTTGTCTTGTAACAGTCGATGCTCAGAAGTCACGTCTATGGGTGACAATCGAATTCCTTCATTATATTCTAACCCCAGGGGTCCCATTTGTTCTGTGGTTACAAGGGCAGGTGAGAGGCTGGGAATCCTGAGGTGAGTAACTCACCTCCTGACTCCACAAAGGCTGTCCACCATCTACAAGGCACAAGTCAGGAGTGTGATGGAATACTCTCCACTTGCCTGGATGGGTGCAGCTCCAACAACACTCAAGAAGCTCGACACCATCCAGGACAAAGCAGCCCGCTTGATTGGCACCCCATCCACAAACATTCACTCCCTCCACCAACGACACACAGTGGCAGCAGTGTGTGCCATCTACAAGATGCAGTGCAGCAACACACCAAGGGTGCTTAGATAGCACCTTCCAAACCCGTGACCTCTACCACCCAGAAGGTCAAGGGCAGCAGACACAATGGGAACACCACCACCTGCAAATTCCCCTCCAGATTGTAACATTGCATAGAGAGAGGTGGGGTCACCCAGAGTGAGTAGTGAGGGACTGGATTCAGGTGTACACCCAGGTCGAGTAGAGAGGGACTGGTTTCAGGTGTACACCCAGGTCGAGTAGTGAGGGACTGGATTCAGGTGTACACCCAGGTCGAGTTGTGAGGGACTGGATTCAGGTGTACACCCAGGTCGAGTAGAGAGGGACTGGATTCAGGTGTACACCCAGGTCGAGTAGTGAGGGACTGGAGTCAGGTGTACACCCAGGTCGAGTAGAGAGGGACTGGATTCAGGTGTACACCGAGGTCGAGTAGTGAGGGACTGGAGTCAGGTTTCCACCCAGGTTGAGTAGAGAGGGACTGGATTCAGGTGTACACCCAGGTCGAGTAGTGAGGGACTGGAGTCAGGTGTACACCCAGGTCGAGTAGAGAGGGACTGGATTCAGGTGTACACCCAGGTCGAGTAGTGAGGGACTGGAGTCAGGTTTCCACCCAGGTTGAGTAGTGAGGGACTGGAGTCAGGTGTACACCCAGTTCGAGTAGTGAGGGACTGGAGTCAGGTGTACACCCAGAGCGAGTAGTGAGGGACTGGAGTCACGTGTACACCCAGGTCGAGTAGTGAGGGACTGGAGTCAGGTGTACACCCAGAGCGAGTAGTGAGGGACTGGAGTCACGTGTACACCCAGGTCGAGTAGTGAGGGACTGGAGTCAGGTGGACACCCAGGTCGAGTAGTGAGGGACTGGAGTCAGGTGTACACCCAGTTCGAGTAGTGAGGGACTGGATTCAGGTTTACACCCAGTTCGAGTAGTGAGGGACTGGAGTCAGGTGTACACCTGGAGCGAGTAATGAGGGACTGGAGTCACGTGTACACCCAGGTCGAGTAGTGAGGGACTGGAGTCAGGTGTACACCCAGAGCGAGTAGTGAGGGACTGGAGTCACGTGTACACCCAGGTCGAGTAGTGAGGGACTGGAGTCAGGTGGACACCCAGGTCGAGTAGTGAGGGACTGGAGTCAGGTGTACACCCAGTTCGAGTAGTGAGGGACTGGATTCAGGTTTACACCCAGTTCGAGTAGTGAGGGACTGGAGTCAGGTGTACACCTGGAGCGAGTAATGAGGGACTGGATTCAGGTGTACACCCAGTTCGAGTAGTGAGGGACTGGATTCAGGTGTACACCCAGAGCGAGTAGTGAGGGACTGGAGTCAGGTGTACACCTGGAGCGAGTACTGAGGGACTGGAGTCAGGTGTACACCCAGTTCGAGTAGTGAGGGACTGGATTCAGGTGTACACCCAGGTCGAGTAGTGAGGGACTGGAGTCAGGTGTACACCCAGTTCGAGTAGTGAGGGACTGGATTCAGGTGTACACCCAGAGCGAGTAGTGAGGGACTGGAGTCAGGTGTACACCCAGTTCGAGTAGTGAGGGACTGGAGTCAGGTGTACACCTGGAGCGAGTAATGAGGGACTGGATTCAGGTGTACACCCAGTTCGAGTAGTGAGGGACTGGATTCAGGTGTACACCCAGAGCGAGTAGTGAGGGACTGGAGTCAGGTGTACACCTGGAGCGAGTACTGAGGGACTGGAGTCAGGTGTACACCCAGTTCGAGTAGTGAGGGACTGGATTCAGGTGTACACCCAGGTCGAGTAGTGAGGGACTGGAGTCAGGTGTACACCCAGTTCGAGTAGTGAGGGACTGGATTCAGGTGTACACCCAGAGCGAGTAGTGAGGGACTGGAGTCAGGTGTACACCCAGTTCGAGTAGCGAGGGACTGGATTCAGGTGTACACCCAGAGCGAGTAGTGAGGGACTGGAGTCAGGTGTACACCCAGTTCGAGTAGTGAGGGACTGGATTCAGGTTTACACCCAGTTCGAGTAGTGAGGGACTGGAGTCAGGTGTACACCCAGTTCGAGTAGTGAGGGACTGGATTCAGGTGTACACCCAGGTCGAGTAGTGAGGGACTGGAGTCAGGTGTACACCCAGTTCGAGTAGTGAGGGACTGGATTCAGGTGTACACCCAGAGCGAGTAGTGAGGGACTGGAGTCAGGTGTACACCCAGTTCGAGTAGCGAGGGACTGGATTCAGGTGTACACCCAGAGCGAGTAGTGAGGGACTGGAGTCAGGTGTACACCCAGTTCGAGTAGTGAGGGACTGGATTCAGGTTTACACCCAGTTCGAGTAGTGAGGGACTGGAGTCAGGTGTACACCCAGGTCGAGTAGTGAGGGACTGGAGTCAGGTGTCCACCCAGGTCGAGTAGTGAGGGACTGGAGTCAGGTGTACACCCAGAGTGAGTAGTGAGGGACTGGTGTCATGTGTACACCCAGGCCGAGTAGTGAGGGACTGGAGTCAGGTGTACACCCAGTTCGAGTGTTGAGGGACTGGAGTCAGGTGTACACCCAGTTCGAGTAGTGAGGGACTGGATTCAGATGTCAGAACCTGCTCAAGGAGATGTAAATATTTTGTATTCTCACCGGTAATTTATTCCTCAAATCAATGGGAGTCACAACACTGAATGTCAGATGTCAGACATTTATTAAACAATCATTCATTAAACAAACAGAAAACCCAAAGTTTCCAGCAAAACCCACTGAGTTTTAACCTGAGAATTAAAACGTGTTACAGCCAGCAGATCAGTATACAGATTGGACAGATCTTAACCAGGTTCCAGTCTGTCTGTCCCAACTCCCACTTTTTATATCTTTTCCTTCCCCCTCTACATCACAATTTGTCTCTGTATCCTCCTCCGTCCCCGACAACCCTCCCTATCTCTGTAACCTCCTCCGTCCCCGACAACCCTCCCGATCTCTGTAACCGCCTCCGTCCCGGACAACCCTCCCTATCTCTGTAACCTCCTCCTTCCCCTACAACCCTCCCTATCTCTGTAACTTCCTCCGTCCCCTACAACCCTCCCTATCTCTGTAACCTCCTCCGTCCCCTCCGATCCTCCCTATCTCTGCAACCTCCTCCCGCCCCTACAACCCTCCCTATCTCTGTAACCCCCTCCAGCCCCGACAACCCTCCCTATCTCTGTGACCTCCTCCGTCCCCGACAACCCTCTCTATCTCTGTAACCTCCTCCGTCCCCTGCAACCCTCCCTATCTCTGTAACCTCCTCCATCCCTACAACCCTCCCTAACTCTGTAACTTCCTCCGTCCCCGACAACCCTCCCTATCTCTGTAAACTCCTCCGTCCCCAACAACCCTCCCTATCTCTGTAACCTCCCCCGTTCCCGACAACCCTCCCTATCTCTGTAACCTCCTCCAGCCCCTACAACTCTCCCTATCTCGATAACCTCCTCCGTCCCCCACAAGCCTCCCTAACTCTGTCACCTCCTCCGTCCCCCACAACCCTCCCTATCTCTGTAAGCTCCTCCGTCCCCTACAACCCTCCCTAACTCTGTAACCTCCTCCATCCCCTACAACTCTCCCTATCTCTGTAACCTCCTCCGTCCCCTACAACCGTCCCTATCTCTGTAACCTCCTCCGTCCCCTACAACCCTCCCTATCTATGTAACCTCCTCCGTCCCCAACAACCCTCCCTGTCTCTGTAACCTCCTTCGTCCTGTACAACTCTCCCTATGTCTGTAACCGATTCCGTCCCCTACAAGCCTCCCTATCTCTGTAACCTCCTCCGTACCGTACAACCCTCCCTATCCCTGTAACCTACTCCATCCCCTACAACTCTCCCTATCTCTGTAACCTCCTCCGTCCTGTACAACCCTCCCTATCTCTGTAACCTCTTCCATCCCCTGCAACTCTCCCTATCTCTGTAACCTCCTCCGTCCTGTACAACTCTCCCTAAATCTGTAACCTCCTCCATCCCCTACAACCCTCCCTAACTCTGTAACCTCCTCCGTCCCCTACAACCCTCCCTAACTCTGTAACCTCCTCCATCCCCGACAACTCTGCCTACTTCTGAATCCTCCTCCAGCGCCTTCAACCCTCCCTATCTCTGTACCCTCATCACGCCTTGCAACTCTCCGATAACTCTGTACTCCTCTAATTTAAAAAAAAGCTCTTTTTAAACCCCTATTTAAATCCCCCTTTACAACCCCTTACAAATAAAATCTCTGCAGTAAATCAATACACCCTGTTAAAACAGTTACTAAACACCTCAAACAGCTTTTAATAAACCGAGTTTGAAACCCTTTTAAACACATTTAAAACCCGCTTATATGTCCTTCTAAAACCCTTAAAAATCCCTAAATAAAGCACTTTAAACTATTTCAAAACAACATCAAAAACCATTTAAACAGCTTTAAGACAATAAAATAAATGATTTTAAACTTCTTCAGAACTCGATTCCAAACCTTTTCTGAACAGCTGTGAAACCCTTTATAATCCCATTTAAAAATATCTTTAAAAGCACGATAGAAACTACTTTTAAACACCTTTAATATCCCTTTAGAAACCCATTTCAATAACTTTTGAAGCCCTTTATAAACCCCTTTTAAAACATTTTACAAAACTCATTGTGAACACACACACAGACACAAACACACAAACACAGACACAGATAAACACACACAAACACAGACACATACAGACAAACACACACAAACAAACACAGACAAACACACACACAAACACAGACGCATACAGATAAACACAGACAAACACACACACAAACACAGACGCATACAGATAAACACAGACAAACACACACACAAACACAGACACATACAGATGAACACATACGAACACACACAGACACAAACACACAGACACAAACTGACAGAAACGCATCAGCCCAGATCGGGTTGTAATCCACCCGCTGACAATCCCGGATCGTCCGGCTCATTTCCTTTTCTTCTTCCCAACGTTATCCGGCTCCCCACCTCCAGGCGTCAGCCGCACTTTCTTTCACGGGAGATGGTCTCTTTGCATGTCCTCGACCTGGGAATGGATGGGAATCACCTGGTGAGGAGTCAGCTACGATAGGGAGGGATCGCAGTTATACCGCAACTCACCGCGGGCTCTCAGGAAACATCAGCGAGACCCTAACAGCAGCGGGGAATCTCCTTCACACCAAGGGGAGTCTCCTCCCCTTAACACCAGGTTACTGACTGCTCATTGAACATCTGAGGAATCCCTTTCCCAGCAGTTCAATCAAACATTTTCCATCGATTGAGGAAGGGAATGCCCATCACTAACCACTTCTCAATGCCAACTGCCGATGGGCAGTTAATGCCAACCAGAAATGGGTAAGCAATGGGAATTAGGAATCCTGACTGGGGAGGATTTCTGAATGCTAACTAGCGATGGTTATTCAATGCTAACTAGGAGTGGTTAATCAGTATTAACCAGGGATGATCTATTAAGGCTGACCAGGCCTGGTTACTCAATGCCAGCCTTGCCCAGCGATCCCGGCGCTCGGAGAATGACTGGGGAATAAATCCCTCACCTGGCGGAAATAGGCTTTCTTTTCGTCGAGAGTCTCCGGTTTCCTTTCCCCGACATACATCACCTGGAAATCGACACTGAGCTTCTCACAGTCCTCCTCCGACAAGTCCAGCATCACTGCAACATGGAGAGGGGCAAAGTTTTCAGACGCCAGCCGACCCCAAACACACCATCATCACCCTCCCGCCCCGAGTAGAGTTAGAGGCCAGAATGCTAACCGGGTATGGCGGGTGGGGTAGGGAGAGGTGAGAGGAGGGGGCAAGCTCGGGGGTGGCAGAGCAATCGACGGGTTCTTCGACACTGGGAGCTGCACAATCCGAGGCAGACAGCCCATGACCAATCGCTGTCACTGAATGCCCTCCCGCAGCTCCTCGCTGAGTGTCGAGGAGGCTGCCCCACACCTCCAGCCTCACAGTGCAATGGGGAGGGGGCAAGAAATTGGGTCACACCCCATGGCGAAGGCATCCAAACACCGGGAGCCAATGGAAAGATAGTTTAAGGGGAGTGGGTTTCCCTGTTCAGATTGGGGAGAGATTTGCCCTGTTAACTTGCTCTGAGAAAGCCAATTAAAAAGCAGGATATTTGGGAGGTTCCAAGCAGGAAATGATCCCGGATTATATCAGGGACTGAGGGTTCCGGGGCTCGGACCCTGGATGATTCTGATTGGATCTTTCCTACCACCAGCTGATGGATACCTGGCCTGGAATGTCCCGCCTCTGAGGGTTTGCAGTCAGCGCCTGGTGCTGGTCCAGGACTTGTCCTCCTCCCGGGACCTGCAATGAAAAATCAGTCTCATGGGAACTGGAGGATGGAGGAACATCCCTGGGGAATGAGTGGCTCCTCCTGCTCTGTCTGGGCTCCTCACAGCACCGGGTCGGGCATTTAACTGCTGGGCACAGATGCAAGAGACAATGCAGGACTGAAGAAGTGAGAGACAGAGAGAGTGAGAGAGAGAAAGGGGAGAGGGAGAGAGACAGATGGAAACACAGAGACGGAGAGACACTGACAGTGTGAGAGATAGGGAATCAGAGGGAGAATCATGGAGGAAACAGAGAGAGAGGAAGAGGGAGAGAGATAGATGGAAATGCAGAGACGGAGAGACACTGACAGTGTGAGAGACAGAGAGTGAGAGAGAGAGAGAGAGAAACACAGAAAGAGAGGGAGAGAGCAAAAACAGAGAGAAGCACAGAGAGATAAATTGACAGAGACATGGAGAGAGGTAGGGAGAGAAAGTGATAGAGAGAGAGAGAGAGGCAGAGAGAAATAAACCGAGTCAGAGTTCAGTTCAATTTCTCAATATTGATATCAAAGACAGTTTCCATCAGAATTCCAGGCTCACACTCTGTCTGGAGTCAGTCATTGTGAAACTATCCCATCAGAAAGTAAGAACATCCCAAACTTTTGATGTAGGTTTACTGGAACTTAGCTCAATGTAAATATCTTTTGTGTAATTTCAGGTGCTGTAAATCTCAATTCAAACAGAGCAATGGGCTTCATTTCGAGTGGAATTGAATTCAAAGGCGGAGACATTACATTAAACATCACTAGAATCTCGGTTCGAGCACACTCGGAGCACTGCACACAGTTCCGGTCTCCATACCCCTCAGTTAGACCACACTCGGAGCACTGTGCACAGTTCCAGTCTCCATATCCCTCAGTTAGACCACACTCGGAGCACTGTGCACAGTTCCGGTCTCCATACCCCTCAGTTAGACCACACTCGGAGCACTGCACACAGTTCCAGTCTCCATATCCCTCAGTTAGACCACACTCGGTGCACTGCATACAGTTCCAGTCTCCATATCCCTCAGTTAGACCACACTCGGAGCACTGCACACAGTTCCAGTCTCCATATCCCTCAGTTAGACCACACTCGGAGAACTGCACACAGTTCCAGTCTCCATACCCCTCAGTTAGACCACACTGGGAGCACTGCACACAGTTCCGGTCTCCATATCCCTCAGATAGACCACACTCGGAGCACTTCACACAGTTCCAGTCTCCATATCCCTCAGTTAGACCACACTCGGAGCACTGCACACAGTTCCAATCTCCATATCCCTCAGTTAGACCACACTGGGAGCACTGCACACAGTTCCAGTCTCCATATCCCTCAGTTAGACCACACTCGGAGCACTTCACACAGTTCCAGTCTCCATATCCCTCAGTTAGACCACACTCGGAGCACTGCACACAGTTCCAATCTCCATGTCCCTCAGTTAGACCACACTCGGAGCACTGCACACAGTTCCAGTCTCCATATCCCTCAGTTAGACCACACTCGGAGCACTGCACACAGTTCCAGTCTCCATATCCCTCAGTTAGACCACACTGGGAGCACTGCACACAGTTCCAATCTCCATATCCCTCAGTTAGACCACACTGGGAGCACTGCACACAGTTCCAGTCTCCATATCCCTCAGTTAGACCACACTGGGAGCACTGTACACAGTTCCAGTCTCCATATCCCTCAGTTAGACCACACTCGGAGCACTGCACACAGTTCCAGTCTCCATATCCCTCAGTTAGACCACACTCGGAGCACTGCACACAGTTCCAGTCTCCATATCCCTCAGTTAGACCACACTCGGAGCACTGCACACAGTTCCAGTCTCCATATCCCTCAGTTAGACCACACTGGGAGCACTGCACACAGTTCCAATCTCCATATCCCTCAGTTAGACCACACTGGGAGCACTGCACACAGTTCCAGTCTCCATATCCCTCAGTTAGACCACACTGGGAGCACTGCACACAGTTCCAGTCTCCATATCCCTCAGTTAGACCACACTCGGAGCACTGCACACAGTTCCAGTCTCCATATCCCTCTGTTAGACCACACTGGGAGCACTGTACACAGTTCCGCTCTCCATATCCCTCAGTTAGACCACATTCGGAGCATTGCACACAGTTCCGCTCTCCATATCCCTCTGTTAGACCACACTGGGAGCACTGTACACAGTTCCGCTCTCCATATCCCTCAGTTAGACCACATTCGGAGCACTGTACACAGTTCCGCTCTCCATATCCCTCAGTTAGACCACACTTGGGGAGGTGAGTCAGGGTAGGAGGATGATTGTGTGGAATATAAACACCAGTGTGGACAAGTTGGGCTGATTCTCCTGCTCCTGTTCTGTAAATTCCACATCCACCATTCAGCTCCACAGTGTTAGACTCAGATCCTCCTGGTATCACAGACTCTCTCCCCCTCCAACACCCCGCCTGTGTTATGCCCCCTTACTAGAAGGACACAGAGCTCCCCACTGCTGACAGCTCGATCACAAGCCCTGACTGCCCAGGCTGTTCTGAACTGGTAAATCAGAGGAAGATTGGAGAGGGTCGGAGGCAGCCTGTCCTCGGAGGAAGATCACAGTTGAGACTGAGCGAGTCTCAGGGAGTGAGTGTGTTTCAGGAGTCACATTGGGTGAAAGGTCTGATTGACACTGGTTCAGCTCCAGCAGGAGTATTGTGGTGGAGGCAGATTCAATCGAGGATTCAGAATGAAATTCGATGAATTTCTGGAGGGTAAACACGTTTTCAGGGCTGTGGGGAAAGGGCGGGGAAGTGCAACTACTGACATTGGTCTTTCAGAGTGCTGGTATTAACTCAATGGGCCGAATGGTCTCCGTCTGTGCTCTAACTGTCCTATAATTCTATGATCGAACCCCACAAGACGGATACTTGAGTAGGACGATACTCCTGGGGTAGAGGAAGATTTCCCCACGGATTCTGCAACTGATTGTTTCTCGGTTCCCCGAGTTGTGGAAATCTCCAGATCGGGAAGAAAGGAGATGAAACACGGGTGAGTGCAGGAGTGAGAGAAAATTTCAACTGGTCACACAGTACAGGAATAATGGGCTGAAGGGCCTCATTCCGTGCTGTAACCAGTCTCTGATTCTATGATTCCATGATGATAACCCCACAAGGCAGATACCTGATGTTCCAGACACCACTGGGGGAGACGATGATCCGCCGGTGGATTCTCGAGTTGATTCTTCCTCGGGTTCCTCAGTTACAGCTGTCTCTGGATCTGTAATAAAGGAAGAGGGCAGAGTGGAGAAAACCCGAAGAGATCGTACGTTTTGTACTGGAGTCCAGTCAGTGTCAGACTCTCATCTTTATCAAACCCTCGAGCACCCAATCCTACTCCCCGTGACACAGAACATCCCAGAATCACCCTCCTGGGTCATAGAGAAACAGCAATGTACCTGTACAATACGCAGCACAATAGAATAACGACTTCAACTCATAAACAAAGTAACTGTTGCAGTTTTTGATCTTTATCTCATGGACCCACCGACAGGGATTTCCTTCCCAGTGTAAACAAACTGTCCTGGTTACTTCCCCCTGTCCCACGGTGGGATGGGAACCTGAAATGAGAGTTTATAAATATTGAAGACTGTAACCCATGTGAACAGTGCTGGACAGTGAATGTAAATCTGATATTATAAAGGCTGAAATTACCCTGTAACCAGCCTGTGGCAAGTGTGGAGCAGTGATGATATGGGACAACAGTCTCCGGAATCTTCCATCCACCAGAACTGAAACAACAAACACAGAGTCAGTCCCTGAATTGTAACCATCCATGGTAAATCCCCTGGACCTGATGATCTACATCCCAGAGTGTTGAAAGATGTGGCTGTAGAGATAGTTGAGGCATTGGTGATCATCTTTCAAAATTCGACAGATTCTGGAATGCTTCCTGCAGATTGGAAGGCAGCAAATGTGATCGCACTATTTAAGGAAGGAGGGAGAGAGGAACCAGGGAATTACAGACCCGTTCGCCTGACATCAGTACCAGGGAAAATGCTGGAATCGATTATAAAGGATGTGATAAGTAGACACTGAGAAAATAATGATAGGTTTGGGAAGATTCAACATGGATTTATGAAAGAGAAATCATGTCTGACAAACTTGTAGAGATTTTGGAGGATGTAACGAACAGAATAGATGAGGGGGAACTGGTGGATGTGGTATATTTAGATTTACAGAAGGCTTTCGATCATGTCCCACACAAGAGGCTAACAACCAAAATTAGAGCACATGGGACTGGGGTAATGTACTGGCGTGGATTGAGAATTGGTTAACGGACAGAAAACGTTAAAATAAACGGGTCATTTTCAGGTTGGCAGGCGGTGACAAGTGGGGAACCGCAAGGATCCATGCTTGGGCCACAGCCCTTAGCAATGTATATCAAAGATTTATATTCACCTCGAACCCTGGTATCTCCCTTTCCACTCTGTCCCCGTTCTCTATTCTCTGCTATACTGACCATGTCCCTCATTCTCCCTGTTTCTCTCTGCAGTCTCTGGTTCGTCTCCTTTCTCAGTCTCCCTGCAGTTTCTGTTCCTACACTCACACATTGTTCTCTTTTTTGCACTTACTCCTCCGTCACTGAGAGCTTTATCTGAAATTGTGCCTTTGTGTTACCTTTTAAATCTGTACCATCCATAGTGAAGGTTCCTGTCACACTTCACCTGACCGGAGCACTCAGTCCAAGTACAATCGATGCTCCTCCAGGGCTGGTCCAGGACTGTGTGATTTACACACGGGTCAGTGAGTGTCGAGTCTGTGACTGAGTGACAGAAAGATGTTTAATGTTAATATAAAGTATGGTTAATGTTGAACAGCATCTTGATCCCTCCCGAAATTCCAATAATCCCAGTTTCACTGTCCTCCGTGGTAGAAAATCCCCCGGATTAAAGACGGAACATTTCCTCCTTCTCTAAACCAGGTTTCCATCTGTCACCCAGCTCAGCCACCCCATCTAACTCACTGCTCACTGACAGTCCTCCCTATTCTAGATTAACCATCAGCTCTCAGGAAACAGAAAACAGTAAAGTACGCAACTTCACTTCATCTCAATAGAAAAGCTGTACATGTTCAGTGTGAGATATCATGGGGTAACTCGGTCCCCAGGTGAACACTGAGTAC
The DNA here is from genome assembly GCF_036365525.1 of Heterodontus francisci. Taxonomy (NCBI): domain Eukaryota; kingdom Metazoa; phylum Chordata; class Chondrichthyes; order Heterodontiformes; family Heterodontidae; genus Heterodontus; species Heterodontus francisci. The sequence continues at coordinate 422,613 of NW_027141121.1, read as the reverse complement.
AGACAGTGAGAGACACTCGATGGTCAATGTGAGATATCATGGGCTATCTCAGTCTCCTGGTGAGCACTGAGTATAGATAGTGAGAGACACTCGATGGTCAGTGTGAGATATCATGGGGTATCTCAGTCCCCAGGTGAACACTGAGTACAGACAGTGAGAGACACTCGATGGTCAGTGTGAGATATCATGGGGTATCTCAGTCCCCAGGTGAACACTGAGTACAGACAGTGAGAGACACTCGATGGTCAGTGTGAGATATCATGGGGTATCTCAGTCCCCAGGTAAACACTGAGTACAGACAGTGACAGACACTCGATGGTCAGTGTGAGGTATCATGGGGCATCTCAGTCCCCAGGTGAACACTGAGTACAGACAGTGAGAGACACTCGATGGTCAGTGAGAGATATCATGGGGTATCTCAGTCCCCAGGTGAACACTGAGTACAGACAGTGAGAGACACGCGATGGTCAGTGTGATATATCATGGGGTATCTCAGTCCCCAGGTGAACACTGAGTACAGACAGTGAGAGACACTCGATGGTCAGTGTGAGATATCATGTGGTATCTTTGTCCCACAAAACATACTGGCCCCTGGAGAGAGAGTGTGTTGTGCCCAGGTCTACACTGGGGGTCTAACACCATCCATGGGCACTGCCAGGAAGGGAGTGACTGGTCAACACGGACAGCAGAGTCTGGTTCAGTTCCCTGGAGTTTCACTGATGTTCACTTTGTGTTTCACATCCTTTATTCACTGTGTCCCTGACAATAAGGAGGGAAGCGAGTAAACTGTCTCATTTCTGTGGGTGACCACGGGACATCCCAGAATCACCCATCTGCACCATATACAAACAGCAATCTACCTGTACAATAAACAGCATTAGGGACGGGTGGAGGCTTCAACTCATAAACAAAATAACTGCTGCAGTTTTTGATCTTTATTTCCTGGGTCCAGCGGCAGCGATTTCCAATCCAGTTAAAACAAACTGTCCTCGTTACTTCCCCCTGTCCCACACTGGGATGGAAACCTGAAATGAGAGTTTATAAATATTGAAGAATGTAACTGATGTGAACAGTGCTGGACAGTGAATGTAAATCTGATATTATAAAGACTGAAATTACCCTGTAACCAGCCTGTGGCACGTGTGGAGCAGTGATACTGTGGGACAGCAGTCTCCGGAATCTTCCATCCACCAGAACTGAAACAATAATCACAGAGTCAGTCCCTGAACTGATGTTAAATATTAACCGTTAGAGAAACTGTTAGCGCCAGAGATTACCAGAACTAGGGGAAATCCCTTACTCACCCTGTCCCCGTTCTATATTCCCTCTATCCTCACTATCTCCCTTTACTCTCTGTCCCTATTCTATACTCCCTCAATCCTGAGTGTCCCTCTTTGGTCTCTGACCCTATTCTCCATCCCCTCTTTCCCAGTTATTTCCCTTTATCCTCCCTATACCTCTCTGTAGATGTCTGTTATTGCCCTTTCCCTGTATCCACTCTCTGTCCCATTGCCCTGACTGATAATCCCAGTCTCCCAAAACTTCCTCTTCCTACTGTTGTGACCCAGGTGGGAGAAGTGCACTGTTAATTCAGTCCCATTTCTCCACAGGTCACAACTTATATTTAAACTTTCCCACTTATGAAACAACCAATCAGATACTCTTTTTGTCCCCAGGAGAAAACACAGCTTCCAGTTTTCTTTCATAAAGAACTAAATGATCCATTTATCATTGACCAATAATGAACCAGATACGCAAATTGAAATATTAAAGGTCCTTATTTTTTTCCTTGCCTTCACACATACACTCACATACACAACTGGTTAACCGGTGGGGAAAAGGTTTTTGTTTACAGCTGTTACAAAGAAACAGCAAGAGTTAAGTAACTGCATTTCAGCTTAAACGTTGGTGTGGAAAGAAGTGATCTGTTTTTGGTGACGTCTCCCAAAGGCGAATAGCTGGCTGCCACTAGCAATCCTCCTTGAACAGTACTTTTCAGGTGTTGTTGATGAACAGTCTGGGTAGGCTTTCAAAGATATTCAGCGGAGAAGGCCTCACACCGGTCTTACATCAGATGTGCAGCGGCAAAGGTTACAATTCAAACACATTCGATGCAAAGTTCCTTCAAAGATGCAAGGTTTCTGCAAACATTCAGGATTTCTTCAAATGCAGGAGACAACAGTAAAACATGATATAGGATTTACTTTTCAAGAGAGAAAGGTGGGCTGGCTCGATGTTCTGCTCCCCTGGCAGGATAATAATAGACACCAACTGCCCTTGGCAAAACATACACTGGCTTTTTAACAGTTAAAACGAAACAAAATACATTTCCAGAGGCAAGTCTAATGAAAGCCATAAATCCTGACTTGTGAAATACCTCTTCAGGAAAAGGCCCTGCTGTGTTTACTTGAAATCATGTGCCTTCCAATATAAACTTGTTCACTGCTCAACCTTCTGTTGGCTTTCCTTTTACAAAAACACCCGAGTTCATCAATCTCCAGATGAGAGCATGACCAGAATTCATAGAAGCCTTGTCAGCTTTTAAAATACAGATTCTCAAGTTTTAACAAACAATGGAAACCCATGTAACACTGCACTCACACTTGGTTCTGTTTTGTACATCCACTCCTCCCTCATTTATTCGTTTTTCTGAAATTGCCCCTTTACATTACCTGTGAAATCTGTACCATCCTTGAAGAAGATTCCAATCACTCATCACCTGGCTGGAGCACTCATTCGCAGTACAATCGATGCTCCTCCAGGGCTGGTCCAGGACTTTGTGATTCACACACGGGTCAGTGAGTGCCGAGTCTGTGACTGTGTGACACAAAGATGTTTAGTGTTAACATAAAGGACAGCTGATGTTACACAGTGGCCTGTACCCTCCCGCAGTAACAATAACCACAGTTTCACTCTCCGCCCTGGAGGAAAATCCACCGGATTAAAGCTGGAAAATTTCCTCCTTCTCTAAACCAGGTTTCCATCTGTCTCCCAGATCAGCCTCCCCTTCTAACACACTGCTCACAGACAGTCCTCCCTATTCTAGATTTACCATCAGCTCTCAAGTTACAGAAAGCAGTAAATATATCAGCTTCACTTCATCCCAATAGAAAAGCTGCACATGTTCAGTGAGAGAGATCATGGGGCATCTCAGTCCCTGTGTCAACACGGAGTACAGACAGTGAGGGACACTCAATGGTCAGAGTGAGAGATCATGGGGCATCTCAGTCCCTGTGTCAACACGGAGTACAGACAGTGAGAGACACTCGATGGTCAGTGTGTGATATCATGGGGTATCTCAGTCTCCGGGTGAACACTGAGTACAGACAGTGAGGGACATTCGATGGTCAGTGTGAGATATCATGGGGTATCTCAGTCTCCGGGTGAACACTGAGTACAGAGAGTGAGAGAAACTCGATGGTCAGTGTGAGATATCATGTGATATCTCAGTCCACAGGTGAACACAGAGTACAGACAGTGAGAGATACTCGATGGTCAGTGTGAGATATCATGGGGTATCTCAGTCCCCAGGTGAGCACTGAGTACAGACAGTCAGAGAGACGCGATGGTCACTGAGAGATATGGTGGGGTATCTCAGTCCGCGGGTGAACACTGAGTACAGACAGTGAGAGACACTCGATGGTCTGTGTGAGGTATCATGGGGTATCTCAGTCCCCAGGTGAACACTGAGTATAGACAGTGAGAGACAATCGATGGTCTGGGTGAGATATCATGGGGTATCTCAGTCTCCGGGTGAACACTGAGTACAGAGAGTGAAGGACACTCGATGATTTGTCTGAGATATCATGGGGTATCTCAGTCCCCAGGTGAACATTGAGTACAGATAGTGAGAGACACTCGATGGTCAATGTGAGATATCATGGTTGATCTCAGTACCCAGGTGAGCACTGAGTACAGACAGTGAGAGACACGCGATGGTCACTGAGAGATATCATGGGGTATCTCAGTCCCCAGGTGAACATTGAGTACAGACAGTGAGAGACACTCGATGGTCAGTGTGAGATGTCACGGGGTATTTCAGTCTCCGGTTGAACACTGTGTACAGATAGTGAGAGACACGCGATGGTCACTGAGAGATATCATGAGGTATCTCAGTCCCCAGGTGAACACTGAGTAAGGAGAGTGATAGACACTCGATGCTCAGTGTGTGATATCATGGGGTATCTCAGTCCCCAGGTGAGCACTGAGTACAAACAGTGAGAGACACGCGATGGTCACTGAGAGATATCATGGGGTATCTCAGTCCCCAGGTGAGCACTGAGTACAGACAGTGAGAGACACGCGATGGTCACTGAGAGATATCGTGGGGTATCTCAGTCCGCGGGTGAACACTGAGTACAGACAGTGAGGGACACTTTATGGTGAGTGTGAGATTTCCTGGGGTATCTCAGTCCTCTGGTGAACACTGAGCACAGACAGTGAAAGACACTTGATGGTCATTCTGAGATATCATGGGGTATCTCAGTCCCCAGTTGAGCACTGAGTACAGACAGTGAGAGGCACTCGATGGTCAGTGTGAGATATAATGGGGTATCTCAGTCCCCGAGTGAGCACTGAGTACAGACAGTGAGAGACACTCGATGGTCATTGTGTGATATCATGGGGTATCTCAGTCCCCAGGTGAACACTGAGTACAGACAGTGAGAGGCACTCGATGGTCAGTGTGAGATATAATGGGGTATCTCAGTCCCCAGGTGAACACTGAGTACAGACAGTGAGAGACACTCGATGTTCTGTGTGAGATATCATGGGGTATCTCTGTCCCCAGGTCAACACTGAGTACAGACAGTGAGAGATACTCGATGGTCAGTGTGAGATATAATGGGTATCTGAGTCCACAGGTGAGCACTGAGTACAGACTGTGAGAGACACTCGATGTTCTGTGTGAGATATCATGGGGTATCTCTGTCCCCAGGTGAACACTGAGTACAGGGAGTGAGAGACTCTCGATGGTCAGTGTGAGATATCATGGGGTTTCTCAGTCCCCAGGTGAACACTGAGTACAGACAGTGAGAGAAAATCGATGGTCAGTGTGAGATATCATGGGGTATCTCATTCCACAGGTGAGCACTGAGTACAGACAGTGAGAGACACTCGATGGTCAGTGTGAGATATCACGGGGTATCTAAGCCCCCAGGTGAGCACTGTGTACAGACAGTGAGAGACACTCGATGGTCAGTGTGTGATATCATGGGGTATCTCAGGCCCCAGGTGAGCACTGAGTACAGACAGTGAGAGACACTCGATGGTCAGTGTGAGAAATAATGCGGTATCTCTTCTCCGGGTGAAAACTGAGGACAGACAGTGAGATATACTCGATGGTCAGTGTGAGATATCATGGGGTATCTCAGACCCCAGGTGAACACTGAGTACAGACAGTGCGAGGCACTCGATGGTCAGTGAGAGATATCATGGGGTATCTCTGTCCCCAGGTGAACACTGAGTACAGACAGTGAGAGACACTCGATGGTCAGTGTGAGATATCATGGAGTATCTCAGTCCCCAGGTGAGCACAGATTACAGACAGTGAGAGACACGTGATGGTCACTGAGATATATCATGGGGTATCTGAGGCCCCAGGTGAGCACTGAGTAAAGACAGCCAGAGACACTCGATGGTCAGTGTGAGATATCATAGGGTATCTCAGTCCCCACATGAACACTGAGTGAAGACAGTGAGAGACACTCGATGGTCAGTGTGAGATATCATGGGGTATCTCAGTCCCCGGGTGAGCACTGAGTACAGACAGTGAGAGACACTCGATGGTCAGTGTGAGATATCATGGGGTATCTCAGTCCCCAGGTGAGCACTGAGTACATACAGTGAGAGACACGCGATGGTCACTGAGAGATAACATGGGGTATCTCAGTCCCCGGGTGAGCACTGAGTACAGACAGTGAGAGACACGCGATGGTCACTGAGAGATATCATGGGATATCTCAGTCCCCGGGTGAGCACTGAGAATAGACAGTGAGAGACACTCGATGGTCAGTGATAGATATCATGGGGTATCTCAGTCCCCAGGTGAACACTGAGTACAGACAGTGAGAGACACTTGATGGTCAGTGTGAGATACCATGGGGTATCTCAGTCCCCAGGTGAACATTGAGTACAGACAGTGAGAGACACGCGATGGTCAGGCTGAGATATCATGGGATATCTCAGTCCCCAGGTGAACACTGAGTACAGACAGTGAGAGACACTCGATGGTCAGTGTGAGATATCATGGGGTATCTCAGTCTCCTGTTGTACACTGAGCACAGACAGCGAGAGACACTTGATGGTCATTCTGAGATATCATGGGGTATCTCAGTCTCCGGTTCAACACTGAGCACAGACAGTGAGAGACACTCGATGGTCAGTGTGAGATATCATGGTGTATCTCAGTCTCCGGGTGAACACTGAGCACAGACAGTGAGAGACACTCGATGGTCAGTGTGAGATATCATGGTGTATCTCAGTCTCCGGGTGAACACTGAGGACAGACAGTGAGAGACACGCGATGGTCAGTGTGAGATGTCACGGGGCATCTCTGTCTCCGATGGAACACTGTCTACAGATAGTGAGAGACACGTGATGGTCACTGAGAGAGATCATGGGGTATCTCAGTCCCCAAGTGAGCACTGAGTACAGACAGTGAGAGACACTCGATGGTCAGTATGTGATATCATGGGTTATCTCATTCCCCAGGTGAACACTGAGTACAGAGAGTGAGAGACACTCGATGGTCAGTGTGAGATATCATGGGGGATCTCAGTCCCCAGGTGAACACTGAGCACAGACAGTGAGAGACACTCGATGGTCACTGAGAGTTATCATGGGGTATCTCAGTCCCAAGGCGAACACTGAGTACAGAGAGTGAGAGACACTCGATGGTCAGTGTGAGATATCACGGGGTATCTCAGTCCCCAGGTGAGCACTGAGCACAGACAGTGAGAGACACGCTATGGTCACTGAGAGATATCATGTGGCATCTCAGTCCCCGAGTGAGCACTGCGTGCAGACAGTGAGAGAATCGCGACGGTCAGTTTGTGATATCATGGGGTATCTCAGTCCCCAGGTGAACACTGAGTGCAGACAGTGAGAAACACTCGATGGTCAGTGTGTGATATCATGGGGTATCTCAGTCCCCTGGTGAACACTGAGTACAGACAGTGAGCGACACTCGATGGTCCGTGTGAGAAATAATGCGGTACCTCAGTCTCCGGGTGAACACTGAGTACAGACAGTGCGAGACACTCGATGGTCAGTGTGAGATATCATGGTGTATCTCAGTCTCCGGGTGAACACTGAGGACAGAGAGTGAGAGAAAATCGATGGTCACTGTGAGATATCAAGGGGTATCTCTTTCCCCAGGTGAGCACTGAGTACAGACAGTGAGAGACACTCGATGGTCAGTGTGAGATATCATGGGGTATCTCAATCCCCAGGTGAACACTGAGTACAGAGAGTGAGAGACAATCGATGGTCAGTGTGAGATATCATGGTGTATCTCAGTCTCCGGGTGAACACTGAGGACAGAGAGTGAGAGAAAATCGATGGTCACTGAGAGATATCATGCGGTATCTGAGACCCCAGGTGAGCACTGAGTAAAGACAGCGAGAGACACTCGATGGTCAGTGTGAGATATCATGGGGTATCTCAATCCCCAGGTGAACACTGAGTACAGAGAGTGAGAGACAATCGATGGTCAGTGTGAGACATCATGGGGTATCTCAGTCCCCGGGTGAGCAATGAGTACATTCAGTGATAGACACGCGATGGTCACTGAGAGATATCATGGGGTGTCTCAGTCCCCGTGTTAGCACTGAGAACAGACAGTGAGAGACACGCTATGGTCAATGAGTGATATCATGGGGTATCTCAGTCCCCAGGTGAACACTGAGTACAGACAGTGAGAGAATCGCGACGGTCAGTGTGTGATATCATGGGGTATCTCAGTCCCCTGGTGAACACTGAGTACAGACAGTGAGAGACACTCGATGGTCAGTGTGAGAAATAATGAGGTACCTCAGTCTCCGGGTGAACACTGAGTACAGACAGTGAGAGACAAGCGATGGTCACTGAGAGATATCATGGGGTATCTCAGTCCCCGGGTGAGCACTGAGTACAGACAGTGAGAGACACGCGATGGTCACTGAGAGATATCATGGGGTATCTCAGTCCCCGGGTGAGCACTGAGAACAGACAGTGAGAGACACGCGATGGTCACTGAGAGATATCATGGGGTATCTCAGTCTCCGGTTGAACACTGAGCACAGACAGTGAGAGACACACGATGGTCAGTGTGAAATATCATGGGGTATCTCAGTCCCCAGTTGAGCACTGAGTACATACAGTGAGAGACACTCGATGGTCAGTGTGAGATATCATGGGTTATCTCAGTCCCCAGGTGAACACTGAGTACAGAGAGTGAGAGACTCTCGATGTTCAGTGTGAGATATCATGGGGTTTCTCACTCCCCAGGTGAACACTGAGTACAGACAGTGAGAGACACTCGATGTTCAGTGTGAGATATCACGGGGTATCTAAGTCCCCAGGTGAACGCTGAGTACAGACAGTGAGAGACACGCGATGGTCACTCAGTGATATCATGGGGTATCTCAGTCCCCGAGTGAACACTGAGTACAGACAGTGTGAGACACTCGATGGTCAGTGTGAGAAATAATGCGGTATCCCAGTCTCTGGGTGAATACTGAGGACAGAAAGTGAGATATACTCGATGGTCAGTGTGTGATATCCTGGGGTATCTCAGTCCCCAGGTGAAAACTGAGTACAGACAGTGAGAGACACTCGATGGTCAGTGTGAGATATCATGGGGTATCTCAGTCCCCAGGTGAACACTGAGTACAGAGAGTGAGAGACACTTGATGTTCAGTGTGAGATATCATGGGGTATCTCAGTCCCCAGGTGAACACTGAGTACAGACAGTGAGAGAAACTCGATGGTCAGTGTGAGATATCATGGGGTATCTCAGTCCACAGGTGAGCACTGAGTACAGACAGTGAGAGACACGCTATGGTCACTGAGAGATATCATGGGGTATCTCAGTCCCCGAGTGAACACTGAGCACAGACAGTGAGAGACACTCGATGGTCAGTGTGTGATATCATGGGGTATCTCAGGACCCAGGTGAGCACTGAGTACAGACAGTGAGAGACACTCGATGGTCACTGTGAGATATTATCGGATATCTCAGTCCCCAGGTGAACACTGAGTACAGACAGTGAGAGACACTCGATGGTCAGAGTGAGATATTATGGGGTATCTTAGTCCCCAGGTGAACTCTGAGTACAGACAGTGAGAGACACTTGATGGTCAGTGTGAGATATCATGGGGTATCTCAGTCCCCAGGTGAACACTGAGTACAGACAGTGAGAGACACGCGATGGTCACTGAGAGATATCATGTGGTATCTCAGTCCAAGTGTGAACACTGAGTACAGACAGTGAGACACACTCGATGGTCAGTGTGAGATATCATGGGGTATCTCAGTCTCCTGTTGAACACTGAGCACAGACAGTGAAAGACACTTGATGGTCATTCTGAGATATCATGGGGTATCTCAGTCCCCAGTTGAGCACTGAGTACAGACAGTGAGAGACACTTTATGCTAAGTCTGAGATATCATGGGGTATCTCCGTCCCCAGGTGAACACTTAGCACAGACAGTGAGAGACACTCGATGGTCAGTGTGTGATATCATGGGGTATCTCAGTCCCCAGGTGAACACTGTGTAAAGATAGTGAGAGACACGTGATGGTCACTGAGAGATATCATGTGGTATCTCAGTCCCCAAGTGAACACTGAGTACAGACAGTGAGAGAATCGCGACGGTTAGTGTGTGATATCATGGGGTATCTCAGTCCCCAGGTGAACACTGAGTACAGACAGGGAGAGACACTCGATGGTCAGTGTGAGATATCACGGGGTATCTTAGGTCCCAGGTGAGCACTGAGTACCGACAGTGCGAGACACTCGATGGTCAGTGTGAGATATTATCGGGTATCTCAGTCTCCGGGTGAACACTGAGGACAGAGAGTGAGAGACACTCGATGGTCAGTGTGAGATATCATGGAGTATCTCAGTCCCCAGGTAAACAGTGAGTACAGACAGTGAGAGACACTCGATGGTCAGTGTGAGATATCATGGGGTATCTCAGTCCCCAGGTGAACACTGAGTACAGACAGTGAGAGACATGCGATAGTCAATGTGAGATATCATGGGGTATCTCTGTCGCCAGGTGAACACTGTGTACAGACAGTGAGAGACACTCGATGGTCAGTGTGTGATATCCTGGGGTATCTCAGTCCCCACATGAACACTGAGTGCAGACAGTGAGAGACACTCGATGGTCAGTGTGAGATATCATGGGGTATCTCAGTCCCCGGGTGAGCACTGAGTACAGACAGTGAGAGACACTCGATGGTAAGTGTGAGATATCATGGGGTATCTCAGTCTCCAGGTGAGCACTGAGTACAGACAGTGAGAGACACTCGATGGTCAGAGTGAGATATTATGGGGTATCTTAGTCCCCAGGTGAACTCTGAGTACAGACAGTGAGAGACACTTGATGGTCAGTGTGAGATATCATGGGGTATCTCAGTCCCCAGGTGAACACTGAGTACAGACAGTGAGAGACACGCGATGGTCACTGAGAGATATCATGTGGTATCTCAGTCCAAGTGTGAACACTGAGTACAGACAGTGAGAGACACTCGATGGTCAGTGTGAGATATCATGGGGTATCTCAGTCTCCTGTTGAACACTGAGCACAGACAGTGAAAGACACTTGATGGTCATTCTGAGATATCATGGGGTCTCTCAGTCCCCAGTTGAGCACTGAGTACAGACAGTGAGAGACACTTTATGGTAAGTCTGAGATATCATGGGGTATCTCTGTCCCCAGGTGAACACTGAGTACAGACAGTGAGAGACACTCGATGGTCAGTTTGTGATATCATGGGGTATCTCCGTCCCCAGGTGAACACTTAGCACAGACAGTGAGAGACACTCGATGGTCAGTGTGTGATATCATGGGGTATCTCAGTCCCCAGGTGAACACTGTGTAAAGATAGTGAGAGACACGTGATGGTCACTGAGAGATATCATGTGGTATCTCAGTCCCCAAGTGAACACTGAGTACAGACAGTGAGAGAATCGCGACGGTTAGTGTGTGATATCATGGGGTATCTCAGTCCCCAGGTGAACACTGAGTACAGACACGGAGAGACACTCGATGGTCAGTGTGAGATATCACGGGGTATCTCAGGTCCCAGGTGAGCACTGAGTACCGACAGTGCGAGACACTCGATGGTCAGTGTGAGATATTATCGGGTATCTCAGTCTCCGGGTGAACACTGAGGACAGAGAGTGAGAGACACTCGATGGTCAGTGTGAGATATCATGGAGTATCTCAGTCCCCAGGTGAGCACAGATTACAGACAGTGAGAGACACGTGATGGTCACTGAGATATATCATGGGGTATCTGAGAGCCCAGGTGAGCACTGAGTACAGACAGTGCGAGACACTCGATGGTCAGTGTGAGATATCCTCGGGTATCTCAGTCCCAAGGTGAACACTGAGTACAGACAGTGAGAGACACTCGATGGTCATTGTGAGATATCATGGGGTATCTCAGTCCCCAGGTAAACAGTGAGTACAGAGAGTGAGAGACACTCGATGGTCAGTGTGTGATATCCTGGGGTATCTCAGTCCCCACATGAACACTGAGTACAGACAGTGAGAGACACTCGATGGTCAGTGTGTGATATCCTGGGGTATCTCAGTCCCCGCATGAACACTGAGTACAGACAGTGAGAGACACTCGATGGTCAGTGTGTGATATCCTGGGGTATCTCAGTCCCCAGGTGAACACTGAGTACAGACAGTGAGAGACACTCGATGGTAAGTGTGAGATATCATGGAGTATCTCAGTCCCCAGGTGAACACTGTGTAAAGATAGTGAGAGACACGTGATGGTCACTGAGAGATATCATGTGGCATCTCAGTCCCCAAGTGAACACTGAGTACAGACAGTGAGAGAATCGCGACGGTTAGTGTGTGATATCATGGGGTATCTCAGTCCCCAGGTGAACACTGAGTACAGACAGGGAGAGACACTCGATGGTCAGTGTGAGATATCACGGGGTATCTCAGGTCCCAGGTGAGCACTGAGTACCGACAGTGCGAGACACTCGATGGTCAGTGTGAGATATTATCGGGTATCTCAGTCCCCAGGTGAGCACAGATTACAGACAGTGAGAGACACGCGATGGTCACTGAGATATATCATGGGGTATCTGAGAGCCCAGGTGAGCACTGAGTACAGACAGTGCGAGACACTCGATGGTCAGTGTGAGATATCCTCGGGTATCTCAGTCCCAAGGTGAACACTGAGTACAGACAGTGAGAGACACTCGATGGTCATTGTGAGATATCATGGGGTATCTCAGTCCCCAGGTAAACAGTGAGTACAGACAGTGAGAGACATGCGATAGTCAATGTGAGATATCATGGGGTATCTCTGTCGCCAGGTGAACACTGAGTACAGACAGTGAGAGACACTCGATGGTCAGTGTGTGATATCCTGGAGTATCTCAGTCCCCACATTAACACTGCGTACAGACAGTGAGAGACACTCGATGGTAGTTATGAGATATCATGGGGTATCTCAGTCCCCGGGTGAGCACTGAGTACAGACAGTGAGAGACACGCGGTGGTCACTGAGAGATATCATGGGGTATCTCAGTCCCCAGGTGAGCACTGAGTACAGACAGTGAGAGACACTCGATGGTCAGTGAGAGATATCATGGGGTATCTCAGTCCCCGGGTGAACGCTGAGTACAGACAGTGAGGGACACTCGATGGTCAGTGTGAGATATCATGGGGTATCTCAGTCCCCAGGTGAACACTGAGTACAGACAGTGAGGGACACTCGATGGTCAGTGTGAGATATCATGGGGTATCTCAGTCCCCAGGTGAACACTGAGTACAGACAGTGAGGGACACTCGATGGTCAGTGTGAGATATCATGGGGTATCTCAGTCCCCGGGTGAACGCTGAGTACAGACAGTGAGAGACACTCGATGGTCAGTGTGAGATATCATGGGGTATCTCAGTCCCCAGGTGAACACTGAGTACAGACAGTGAGAGACACTCGATGGTAAGTGTGAGATATCATGGAGTATCTCAGTCCCCAGGTGAACACTGTGTAAAGATAGTGAGAGACACGTGATGGTCACTGAGAGATATCATGTGGTATCTCAGTCCCCAAGTGAACACTGAGTACAGACAGTGAGAGGATCGCGACGGTTAGTGTGTGATATCATGGGGTATCTCAGTCCCCAGGTGAACACTGAGTACAGACAGGGAGAGACACTCGATGGTCAGTGTGAGATATCACGGGGTATCTCAGGTCCCAGGTGAGCACTGAGTACCGACAGTGCGAGACACTCGATGGTCAGTGTGAGATATTATCGGGTATCTCAGTCCCCAGGTGAGCACAGATTACAGACAGTGAGAGACACGCGATGGTCACTGAGATATATCATGGGGTATCTGAGAGCCCAGGTGAGCACTGAGTACAGACAGTGCGAGACACTCGATGGTCAGTGTGAGATATCCTCGGGTATCTCAGTCCCAAGGTGAACACTGAGTACAGACAGTGAGAGACACTCGATGGTCATTGTGAGATATCATGGGGTATCTCAGTCCCCAGGTAAACAGTGAGTACAGACAGTGAGAGACATGCGATAGTCAATGTGAGATATCATGGGGTATCTCTGTCACCAGGTGAACACTGAGTACAGACAGTGAGAGACACTCGATGGTCAGTGTGTGATATCCTGGAGTATCTCAGTCCCCACATGAACACTGCGTACAGACAGTGAGAGACACTCGATGGTAGTTATGAGATATCATGGGGTATCTCAGTCCCCGGGTGAGCACTGAGTACAGACAGTGAGAGACACGCGGTGGTCACTGAGAGATATCATGGGGTATCTCAGTCCCCAGGTGAGCACTGAGTACAGACAGTGAGAGACACTCGATGGTCAGTGAGAGATATCATGGGGTATCTCAGTCCCCGGGTGAACGCTGAGTACAGACAGTGAGGGACACTCGATGGTCATTGTGAGATATCATGGGGTATCTCAGTCCCCAGGTGAACACTGAGTACAGACAGTGAGGGACACTCGATGGTCAGTGTGAGATATCATGGGGTATCTCAGTCCCCAGGTGAACACTGAGTACAGACAGTGAGGGACACTCGATGGTCAGTGTGAGATATCATGGGGTATCTCAGTCCCCGGGTGAACGCTGAGTACAGACAGTGAGAGACACTCGATGGTCAGTGTGAGATATCATGGGGTATCTCAGTCCCCAGGTGAACACTGAGTACAGACAGTGAGAGACACTCGATGGTAAGTGTGAGATATCATGGAGTATCTCAGTCCCCAGGTGAACACTGTGTAAAGATAGTGAGAGACACGTGATGGTCACTGAGAGATATCATGTGGTATCTCAGTCCCCAGGTGAACACTGAGTACAGACAGGGAGAGACACTCGATGGTCAGTGTGAGATATCACGGGGTATCTCAGGTCCCAGGTGAGCACTGAGTACCGACAGTGCGAGACACTCGATGGTCAGTGTGAGATATTATCGGGTATCTCAGTCCCCAGGTGAGCACAGATTACAGACAGTGAGAGACACGCGATGGTCACTGAGATATATCATGGGGTATCTGAGAGCCCAGGTGAGCACTGAGTACAGACAGTGCGAGACACTCGATGGTCAGTGTGAGATATCCTCGGGTATCTCAGTCCCAAGGTGAACACTGAGTACAGACAGTGAGAGACACTCGATGGTCATTGTGAGATATCATGGGGTATCTCAGTCCCCAGGTAAACAGTGAGTACAGACAGTGAGAGACATGCGATAGTCAATGTGAGATATCATGGGGTATCTCTGTCGCCAGGTGAACACTGAGTACAGACAGTGAGAGACACTCGATGGTCAGTGTGTGATATCCTGGAGTATCTCAGTCCCCACATGAACACTGCGTACAGACAGTGAGAGACACTCGATGGTAGTTATGAGATATCATGGGGTATCTCAGTCCCCGGGTGAGCACTGAGTACAGACAGTGAGAGACACGCGGTGGTCACTGAGAGATATCATGGGGTATCTCAGTCCCCAGGTGAGCACTGAGCACAGACAGTGAGAGACACGCGGTGGTCACTAAGAGATATCATGGGGTATCTCAGTCCCCGGGTGAGCACTGAGCACAGACAGTGAGAGACACGCGGTGGTCACTGAGAGATATCATGGGGTATCTCAGTCCCCAGGTGAGGACTGAGTACAGACAGTGAGAGACACTCGATGGTCAGTGTGAGATATCATGGGGTATCTCAGTCCCCAGGTGAACATTGAGTACAGACAGTGAGGGACACTCGATGGTCAGTGTGAGATATCATGGGGTATCTCAGTCCCCAGGTGAACACTGAGTACAGACAGTGAGGGACACTCGATGGTCAGTGTGAGATATCATGGGGTATCTCAGTCCCCGGGTGAACGCTGAGTACAGACAGTGAGAGACACTCGATGGTCAGTGTGAGATATCATGGGGTATCTCTGTCCCCAGGTGAACACTGAGTACAGACAGTGAGAGACACTCGATGGTAAGTGTGAGATATCATGGGGTATCTCAGTCTCCAGGTGAGCACTGAGTACAGACAGTGAGAGACACGCGATGGTCACTAAGAGATATCATGGGGTATCTCAGTCCCCGGGTGAGCACTGAGCACAGACAGTGAGAGTCACCCGATGGTCACTTAGAGATATCATGGGGTATCTCAGTCCCCAGGTGAGCATTGAGTACAGACAGTGAGAGACACTCGATGGTCAGTGAGAGATATCATGGGGTATCTCAGTCCCCAGGTGAACACTGAGTACAGACAGTGAGAGACACTCGATGGTCAGTGTGAGATATTATGGGGTATCTCAGTCCCCAGGTGAACACTGAGTACAGACAGTGAGAGACACTTGATGGTCAGTGTGAGATAGCATGGGGTATCTCAGTCCCCAGGTGAACACTGAGTACAGACAGTGAGAGACACTCGATGGTCAGTGTGAGATATTATGGGGTATCTCAGTCCCCAGGTGAACACTGAGTACAGACAGTGAGAGACACTCGATGGTCAGTGTGAGATATCATGGGGTATCTCAGTCACCGGGTGAACACTGAGGACAGAGATTGAGAGACACTCGATGGTCACTGAGAGATATCATGTGGTATCTCAGTCCAAGTGTGAACACTGATTACAGACAGTGAGAGACACTCGACGGTCATTCTGAGATATCATGGAGTATCTCAGTCCCCAGTTGAGCACTGAGTACAGACAGTGAGAGACACTCGATGGTAAGTGTGAGATTTCGTGCGGTATCTCATTCCCCAGGTGAGCACTGAGGACAGACAGTGAGAGACACTCGATGGTCAGTGTGTGATATCATTGGGGATCTCAGTCCCCAGGTGAACACTGAGTACAGACAGTGAGAGACACTCGATGGACAGTGTGTGATATCATGGGGTATCTCAGTCCCCAGGTGAACACTGATTACAGACAGTGAGAGACACTCGATGGTCAGTGTGAGATATCATGGGGTATCTCAGTCCCCAGGTGAACACTGAGTACAGACAGTGAGAGACACTCGATGGACAGTGTGTGATATCATGGGGTATCTCAGTCCCCAGGTGAACACTGAGTACAGACAGTGAGAGACACTCGATGGACAGTGTGTGATATCATGGGGTATCTCAGTCCCCAGGTGAACACTGATTACAGACAGTGAGAGACACTCGATGGTCAGTGTGAGATATCATGGGGTATCTCAGTCCCCTGGTGAACACTGAGTACAGACAGTGAGAGACACTCGATGGTCAGTGTGTGATATCATTGGGTATCTCAGTCCCCAGGTGAACACTGAGTACAGACAGTGAGAGACACTCGATGGTCAGTGTGAGATATCATGGAGTATCTCAGTCCCCGGGTGAACACTGAGCACAGACAGTGAGAGACACTCGATGGTCAGTGTGTGATATCATGGGGTATCTCAGTCCCCAGGTGAACACTGAGTACAGACAGTGAGAGACACTCGATGGTCAGTGTGAGATATCATGGTGTTTCTCAGTCCCCAGGTGAACACTGAGTACAGACAGTGAGAGACACTCGATGGTCAGTGAGAGATATCATGGTGTTTCTCAGTCCCCAGGTGAACACTGAGTACAGACAGTGAGAGACACTCGATGGTCAGTGTGAGATATCATGGTGTTTCTCAGTCCCCAGGTGAACACTGAGTACTGACAGTGAGAGACACTCGATGGTCAGTGAGAGATATCATGGTGTTTCTCAGTCCCCAGGTGAACACTGAGTACAGACAGTGAGAGACACTCGATGGTCAGTGTGAGATATCATGGGGTATCTCAGTCCCCAGGTGAACACTGAGTACAGACAGTGAGAGACACTCGATGGTCAGTGTGAGATATCATGGGGTATCTCAGTCCCCAGGTGAGCACAGAGTACAGACAGTGAGAGACACGCGATGGTCACTGAGATACATCATGGGGTATCTGAGACCCCAGGTGAGCACTGAGTACAGACAGTGCGAGACACTCGATGGTCAGTGTGTGATATCATGGGGGATCTCAGTGCCCACATGAACACTGAGTGCAGACAGTGAGAGACACTCAATGTCAGTGTGAGATACCATGGAGTATCTCAGTCTCCAGGTGAACACTGAGTACAGACAGTGCGAGACACTCGATGGTCAGTGTGAGATATTATCGGGTATCTCAGTCTCCGGGTGAACACTGAGGAAAGAGAGTGAGAGACACTCGATGGTCAGTGTGAGATATCATGGGGTATCTCAGTCCCCAGGTGAGCACAGAGTACAGACAGTGAGAGACACGCGATGGTCACTGAGATATATCATGGGGTATCTGAGAGCCCAGGTGAGCACTGAGTACAGACAGTGTGAGACACTCGATGGTCAGTGTGAGATATCCTCGGGTATCTCAGTGCCAATGTGAACACTGAGTACAGAGAGTGAGAGAAACTCGATGGTCAGTGTGTGATATTATGGGGTATCTCAGTCCCCAGGTGAACACTGAGTACAGACAGTGAGAGACACTCGATGGTCAGTGTGAGATATCATGGGGTATCTCAGTCCCCTGGTGAACACTGAGTACAGACAGTGAGAGACACTCGATGGTCAGTGTGAGATATCATGGGGTATCTCAGTCCCCTGGTGAACACTGAGTACAGACAGTGAGAGACACTCGATGGTCAGTGTGAGATATCATGGGGTATCACAGACCCCAGTTGAACACTGAGTACAGACAGTGAGAGACACTCGATGGTCAGTGAGATATCATGGGGTATCTCAGTCCCCAGGTGAGCACTGAGTACAGACAGTGAGAGACACGCAATGGTCACTGAGAGATATCATGGGGTATCTCAGTCCCCAGGTGAGCACTGAGTACAGACAGTGAGAGACACTCGATGGTCAGTGTGAGATATCATGGGGTATCTCAGTCCCCAGGTGAACATTGAGTACAGACAGTGAGAGACACTCGAGGGTCAGTGTGAGATATCATGGGGTATCTCAGTCCCCAGGTGAACACTGAGTACAGATAGTGAGAGACACTCGATGGTCAGTTTGAGATATCAGGGCTTATCACAGTCACTGTTGAAATTCGATATGGAATAACATTCTGTTCTTGCACATTCATTGACAGAACAATAAATTAAATATTAAATGTAATAAATTGGATGCTTAATAAAGAAACTCATTTTAATAATTCATTATGTAAATTGAGTGATTCATTCACTAATGTAGTGGTTGTGTATACGTTTGGAAATATTACACTGGAGATATTATACAGGAACTGAATGGAAACTTGGTTTTCAAGCAATGGGAAATATAAACGAACACATGACTATAAATCATAATTTAACTGTACAAATCTCTAAATATCAGGATCACATTAGAAACTTAAATATAGCTCTATAATGGAGGAAAACTTTAAATGTACCAGTATTTACAGAACCAGTCAATTTGTATAAATAAACGCAATGATTTCACAGTATCTGGGAGAGAGATCAGTAATATTAATCAATAATACAAGTAGTTAATACATGTAGGATTCACAGCAGAGAAACAGGCCATTCGGCCCCTCTGCTCCCTGCCTCCTCCCACCCTATCATCAATACCGCGATCAGATTTCCCCCCCTCAGTCTGAACTTTCATGGAGAAATGAGCCCCAACTTGTTCAATATTTTCAGCTAAGTTAAAACCACTGAAATCTTCAATCTTGCTTGTGATACCTTCTGCACAGTCTCCAGTGTCTCTTTATCTTTTTTGTAATATAGAGACCAGAACTCTGCTCAGTATTCACACAATAACCATCACAGACACATACATTGTTCACTCTGATTAGTAATGATCAGTATAAATAATAGGAAAGTAATTATTTAAATATAAACTCCATGTTTGAACCTCTCCAACCGGTTTTCAACCCTGAAACCGCCCTGATCGAAATTACAAATAACAAGAAACTGTGGGAGGTTTTTGTCCCCAAAGACTTTAGGTAAACGAGGTGGAATTTGTCTAGAATGTAAATGACTCACTCAGGGAACACAGGATCAGTAGCAGAGTCCTCATCTCACTGGGTGATATTCTGGAAAGGCAAATGCAGAGTTAGTGTTCGAGAGAGTTAATGGAATGGGGAATCAGAGGGAAATTTAAATCGTGAGTGGGGGAGAGGGATCAGAGGGTTTATCTGTTTATACTCAGTCAACTCACCCTCTCTCCCTCATTGAGACTGTTACAGACAGAGGTGAGCTCTCCCTAACTCCCTCACTGAGTCAGCAACAGACAGAGGTGAGCTCTCCCTCTCTCCCTCAGTGAGTCCCGACAGACAGAAGTGAGCTCTCCCTCTCTCCCTCACTGAGTCAGCTACAGACAGAGGTGAGCTCTCTCTCGCCTTGCATGCCCTTTATAAACACCAATTCCTTGACTCCAATTCTTCCCTGTTTCTCTGTTCCATTTCCAATCCCCCCCCCAGTGATTAAACCGTGAGTGTTTTACAGACATGCCATCTCTCTCCTCCACGTCCCTCTCCAGTCTCCCTGTATAGACACCCTTCTAATAATCAGGTCCATTACTGAGCCCTGTATGGGGTCAGGACAGGCAGGACACACACCCTGAGTCAACACCTAGCAAGTGACAATCTCCTGAGTTAATTCAAACAGTCTGCCCGGACCCAACTGCTTACCAGAGTCTCCAAAGGAGGTGTCACTGGGTGGGAGACGCAGTGTGTTCAGTTCCAGCTGCTTCCTCCTCAGTCTCGGCTCCAATCTGCTGTGAACAGTGTCAGTCTCAGTGACAGCTCCAACTCCTACATCCACCACAGTGGATTGACCTATGACCGACGGCAGTGCTGGTTGGCTGAAACACTTATTATCTCATCAATGATTTGCAATCTGGCATAATGCATGCAAATGAAAGGTGTTCAATGACAGGACTAGTGAGGAACAAACAAGGAAACATCTCTCCTGGGTGCTTGGTAACCAGCTGGGTGTTGGTGCTGTAACATGACCTGTATTCAGCTGCCCAGTATGAAGGGTGTAGGGGAGACTGGAACTGGGGGAGGGTCTGAGCATGTTCTGGTCAGTATTGGACAATGGGTTGTAATATGTGTGAAATTGCTCAGTGTTGATGCTCAGAGAGGTTCGGGTGCTCCTTGTACACAGAAAGCCAGCACACAGGTACAGTGGGCAATTCGGAAGGCCAATGGCCTGTTGGCCTTTATTGCAATGGGGCTGACGTTCAAGAGATAGAAGCCTTGGAACAATTGCACAGGACTTTGGAAAGACCGCACCTTGCCCAGTTTCAGTCTCCTTATGGTTGTCTTGGGGATTTATGCAGCCAAGATTCCCACCATTGGTTCCGGGGGATGAGAGAGGCATCTAGGATAAGAGATTGAGTGGATCGGGCCTGTACTCTGTGGAGGTTGGAAGAGTGAGAAATGATCTCAGTAAAAGCTCTCAGATTCGATGGGGGTTGGACAGGGTCAAAGCTGTTTGTCCTGGCTGAAACATCTAGAACCGGCAGGGCGGGAGGAGTGGATATTCTCTGGATAATCCCCAATAATTTCAGGCTGAATTGAGGAGCTGTTTCTTCACTCAGAGGGCAATGAGTCTTTGGAATTCTCTAGCCCAGAGGGCTGTGGATTCCCAATCGCTGAGTATACTCAAGGCTGATACCGATAGATCTTTGGTGAGTCCATAGTGTGGGAGAGTGGAACTGAAGCCAAAGACCAGCCATGATCTTGTTGAATGGCGGAGCAGGCTTGAGGTGTCCTCTGGCCTACTCCTGCTTGCATTTCGCTCTCAAATTGCCGATTCTAACACTGGGATACAAGGAAGTTCTTCCAACCCACTGCGCATCCATTATCCATTCTGAGGCTGCCTGATGTGGGCGTGTCCCTGTGACCAACAGATTTGAAAGTTGCACGCTGCACATCAGAGGCGAGACAATGAGAGCCTTGACAAAGTCTGAGGTTGTTGTGTTTTGCAGTGACTGAAGACATTGCACTGCCCATATCGGAGGCACAGATCTCCCAAAGACCGCAAACTGAGCAAATTATGCAAACAAGACCTAGGAGACAGAGAGTTTGTGTAACATAGGGACAGGAGACGGAAATTCAGTCCCTCAAACCTGCTCCACCATTCAGCTCCACCCTGGCTCATCTGTACCTGAACTCCATTGAGCTGCCTTTGTATTGTAACACGCTTGTACATTTCAATCATACACAGTTAAACTGGTAGCTTTAGTCCCAGCCTGATGTATAATCACCCTCTTTATTTCCCATCCTTTCAGTTAACTTAGTGACCATTGTGATCCTGTCTCGGGGAAAGTGCGGTCTCTCCAAATGTGTCACTGACTACCTGGTGACCATGGCAGCGGTGGATCTACTGGTCATTGTCATCGATCTGATACTGAGGCACATTCCGATTCACTATATGATGGAGTTTCTTACCGTGCTTTTGATCCCCGTGTGTAATATTCACACCGTCCTGCTTTACGCAGACACAGACTGTTCTGTCTGGTTCACCGTCACTTTCACCTTCGATCAATTTGTGGCCATTTGTTGCCAGAAGTTGAAAATAAAATATCACACTGACAAAACAGTGGCTGTGGTTCTCAGAACAGTGACTGTACTGAGCTTTCTAAAGAACATTTTCTGGTATTTTATGTACATGGATCATTATTGGGTTCAGAATTTCCCCTGGTTTTGTCTTGTAACAGTCGATGCTCAGAAGTCCACCGCTTTGGGTGACAATTGAATTCCTTCATTATATTCTAACCCCAGCGGTCCCATTTGTTCTGTGGTTACAAGGGCAGGTGAGAGGCTGGGAATCCTGAGGTGAGTAACTCACCTCCTGACTCCACAAAGGCTGTCCACCATCTGCAAGGCACAAGTCAGGAGTGTGATGGAATAATCTCCACTTGCCTGGATGGGTGCAGCTCCAACAACACTCAAGAAGCTCGACACCATCCAGGACAAAGCAGCTTGCTTGATTGGCACCTCATCCACAAACATTCACTCGATCCACCACCGACACACAGTGGCAGCAGTGTGTACCATCTACAAGATGCACTGCAGCAACACACCAAGGCTCCTTTGACAGCACCTTCCAAACCCGTGACCTCTAGCACCTAGAAGGTCAAGGGCAGCAGACACAATGGGAACACCACCACCTGCAAATTCCCCTCCAGATTATAACATTGCACAGAGAGATGCGGGGTCAGGTGTACACCCAGAGCGAGTTGTGAGGGACTGGAGTCAGGTGTACACCCAGAGCGAGTAGTGAGGGACTGGAGTCAGGTGTACACCCTGGTCGAGTAGTGAGGGACTGGAGTCAGGTGTACACCCAGTTCAAGTAGTGAGGGACAGGAGTCAGGTGTACACCCAGAGCGAGTAGTGAGGGACTGGAGTCAGGTGTACACCCAGGTCGAATAGAGAGGGACTGGAGTCAGATGTCCATCCAGAGTGAGTAGTGAGGGACTGGAGTCAGGTGTACACCCAGGTCGAATAGAGAGGGACTGGAGTCAGATGTCCATCCAGAGTGAGTAGTGAGGGACTGGATTCAGGTGTACACCCAGTTCGAGTAGTGAGGGACAGGAGTCAGGTGTACACCCAGAGCGAGTAGTGAGGGACAGGAGTCAGGTGTACACCCAGAGCGAGTAGTGAGGGACTGGAGTCAGGTGTACACCCAGGTCGAGTAGTGAGGGACTGGAGTCAGGTGTACACCCAGAGCGAGTAGTGAGGGACTGGAGTCAGGTGTACACCCAGGTCGAGTAGTGAGGGACTGGATTCAGGTGTACAGCAAGGTCGAGTAGTGAGGGACTGGAGTCAGGTGTACACCCAGAGCGAGTAGTGAGGGACTGGAGTCAGGTGTACACCCAGAGCGAGTAGTGAGGGACTGGAGTCAGGTGTACACCCAGGTCGAGTAGAGAGGGACTGGAGTCAGGTGTACACCCAGGCCGAGTAGAGAGGGACTGGTGTCAGGTGTACACCCAGTTCAAGTAGTGAGGGACTGGAGTCAGGTGTACACCCAGTTCGAGTAGTGAGGGACTGGAGTCAGTTGAACATCCAGTTTGAGTAGTGAGGGACTGGTGTCAGGTGTACACCCAGTTCGAGTAGTGAGGGACTGGAGTCAGGTGTACATCCAGTTCGAGTAGTGAGGGACTGGAGTCAGGTGTACACCCAGTTCGAGTAGTGAGGGACAGGAGTCAGGTGTACATCCCGTTCGAGTATGGAGGGACTGGAGTCAGGTGTATACCCAGGTCGAGTAGTGAGGGACTGGAGTCAGGTGTACACCCAGTTCGAGTAGTGAGCGACTGGAGTCAGGTGTACACCCTGGTCGAGTAGTGAGTGTGAGAAACATAGCCCACTTAATAATAATTTACACCAAGTCAAACTCTGAAGAAGTAAGTTTATTTAACGTTCTTGCAAGATCGGGTGCCCTACAAGCAGGCACACACATCAACATATTCAGTTCATGTTTATACAATACAAATCCATTTTTCCACGCCTTTAGTTTACATTATTGGTTATAACATATTATGACACTAACCTATCCTATGGTTGCTACAGTCTCCTCCTCTGTTTACTTCTCCCCCTACTCTAACTTTCTAGCGTCTAACTCTTGTTTTTGTTTTACCTTATTTGGCTCTCCATTGTGTGTTTTAACTTGCAGCTGTCAGCCTTTATCTTAGTGGGGCAGTTTCTTATTCACTACATCCTTTGTTCTAACTCTTGCTGTTTCTCTTTTCTCTGCCTAAGCACAATTATTAACTGCTGTACTGTCTCAAGGTCTTTACTTACATACCCTTATCAGTTCTCTTTTTCAGTGATTTCATTCTGTTGTGTAGAAATGACTTCTTGGTAATTTTCCGCAAGCTGTAGAAACAACATTTCAGTATTTCTTATTCTCACAATTCCCCCTTTTCTTTTACTTAATCCTTGTTGTTTTCTACATGGTGAGGAGGGGTCTCATATGTCCTCTCAAATACTCTGAGCAGTATTTCAGCCGCCTTCTCAATGTCTGTACTCCCGTTGATACTATCCATTCTGTCATTTGGTTTCGGGCCTTGAATTCATCAGGTACCCTTCTTGGGACCCCTATGGAATCCAAGTACACCTGGTCGTCAAAAGCGTTCGCTATCGCTTCCCTTTTACCCCTTTCCCTCGTTATTATCTTTTGTTTCTCAAATGCCAAGGTGAATGGTATTGCCAATTGAACAATTGCGCACGTCCCCTTCCACTGGGAGGGTAGGGTCTGTCTCAGGATTTTTCCTCCGCAATACCACCATAAATCCGCTCTGGGGACATTCAATGATGATTAGTTCCCTCCCCTGACTCTTCCAGTTACGTCCTCAGTCTCTATGCATGACTTCAACTCTCCCATATTTCTGGTTAGCTTCGCACCGTGTCGACTTACGCATGATGTGTGATTCACACCGGTGGCTAAAAATGAAGGGGGAGGCCTTGAATCTTTTTTCTCTAGGGGAGGGAACATTAATGACAAGGATATGCAAGTTTGAATACCCCAAGCCGTCTTATCCTGATATAGGGCTAACATGCATTCCATGCCCTTTCGGTCACGCTCCCACCCCAGCGGGAAAGGTACTACTTGAGCTATCGGTCTACCAGATGCACAAGCATAGCAATTGTTTTTGTTCAAACTTTTTACAGTATATTTTATCCATTCTACCCAGGCATTTGTGTCCCCGTAACCGGTTTCTATCTCAATTGTCTTTCTCAAGTCTTTTACCTCTATTATTTTTACTATGTTAGGGTCATTCTGAGAGGTCCCTTTTAGTTTGTTAGATGGTTTACCAGTCTTATCTATTGTTACCTGAAAACAACGTTTTAATTCACCTTCCTTTTTCCCTTCTCTAACTGTTACTCCAAACACCTTGTTGTCTAATTGGAAGTGGGTAATACAAAAACATCCAACCCATTTTATTTCCTGGCTACTTTTGAAAAGAAAGAGAGAAAGAGAGAAGGCACACAATATTACAGACAGTATTTCCGCGCTCGCGCCGCTATATAAAAAAAAAGTTCGTTACTCAAAGTCTTTTTAGCTTTATTTTCAATGGTTCTTCTGTTAATTCGGTTGTCCAAGTTCCTTCCTCGGCCGGGGGGGTTGTACCGGCCCCTTGATTCTTGTGTAGTGGGTCCAACCTCTTTCTGCCGTTCTTATGGCTGTTTCAGTGGTTAGGAGAGTCTGGTATGGTCCTTCCCAGTTCGGTTGCAGTTTAGTCTCTTTCCACGATTTCACCAGAACCCAATCTCCTGGTTGGATCTTGTGCACTGCAAATTCGAGAGGAGGGGTCTGTGCTAACAGGCCTTGCTTCCTGAGGAATGATAATGAGGAAGACAACGGCAGTATCTAGTTCTTTAGAAACGAATCTTTAGTTTCTAAGGTTGGCATCTCGCCCCTGGTTCCCATATAGGGTAATCCGAATAGCATTTCATAGGGGGACAGTCCCACATCTTTTCTAGGGGCTGTCCGAATTCTGAGTATCGCTATAGGTAAACATTTGGTCCAGGGTAACCTTGTTTCAAGTACCAGTGCCATGCCTTTCTGCTCACTTCCACATTCCCCCCTTTTATCATTCTATGATAACCTTCTCTCTACTGATATTCACTAGGATTATGTGGATCTATTTACTCAAATAACATTTAAACAGTATAATATAAAAGCAAATATAAAAAACTCAGCAACTGCTGAATCAGAAGGGTAGGCTGAGCCACCCTCTAACAAGGGGGCGTGTATTAGCCTGGTCGGTATGTTTTTCATTCTAGCCTTTCCCTAGGATTGTCATGTCTGGGTGATAAGAAGAGTGCTGTTGAAGTACAATATCTCGCTCTCTCGCTGTACCAGCTGCAAGGCCAAGTTGCCTCTGCAGCCCTGAAGTTATGAAGTCATTTCTGATAAGCTGTCCCTCCCTACAGCACTGAAGCTAGCTTGTTAGCAGTACATGACTGATTAATTGTTTCATCTTAAATGTTCCCATGTAATTCTGTTCTTAAAAATTCTAAAATCTAAATTCTGTTCTTACAGTCCCCCTTTCAATTTTTCAAAACATTTTTAAAAGTCAATCCCTTGATCCCACCTAGGTGCCTTTAATGGTCTCTATTTGTCTAGAAACAGCCTTCAACACCCAGAGGGGTCGCACTCAATATGTTGCCTGCTTGTGCCATAATAGGGGCCTGCGGGAATTCTGTAAAGGCATAAGTTTTGCAGGGGCTTCAACTATCTGCTTACAAAATAAAAGGTGGTACACTTGTACAATTACAATTTCATTTACAAAGCAAAAGCATAAGCAGTGTAATATTGAAGAAAGCACAATTTAAACATCACTATTACATAATCAATCAATTGTGCGAACATAATACAGTCGCAATTTCATTCTTAGAGTATACTGATCATTCACTAATTCATTTTAACAATATATGAATAGGTTATACAATTACCCTTTTATGGCAGAACTAATTGTCCCTCCTTTGACAGAGCAAGTTCGAACAATTGCTTTTCGGGTAGCTGTCCAACCTGTGTTCATACATCCTCTTGCATTGCCTAATTAATTTCTAAAGTTGCCAAATTAAGTATGTCACATCTAACACCATGATACCCAAAACCATTATCAGGACATGGGAGATAATTCTAAACCAGGGGTGTATCTGCACGTTTGACCCCCAGTTCCATAAGTCCTCCTGCCATCCTGCCAGGTAGAATCATTTATCTCGTCAATCTCATCTTGTTGCATCTTCGACTATTGTTCCAAATTGTAGTACACTACAGCAATGACTTCTAGCTGCTGTCTCTCTTTGCCCAAGCGTGTGGGCAATGGCTGAATAGTCAAATCCTCCTTAATACTTTCTGTCACAGTTATTGTTTCTGTCTTTTGCTTCTGTATCTGTACCAACTCCATCTTCCCTACTCGGGTTGGTGTTTGTGGGTTGAACCAAAATGTACTGTTGCCCACCGGCCAAGTCCGTTTATGTCCATACTGGTACTCCTTCGCTGTGGTGGTTAAGCAATATCTCCCCTTTCCCATATAGGACACATGGGTTAGCTCTGACAATGCTTTCCTAGTCTCCATGGTGTAATTTACAGTGGCATTAAACCCACATTTTGATTCTGCCGTTTTATATTTAGGATGAGGACGTATGATCACCTGGTTTTCCAGACTACACTCAGACAATGGACAATATTGTTCCAATTACCTCTTTTCCAATTTCCATGACATAGGGTAAAATATCATTGTATTTTATGAAATCTTTTCCCCTTATCACTCCTGTATTTTCTACTTTGTATAATTGCATCCCTAACTTATCTCTCAGAATTACAGGTATTCCCAACACTACTCCAATACTCATAGATCCTGTATTTACACATTCCTGATCTTTCCATACTTTAAATTTTCTGATTTGGCACCTGGTAATTTTATCATTTGTGTGACTAGTTAAGTATTCCAACTGGGTGTCATTGATCCAAACTGGCACCTGTCTTGCATCAATTTGCCTCGAATTTTCTCGAATTTGTTCTAACATTCACAAACTGTATGTACTACAAACACTCCCATTATTTGAAATGTCACTGTTCACTAATGTTATATGTTACTGGTTATTCAAATAATATTTAAACAGTATGATATTTACTGCAGGTGCCTCTGCGCTTGGGAATACCCTACAACAATCCCCCCTTTCGGTAGGAGACTAACCCTAGTTTTCCCAACCGACACTATTTTTTATTGTTGTTTTTTTTTAACATTAATGTGATCCAATTAATGTGACTTATTCCCCTGGTTAGACAAATTGTCTGTCTTGCTTTTGCTCTAGTTTTCACCCTCCTTCGCTGCACATATCGCCTGTATGATTCGCAGGCCAGTATGCCCCATGTTATGGCCAGTATCAACTGTACTCCGACTAGCACATGAGAAACTATCCGAATCTAGGGGTGGATATTCACATTCATCCCCCAATCCCAAATCTTCTCCTACCAACTCCGGTCCTGCAATTCTGTGTCCGTATCTTTCTCTAGCTTGTTGATTTTTGTCTGCAGTTGGTGGTTGAGTTTTACGGATTGGCTCACCCTGAGCCTTAATTCCCTTAGCACTTCGACCAGGTGTGGGATGGGGACTGGTTCTGGTTCCTTGTAATCCTGTAGGTGGCCATGGAGATTATCAGTGACGTTAATGATCTTGGTACCTCTACGCCGAACCTGGATAATTCGGGCTTGCCCTATAGTGACTGGTCATAAAGGTGTAAAGCAAAAATTAGAAAATGGGATGGGGTATTGTAGATTATTGTCGCGGTAGGAACTTCCTGTGGTGGAAACGCAGTATTTCCCTTTACCTCCGTAGCCTGTTCTTGCAAAATGCTTTGGGGCAGGTATGATCTCTATGACACAACCGTCGGTTCGATAATGTCTCCCCTCTGCTTGCATCCCATGAGGGATGGCAGAGGTTTCAGTTAAATAGTAGCGGAGAACCCCGTAGAACCCCAATATTTTCCAACTGGTAAGCTTTGCCCATTTCACAATCTGGGGTCACTGGGTATACTCTGGTGGGTCCTTTCGGAGTACAATTGTCCAGTGTCCCTTTTCTCCCGGCTAGCCGAGCCAGATGTGGGCTATCTATCCAATCGGGCACCTTCCCCCTTCGGATCTGATCGAGGTTGTGTCGTGTCTGTCCCACCATCCACAAGCCATAAGCGTGACCGAGTTGTCCCTGCCTTAGCTTTGCGGCATCTTCCTTTTCTCTATCTATGAGGTGGTTGACGGTTCTGATATGTGCCTCTAATATCGTAATTCCGTCTAATTGTATCTCTGTGCCCTCTTCTCCCAGATTGGTCTGATCCTCCTGATTTTTCTCTGCTCTCTTTAAGAGTCCCTTCATTACTCCTTTAAGGTGTTCCATCTTTTCATTCAGACCTTGTATATCTAATGAGTTTATTATGGAGGCACCGGTATTGAATCTGGTAGCAACGTCTTTAACTATCCCCCTCTTTGTTCTATAAAGCTGAACCTGGCCTCTAAATCTAGTGGCACCCATGGCATTGGCAGCCTGCTGCATTACAATCTTACTTAATACACTATACATATTTCTTGCCTGTTCTGTACAATATCCTGTCATTTGCATCCCTGAGATATTGACCAGGACAGGCACAATCTCATGTTTAACATTATCAGACAACGCTTCCCCTGGGCTCGATGTACCCACACACATCCATGTTCCTTTCAACTTTCCTTATTATCTGTTGCCCAATGGGAGGGGCACAAACAATTCCAAAGACACAGCTCTCAGTTACCCCTTCCCCTTTCTGTCTGGTCACGCAGTTAGCACGGTCATCTGTGGAACACCGTACACACTTCCCATCCAACATGTTGTGCAATGCTCCGTAGTTTATATAGTCCATATTAATACTCCTTTCATTAATCCGTCGTGCATCCATTACCGGGTCTTTGTTCTTCCTCTCCGGATATTAGCATCAGGCCCCACAGCCACTGCAGTCCGGTTCTTTCCCATTCTCCACTGGTGGTTATATCTGTAATTTAAACACACTGCCCTGGTGGTCACCAGGTGTTAGTACTTGTCCATGTTGTGAGTATCCCCCGATGAGGGATACATGTCTACCTGTGGGGACCGAACATGTCCTGGGGAATCCAGGAGTTAATTTATATTCTTATCATCTCTACTCTTTTGAAATTATCTATATGGTCCCGTTGTACTCGGGTTTTGTTCCCCACAATCCTTGCCCAGTTAGTAACCCATCTAATAATAATCCAAATGCCTATCAATACTACCATTATTCCCTTGATTATATTTTTTCAGTTGGGACCATGTATTTCTATCGGCCCTTCCCTTTACCATTACTTTGTCTCCCACAACAGGCAACTTTGTCTGTTCCTCTATCATGTTTCTATAGAACCTCCTGCCTCACCTTATGCAGTTGTCTGCACAGCTCCTTCACAAATCTTTAACTCTTTCTCTTGCGGGTCCTATTTCCTCACTACCTGCTACGTCATACCTTGGCAGTCTCATCACCCTTCCTGTCACCGTATTCATCAAGTCTTTCCTACTTTAGCTACACCACTCTGTCCTTTTTGTTCCTTTTTCAAAATATCCTTTACTAGCTGACTAAGTGTTCTAACATTCTGGTCCACATTTTCCCAATCTATAGTATTGACAATTGAAGTTCCCGTATTAAGGACTGTGGCTGCGTTATTCACTAAGCTATGTTTATGTCTCTTTCCCTTTACTATTCCCTCATTACCAAATTCCTGTCTCAGCAATTGTTACAGTAATACCTTGTACAACTCTCGGGTCTTAGGGCACCAGTCAGGTAGCTGGATATCTGAGATATTCAATATTACCGGTACCAACACAAGTTTTATGTTATCATATACAATTTTATTAGTTTTTATTATCACAAGTCCATTCTGTAGTCAAGGCTGGGCAAGGGAGACCAGTCACTTGTGGCTGTTGGGTCGTAACCTTACTCATTAGTAATTAAAATGTGGGGGTAATCGGGGTGATTGGAGCTTGTTGTCGGTTTGATAAATTTTGAATGCTGGTTTGATTGTTGGCTCCTTCCCTTGTACACCCACCCAATGATTTTGACACAAAAGGTCCCTTGAGGGCCTTTGCTGTCAAAAGCTGACACACCTGGTAGATTAAATTGTTTCACCTCCTAGCTGAAGGGTCTTACACCACACAGTACTCACCTCCTAACTGAAGGGTCTTAAACTGCCCCACAGCATTCACCTCCTAACTGAAGGGTCTTGTACCCTACGGTATTCACCTCCAAGCTGAAGGGTCTTATACCATACAGTACTCACCTCCTAGCTGAAGGGTCTTATACTGCCCCACAGCATTCACCTCCTAACTGAAGGGTCTTGTACCCTACGGTATTTACCTCCTAACTGAAGGGTCTTATACCATACAGTACTCACCTCCTAACTGAAGGGTCTTATACCATACAGTACTCACCTCCTAGCTGAAGGGTCTGATACTGCCCCACAGTATTCACCTCCTAACTGAAGGGTCTTGTACCCTACGGTATTTACCTCCTAACTGAAGGGTCTTATACCATACAGTACTCACCTCCTAACTGAAGGGTCTTATACCATACAGTACTCACCTCCTAGCTGAAGGGTCTTATACTGCCCCACAGTATTCACCTCCTAACTGAAGGGTCTTGTACCCTACGGTATTCACCTCCTAGCTGAAGGGTCTTATACCTTACGGTATTCACCTCCTAACTGAAGGGTCTTATACCATACAGTACTCACCTCCTAGCTGAAGGGTCTTATACTGCCCCACAGTATTCACCTCCTAACTGAAGGGTCTTGTACCCTACGGTATTCACCTCCTAACTGAAGGGTCTTATACTGCCCCACAGTACTCACCTCCTAGCTGAAGGGTCTTATACTGCCCCACAGCATTCACCTCCTAACTGAAGGGTCTTGTACCCTACGGTATTCACCTCCTAGCTGAAGGGTCTAAAACCTTACGGTACTCACCTCCGAACTGAAGGGTCTTATACCATACAGTACTCACCTCCTAGCTGAAGGGTCTTATACTGCCCCACAGCATTCACCTCCGAACTGAAGGGTCTTGTACCCTACGGTATTCACCTCCTAGCTGAAGGGTCTAAAACCTTACGGTACTCACCTCCGAACTGAAGGGTCTTATACCATACAGTACTCACCTCCTAGCTGAAGGGTCTTATACTGCCCCACAGTATTCACCTCCTAACTGAAGGGTCTTGTACCCTACGGTATTCACCTCCTAGCTGAAGGGTCTTATACCTTACGGTATTCACCTCCTAACTGAAGGGTCTTATACTGCCCCACAGCATTCACCTCCTAACTGAAGGGTCTTGTACCATACAGTACTCACCTCCTAACTGAAGGGTCTTATAACATACAGTACTCACCTCCTAGCTGAAGGGTCTTCTACTGCCCCACAGCATTCACCTCCTAACTGAAGGGTCTTCTACCATACAGTACTCACCTCCTAGCTGAAGGGTCTTATACTGCCCCACAGTATTCACCTCCTAACTGAAGGGTCTTGTACCCTACGGTATTCACCTCCTAGCTGAAGGGTCTTATATCTTACGGTACTCACCTCCTAGCTGAAGGGTCTTATACCATACAGTACTCACCTCCTAGCTGAAGGGTCTTATACTGCCCCACAGTATTCACCTCCTAGCTGAAGGGTCTTGTACCCTACGGTATTCACCTCCTAGCTGAAGGGTCTTATACCTTACGGTATTCACCTCCTAACTGAAGGGTCTTATACCACACAGTACTCACCTCCTAGCTGAAGGGTCTTATAGTGCCCCACAGTATTCACCTCCTAACTGAAGGGTCTTATACCATACAGTACTCACCTCCTAGCTGAAGGGTCTTATACCTTACGGTACTCACCTCCTAACTGAAGGGTCTTATACCATACAGTACTCACCTCCTAACTGAAGGGTCTTGTACCCTACGGTATTCACCTCCTAACTGAAGGGTCTTATACCATACAGTACTCACCTCCTAGCTGAAGGGTCTTATACCATACAGTACTCACCTCCTAGCTGAAGGGTCTTGTACCCTACGGTATTCACCTCCCAGCTGAAGGGTCTTATACCTTACGGTATTCACCTCCTAACTGAAGGGTCTTATACCATACAGTACTCACCTCCTAGCTGAAGGGTCTTATACTGCCCCACAGTATTCACCTCCTAACTGAATGGTCTTGTACCCTACGGTATTCACCTCCTAGCTGAAGGGTCTTATGCCTTACGGTATTCACCTCCTAACTGAAGGGTCTTATACCATACAGTACTCACCTCCTAACTGAAGGGTCTTATACTGCAGGACTGTAAAATTCACTCCTCAAGGACTTTTAGTACTTAGAAGGTCTTATCCTACAGTTAACCATAAGTCACCAAGATAATACTTAAAAGTCGTTTTTCTTACCTTGGTCCCTGCACGGAGTTGCCTGACTTCACGTGTGTACCTGCCGCACTAAATACTCGTTCAGAGTGACTTCCCTAGGATCGTTTTCAGTCGATTACTCGGGTCCGCTACCAACGAGAGAAACGAGACCGTTTTCAAATTAACGGGACGCGTCTTCTCGTCTGTCGTCGGCCGCGGTCCCGGCAATGATGAAGAGATCCCGGACAAGCCCCCAATTATGAAAAACGTAGCCCACTTAATAATAATTTACACCAAGTCAAACTCTGAAGAAGTAAGTTTATTTAACGGTCTTGCAAGATCGGGTGTCCTACAAGCAGGCACACCGATCAACATATTCAGTTCATGTTTATACAATACAAATCCATTTTTCCACGCCTTAATTTTACATTATTGGTTATGACATATTATGACACTAACCTATCCTATGGTTGCTACAGTCTCCTCCTCTGTTTACTTCTCCCCCTACTCTAACTTTCTAGCCCCTAACTCTTGTTGTTGTTTTACCTTATTTGGCTCTCCATTGTGTGTTTTAACTTGCAGCTGTCAGCCTTTATCTTAGTGGGGCAGTTTCTTATTCACTACATCCTTTGTTCTAACTCTTGCTGTTTCTCTTTTCTCTGCCTAAGCACAATTTTTAACTGCTGTACTGTCTCAAGGACTTAACTTACATACCCTTATCAGTTCTCTTTTTCAGTGATTTCATTCTGTTGTGTAAAAATGACTTCTTGGTAATTTTCCACAAGCTGTAGAAACAACATTTCAGTATTTCTTATTCTCACACTCATTACTCGCTCTGGGTGTACACCTGAATCCAGTCCCTCACTACTCGACCTGGGTGTACACCTGAATCCAGTCCCTCACTACTCGACCTGGCTGTACACCAGACCCCACATCTCTCTATGCAATCTTAAATTCTGAGGGGGAATTTGCAGGTGGTGTTCCCATTGTGTCTGCTGCCCTTGACCTTCCAGGTGGTAGAGATCACGGGTTTGGAAGATGCTGTCAAAGGAGCCTTGGTGCGTTGCTGCAGTGCATCTTGTCGATGGTACACACTGCTGCCACTGTGTGTCGGTGGTGGAAGGAGTGAATGTTTGTGGATGGGGTGCCAATCAAGCAGGCTGCTTTGTCCTGGATGGTGTCAAGCTTCTTGAGTGTTGTTGGAGCTGCACCCATCCAGGCAAGTGGAGAGTATTCCATCACACTCCTGACTTGTGCCTTGCAGATGATGGACAGCCTTTGTGGAGTCAGGAGGTGAGTTACTCACCTCAGGATTCCAAGCCTCTCACCTGCCCTTGTAACCACAGAACAAATGGGACCCCTGGGGTTAGAATATAATGAAGGAATTCGATTGTCACCCATAGCGGTGACTTCTGAGCATCGACTGTTACAAGACAAAACCAGGGGAAATTCTGAACCCAGTAATGACCCGTGTATATAAAATACCAGAAAATGTTCTTTAGAAAACTCAGCACAGTCACTGTTCTGAGAACCACAGCCGCCGTTTTGTCAGTGTGATATTTTATTTTCAATTTCTGGCAACAAATGGCCGCAAATCGATCGAAGGTGAAAGTGACGGTGAACCAGACAGAACAGCCTGTGTCTGCGTAAAGCAGGACGGTGTGAATATTACACACGGGGATCAAAAGCAAGGGAAGAAACTCCATCATATAGTGAATCGGAATGTGCCTCAGTATCAGATCAATGACAATGACCAGTAGATCCACCGCTGCCATGGTCACCAGGTAGTCAGTGACACATTTGGAGAGACCGCACTTTCCCCGAGACAGGATCACAATGGTCACTAAGTTAACTGTAAGGATGGGAAATAAAGAGGGTGATTATACATCAGGCTGGGACTAAAGCTACCAGTTTAACTGTGTATGATTGAAATGTACAAGCGTGTTACAATACAAAGGCAGCTCAATGGAGTTCAGGTACAGATGAGCCAGGGTGGAGCTGAATGGTGGAGCAGGTTTGAGGGACTGAATTTCCGTCTCCTGTCCCTATGTTACACAAACTCTCTGTCTCCTAGGTCTTGTTTGTATAACTTGCTCGGTTTGCGGTCTTTGGGAGATCTGTGCCTCCAATATGAGCAGTGCAATCTCCTCAGTCACTGCAAAACACGACAACCTCAGACTTTGTCAAGGCTCTCATTGTCTCGCCTCTGATGCACAGCGTGCAACTTTCAAATCTGTTGGTCACAGGGACATGCCCACATCTGGCAGCCTCAGAATGGACGATGGATACTCAGTGGGTTGGAAGAACTTCCTTGTATCCCAGTGTTAGAATCGGCAATTTGAGAGCAAAATGGAAGCAGGAGTAGGCCAGAGGGCCCCTCAAGCCTGCTCCGCCATTCAACAAGATCATGGCTGGTCTTTGGCTTCAGTTCCACTCTCCCACACTATGGACTCCCCAAAAACCTATCGGTCTCAGCCTTGAGTGTACTCAGCGATTGGGCATCCACATCCCTGTGGGCTAGAGAATTCCGAAAACTCACAGCCCTCTGAGTGAAGCAACAGCTCCTCAATTCAGCCTGAAATTATCGGGGATTATCCAGAGAATATCCACTCCTCCCGCCCTCCCGGTTCTAGATGTTTCAGCCAGGACAAACAGCTTTGACCCTGTTCAACCCCCATCGAATCTGAGAGCTTTTACTGAGATCATCTCTCACTCTTCCAACCTCCACAGAGTACAGGCCCGATCCACTCAATCTCTTATCCTAGATGCCTCTCTCACCCCCCGGAACCAATGTTGGGAATCTTGGCTGCATAAATCCCCAAGACAACCATTAGGAGACTGAAACTGGGCAAGGTGCGGTCTCACCAAACTCCTGTGCAATTGTTCCAAGGCTTCTATCTCTTGAACGTCAGCCCCATTGCAATGAAGGCCAACAGGCCATTGGCCTTCCTAATTGCCCACTGTACCTGTGTGCTGGCTTTCTGTGTACAAGGAGCACCCGGACCCCTCTGAGCATCAACACTGATCAATTTCACACATATTACAACCCATTGTCCAATACTGTCCAGAACATGCTCAGACCCTCCCTCAGTTCCAGTCTCCCCTGCACCCTTCATATTGGGCAGCTGAATACAGGTCATGTTACAGCACCAACACCCAGCTGGTTACCAAGCACCCAGGAGAGATGTTTTCTTGTTTGTTCCTCACTGGTCCTGTCATTGAACACCTTTCATTTGCATGGCTTACACCACATTGCACATCATTGATGAAATGATAAGTGTTTCAGCCAACCAGCACTGCCGTCGGTCACACGTCAATCCGCTGTGGTGGATGTAGGAGTTGGAGCTGTCACTGAGACTGACACTGTTCACAGCAGATTGGAGCCGAGACTGAGGAGGAAGCAACTGGAACTGAACACACTGCATCTCCCACCCAGTGACACCTCCTTTGGAGACTCTGGTAAGCAGTTGGGTACGGGCAGACTGTTAGAATTAACTCAGGAGATTGTCACTTGCTAGGTGTTGACTCAGGGGGTGTGGGTCCTGCCTGTCCTGACCCCATACAGGGCTCAGTAATGGACTGATTATTAGAAGGGTGTCTATGCAGGGAGACTGGAGAGGGACGTGGAGGAGAGAGATGGCAGGTCTGTAAAACACACACGGTTTAATCAC
This sequence comes from Heterodontus francisci, assembly GCF_036365525.1. Classification (NCBI taxonomy): domain Eukaryota; kingdom Metazoa; phylum Chordata; class Chondrichthyes; order Heterodontiformes; family Heterodontidae; genus Heterodontus; species Heterodontus francisci. Next base: position 385,348 of record NW_027141121.1, on the reverse strand, counting down.
TGGGGGGATTGGGACAGAGAAGCAGGGAAGGACTGGAATCAAGCAATTGGTTTCTCTCAAGGACATTTAAGGAGGGAGAGCTCACCTCTGTCTGGAGGAGTCTCTGAGGGAGAGAGGTCGACCTCACCTCTGTCTGTAGTATCCCAGTGAGGGAGGGAGGGAGAGCTCACCTCTGTCTGTAGTATCCCAGTGAGGGAGGGAGGGAGAGCTCACCTCTCTCTGTAGGGGTGTCTGATGGAGAGAGGTCGAGCTCACCTCTGTCTGTAGAATCCCAGTGAGGAAGAGAGGGAGAGCTCACCTCTCTCTGTAGGGGTCTCTGAGGGAGAGAGTTCGAGCTCACCTCTGTCTGCAGAATCCCAGTGAGGGAGGGAGGGAGAGCTCACCTCTCTCTGTAGGAGTCTCTGAGGGAGAGAGGTAGAGCTCACCTCTCTCTGTAGTATCCCAGTGAGGGAGGGAGGGAGAGTTCACCTCTCTCTGTAGGGGTCTCTGAGGGAGAGAGGTCGAGCTCACCTCTGTCTGTAGAATCCCAGTGAGGGAGGGAGGGAGAGCTCACCTCTGTCTGTAAGAGTCTGTGTGTGGGGGAGAGAGGGAGAGTTGACTGATTATAAACAGATAAACCCTCTGATCCCTCTCCCCCACTCACTATTTAAATTTCCCTCTGATTCCCCATTCCCTTAACTCTCTCTAACACTAACTCTGCATTTCCCTTTCCAGAATATCACCCTGTGAGATGAGGACTCTGCTGCTGATCCTGTGTTCCCTGAGTGAGTCATTTACATTCTGGACAAACTTCACCGCGTTTACATAAAGTCTTTGGGGACAAAAACCTCCCACAGTTTCTTGATATTTGTAATTTCGATCAGGGCGGTTTCAGGGTTGAAAACCGGTTGGAGAGGTTCAAACATGGAGTTTATATTCAAATAATTACTTTCCTATTATTTAGACTGATCATTACTGATCAGAGTGAACAATGTATGTGTCTGTGATGGTTATTGTGTGAATACTGAGCAGAGTTCTGGTCTCTATATTACAAAAAAGATACAGAGACACTGGAGACTGTGCAGAAGGTATCGCAAGCAAGATTGTTCTTGTTTGTTTGCTGTATTGAACCCTTTGCTGAGTCTATTAGGAAGGATGCGAGCATAAGAGGGGTGACAATCCCAGGCAGCGGAGGCACTCAGGTCAAAACCTCCCTGTACATGGATGACGTCGCCGTCTTCTGCTCGGATCCGCTGTCCGTGCGCAGACTGATGAGCATCTGCGACCAGTTCGAACTGGCCTCGGGAGCCAAAGTTAACCACGGCAAGAGCGAGGCCATGTTCTTTGGGAACTGGGCTGACCGATCCTTTGTCCCCTTCACCGTCGGGTCAGATTACCTGAAGGTGCTGGGGATATGGTTCGGAAGGGCCGGGGCGTGCACCAAAACATGGGAGGAGCGAATAGCCAAGGTACGACAAAAGTTGGGCATGTGGGGGCAGCGATCTCTCTCCATTGTGGGTAAGAACCTGGTCATCAGGTGCGAGGCGCTCACGTTGTTGCTCTACGTGGCGCAGGTCTGGCCCATCCCCCACTCCTGCGCCGTGGCAGTCACCCGAGCCATTTTCCGCTTCGTCTGGGGATCTAAAATGGACCGGGTCCGGAGGGACACGATGTTCAAATCTCTGGACATGGGCGGGAAAAATGTACCCAACGTGGCCCTCATCCTGATGACCACCTTCGTGTGCGGCTGCATCAAGCTATGTGTAGATCCCCAGTACGCAAACTCCAAGTGTCACTACGTGCTGAGGTTCTATCTGTCCCCGGTGTTGCGAAGGATGGGCCTGGTCACATTGCCGCGGAACGCACCATGCAGTTGGGCGGCGCCGTACCACCTATCCTTCGTGGAGCAGTTTCTGCGGAAAAACACCTTTGACCACCGGTCCATCAGGCAGTGGTCTGCACGGAATGTCCTCAAGGCCCTACGGGAAAAGGAAACGGTGGATCCTGTCGGATGGTTCCCCGAGCAGACCGTCAAAGTCATTTGGCGGAATGCCTCATCACCAGAACTTTCAAACAAGCACCAAGACGTAGCTTGGCTGGTGGTGAGAAGGGCCCTCCCCGTCAGATCCTTCATGCACACCCGAAGTCTCGCCCCCTCCGCACAGTGCCCCCGCGTTGGCTGTGGTGGGGAAGAGACGGTCGCCCACCTCCTCCTGGAATGTGCCTTTGCAAAGCAGGTGTGGAAAGAGATGCAGTGGTTTTTGTCAAGGTTCATCCCAAGCAGCTCTGTAACACAGGAGTCTGTGCTCTACGGGCTGTTCCCAGGGACGCACACCGAGACAAACATCAACTGCTGCTGGAGGGCTATCAATTCGGTGAAAGACGCCCTTTGGTCTGCCCGAAACTTGCTGGTCTTCCAGCGCAAAGAGTTGTCCACCACCGAATGTTGCAGACTGGCACATTCCAAGGTCCAGGACTACGTGCTGAGGGACGCACTAAAGCTTGGGGCAGCCGCAGCAAAGGCTCAATGGGGAAAGACCACAGTGTAAGGTTCCCCCACCAAGCTGGACTGAGGGGCTGGATCCATGGGAAACCCCTCGAACTGTATCGTTAATATTCTCAATTGCTGTAAATGTAAAACGGTAATTGACATGACAATTGTGAAACGGAAGGGTTGGGAAGAAACTCATGACATTATTGAAAGAAACTGATCTCTTTTGCAATGTTTGTATTTTTTCGTGCTGTTTGGAAACTGTTTGGCAATGTAATTTTTACAGATTTTTATGAATAAAGTATATTTTGGAAATAAAAAAAAAGTATTGCAAGCAAGATTGAAGATCTCAGTGGTTTTAACTTAGCTGAAAATATTGAACAAGTTGGGGCCCATTTCTCCATGAAAGTTCAGACTGAGGGGGGGAAATCTGATCAAGGTTTTGCTGATAGGGTGGGAGGAGGCAGGGAGCAGAGGGGCCGAATGGCCTGTTTCTCTGCTGTGAATCCTACATGTATTAACTACTTGTATTATTGATTAATTTTACTGATCTCTCTCCCAGATACTGTGAAATCATTGCGTTTATTTATACAAATTGACTGGTTCTGTAAATACTGGTTCATTTAACGTTGGCCTCCATTATCGAGCTATATTTAAGTTTCTAATGTGATCCCGATATTTAGAGAATTGTATCGTTAAATTATCATTTATAGTCATGTGTTAGTTTATATTTCCCATTGCCAGAAAACCAAGGTTCCGTTCAGTTCCTGTACAATATCTCCAGTGTAATATTTCCAACCGCATACATTGGTGAATGTATCACTCAATTTGCATAATGTATTATTAAAATGAGTTTCTTTATTAAGCATCCAATTTATTATATTCAATATTTAAGTTATTCTCCTTTCAATGACTGTGCAGCAGCAGAATGTTATTCCGAATCGAATTTCACCAGTGACTGAGATACCCCATGATATCTCACACTGACCATCGAGTGTCTCTCACTGTCTGTACTCAGTGTTCACCTGGGGACTGAGATACCCCATGATATCTCTCACTGACCATCGAGTGTCTCTCACTGTCTGTACTCAGTGTTCACCTGGGGACTGAGATACCCCATGATATCTCACACTGACCATCGAGTGTCTCTCACTGTCTGTACTCAGTGTTCACCTGGGGACTGAGATACCCCATGATATCTCACACTGACCATCGAGTGTCTCTCACTGTCTGTACTCAGTGTTAACCCGGGGACTGAGATACCCCATGATATCTCACACTGACCATCAAGTGTCTCTCACTGTCTGTACTCAGTGTTCACCTGGGGACTGAGATACCCCATGATATCTCTCAGTGACCATCGAGTGTCTCTCACTGTCTGTACTCAATGTTCACCTGGGGACTGAGATACCCCATGATATCTCACACTGACCATCGAGTGTCTCTCACTGTCTGTACTCAGTGTTGACCCGTGGACTGAGAAACCCCGTGATATCTCTCACTGAACATTTGCAGCTTTTCTATTGGGACAAAGTGAAGCTGAGATATTTACTGCGTTCTGTTACCTGAGAGCTGATGGTTAATCAAGAATAGGGTGAACTGTCTGTGAGCAGTGGGTTAGAGGGGGAGGATGAGCTGGGAGACTAATGGAAACCTGCTTCAGAGAAGGAGGAAAATTTCCAGCTTTAATCCAGGGGCTTTTCTTCCAGGGCGGAGAGTGAAACTGAGATCATTGGTATTTCAGGAGGCTGCAAGCCGCTGTGTAACATTAACCGTATTTTATATTAACATTAAACATCTTTCTTTCACACAGTCACAGACTCTGCACACACTGACCCCTGTGTAAATCCCAGAGTCCTGAACCAGCCCTGGAGGAGCATCGATTGTACTGAGACTGAGTGCTCCGGTCAGGTGAAGTGTGATAGGAATCTTGCTCGAGGATGGTACAGATTTAAAAGGTAATGTAAAGGGGCAATTTCAGATAAACGAATAAATGAGGGAGGAGTGGATGTACAAAACAGAACAAAGTGTGAGTGTAGTATTACCTGGGTTTCCATTGCTTGTTATAACTTGAGAATCTATATTTTAAAAACTGACAGGTCTTACATCAATTCTAGTCAAGGCTTCATCTGGAGATTGCGGAAAGTTTAAATATATGTTGTAACCTCTGGAGAAGTGGGACTGAATGAACAGTGCACTCCTCCCATCTCCGTCACAGCAGTAGGAAGAGGAAGTTCTGGGAGACTGGGACTATCAGAAAGAGCAATGGGGCAGAGAGTGGATGCAGGGAAAGGGCAAGAACAGGCATCTACAGAGAGGTAAAGGGAGAATAAAGGGAGATAACCGGGGTAGAGGGGAATATAGAATGGGGACAGAGAGTAAAGGGAGATACCCGGGATAGAGGGAGAATAGAATGGGGACAGAGAGTAAAGGGAGATACCCGGGATAGAGGGAGAATAGAATGGGGACAGAGAGTAAAGGGAGATACCCGGGATAGAGGGGAATATAGAATGGAGACCAGGTGAGTAAGGGATTTCCCCTAGTTTCTGGTACTTCCTGCTGGTACCAGTCTGTCTAACAGTTAATAGATACCATCAGTTCAAGGACTGACTCTGTGATTGTTGTTTCAGTTCTGGTGGATGGAAGATTCCGGAGACTGCTGTCCCACCGTATCACTGCTCCACACAGTTTCCAGGCTGGTTAAATGGTAATTTCCACCTTTATAATATCAGATTTACATTCACTGTCCAGCACTGTTCACATCAGTTACATTCTTCAATATTTATAAACTCTCATTTCAGGTTCCCATCCCAGCGTCGGACAGGGGGAAGTAACGAGGACAGTTTGTTTTAACTGGATTGGAAATCGCTGCCGCTGGACCCAGGAAATAAAGATCAAAAACTGCAGCAGTTATTTTGTTTACAAGTTGAAGCCTCCACCTGTCTGTAACGCTACTTATTGTACAGGTAGATTGCTGTTTGTATATGTTGCAGATGGGTGATTCTGGGATGTCCCGTGGTCACCCACAGAAATGAGACAGTTTACTCGCTCCCCTCCTAATTGTGAGGGACACAGTGAATAAAGGATGTGAAACACAAAGTGAAAGTCACTGAAACTGAGGTTATTGTTATGTGGGGTGGGTACAAGCTGCAGTGGAACATTAACTGTACTTTATATTAACATTAAACATCTTTCTGTCACTCAGTCACAGACTCTGCACTCACTGACCCGTGTGTAAATCACACTGTCCTGGACCAGCCCTGGAGGAACATCGATTGTACTGGGACTAAGTTCTCCATCCAGGTGAAGTGTGATGACCATCTTCATTATGGATGGTACAGATTTAAAAGGTAATGTAAAGGGAAAATTTCAGGCCAGCTACACAGTGAGGGAGGAATAAATGTACAAAAGGGGACAAAGTGTGACTGTAGGAACAGGAACAACAGGGAGACTGGGAGCATCTGTCCAAGCAACGGGACAGGGAGTGGAGACAGGGAAAGGGGACAAACTGGAATCTGCAGAGCGATATCGGGAGAATAAAGGGAGATTTATGGGTTAGAGGGGAATATAGAACAGGGACAGAGAGTAAAGGGAGATACCCGGGACAGAGTGGAATATTGAAAGAGGACAGAGAGTAAAGGGAGACTCCCGGGATAGAGGGGAATATAGAACAAGGACAGAGAGTGAACGGAGATACCCGGGATAGAGTGGAATATTGAAAGAGGACAGAGAGTAAAGGGAGACTCCCGGGATAGAGTGGAATCTAGAACAGGGACAGAGAGTAAAAGGAGACACCCGGGATAGAGTGGAATATTGAAAGAGGACAGAGAGTAAAGGGAGACACCCGGGATAGAGGGGAATATAGAACAAGGACAAAGAGTAAAGGGAGATACATGGGATAGAGTGGAATATTGAACAGGGGCAGAGAGTAAAGGGAGATACCCGGGATTGAGCGGAATATAGAACAGGGACAGAGAGTAAAGGGAGATACATGGGATAGAGTGGAATCTAGAACAGGGGCAGAGAGTAAAGGGAGACACCCAGGATAGAGGGGAATATTGAAAGAGGACAGAGAGTAAAGGGAGACTCCCGGGATAGAGGGGAATATAGAACAAGGACAAAGAGTAAAGGGAGATACATGGAATAGAGGGGAATATAGAACAGGGACAGAGAGTAAAGGGAGATACACAGGATAGAGTGTAATATAGAACAGGGACAGAGAGTAAAGGGAGATACACGGGATAGTGGGGAATGTCTATTCTGCCAGTTGTATCCTCAAAAATCTCGAATCGGTTTGTCAAACATGATTTCCCTTTCCTCAATCCATGTTGTCTCTTCTCAAACCTCCCCTTATTTTCTAAGTGTCCACTTATCACATCCTTTATAATAGATTCCAGCATTCTCCCTGGTATTGATGTCAGGTTAACAGGTCTGAAGTTTCCTGTCTTCTTTCTCCCTCCTTCCTTAAATAGTGGGATTACATTTGCTACCTTCCAATCTGCAGGAAGCATTCTAGAATCTATGGAACGTTGGAAGTTGATCAGCAATCCATCAACTATCTCTACAGCCACCTCTTTCAACACTCTGGGATGTAGATCATCAGGTCCAGGAAATCTACCAACTTTCAGTCCCATTAATTTCTCCAGCAGTACTTTTTTTTATAATATCAATTTCTTCCAGTTCTTCATTCTCGCTTGTCCCTTGGTTCTCTAGCGTTCCTTGGAGGTTCTTTGTATCTTCGTCCGTGAAGATCGACACAGATTATTTGATTATTATCTCTGCCACTTCCTTATTCCCCATTCTAAATTCTCCTGTCTCTGCCTGTAATGGACCCACATTTGTCTTTGCTAATCTTTTCCTTTTTACATACCTCTAGAAGGCTTTACAGTCTGATTTTATGTTCCTCAGCAGTTCACATTCAGATTAAATTTTCCCTTTCTTTATCAGTTTCTTGGTCCTCCTTTGCTGAATTCTAAAATGCTCCCAATCCTCAGGATTGTTCCTTCTTTTGGGCAACTTTATACGCCTCTTCCTTTGATCAAGTTGAACTTAAAGGAGACATTAGTTCGGCCTCAGTTGGAGTATTGCGTCCAATTCTGGGAGCCCCACTTGAGGAAAGATGTGAGGACTTTGGAGAGGGTACAGAAAATATTCACGAGGCTGGTTCCAGTGATGAGGAATTTTAGTTCTGGAGGTAGATTGGAGAAGTTAGGAATGTTATCCTTGGAGAAGAGAAGGCTGGGAGGTGATTTGATCGAGGCGTTCAAAATCATGAGGGGTCTGGACAGAGTAGATAGGGAGAAACTGTTCCCACTCGGGAAAGGATGGAGAAGGAGAGGGCACAGATTTAAAGTGTTTGTTAAGAGAAGCAAAAGTGACATGAGGAAAAAATTTTTCACGCAGCGAGAGGGTGAGGTCCGGAATGTGCTGCCCGAGAACGTGGTGGAGGCAGGTTCAATTGAAGCGTTCACAAGGGAATTAGACAGTTATATGAAAAGGAATAATACTCAGGGTTATGGGAAGAAGGCAGGACAATGGAACTGAGGGAATTACACTTTCGGAGAGCTGGTGGGGAAATGATGGGCCAAATGGCCTCCTTCTGTGCTGTAACAATTCTGTGATTTTATGATTAATGCAATCTTTAACTTCTCCTCTTAGCCATGATTGGATAAGCTTTCCTGCTGTGTTTTGTGAGCCTCAGACGCATGCAGATTTGTTGTAAACGAGATGTTAATTCTTCAAATGCTATCCATTGCCTGTCTACCATCATGAATTTTAATTAGGTTTCCCAATCTACCACAACCAATTTGCCCCACATGCCTTTATAGTTTCCTTTGTTTATATGCAAGACCCTGGTCTCGGATAGACGGACATCACTTTCAAGCATAATGTAAAGTTCCCATTTATTATGATCACTCTTCCCTGGAGGCGCCTTTATAATGTGACAATTAATTAGCCCTTTCTCACTGAATAATACTAGATCCAAAATAAGACAAGCGGTATCTGAGTGGGAGGGGAGGGTGTGAAGGCTGAAGTAGGGGAAATGAAACAGGCAGGGTCGAGGGCCCTATCAGCACAGAGCGGGGTGGGGGGTAGGAGAAAAGTCGATTAGGGGAAAAGGAAGACAGATTGGAAGTGCTGGTACGGATGGTTGCAATTCAGGGGATGACTCTGTGATTGTTGTTTCAGTTCTGGTGGATGGAAGCTTCCGGAGACTGATATCGGAGATTATCACTGCTCCACACGTGCCACAGGCTGGTTACAGGGTAATTTCAGCTTTTATAATATCAGATTTACATTCACTGTCCAGCACTGTTCACATCAGTTACAGTCTTCAATATTTATAAACTCTCATTTCAGGTTCCCATCCCAGCGTGGGACAGGGGGAAGTAACCAGGACAGTTTGTTTACACTGGAATGGAAATCCCTGTCACTGGGTCCATGAGATAAAGATCAAAAACTGCAACAGTTACTTTGTTTATGAGTTGAAACCATTACACTATTGTGCTGCGTATTGTACAGGTACATTGCTGTTTCTCTATGACCCAGGAGGGTGATTCTGGGATATTCTGTGTCACGGGGAGTAGGATTGGGTGCTCGAGGGTTTGATAAAGATGAGAGTCTGACACTGTCTGGACTCCAGTACAAAACGTACGATCTCTTCGGGTTTTCTCCACTCTGCCCTCTTCCTTTATTACAGATCCAGAGACAGCTGTAACTGAGGAACCCGAGGAAGAATCAACTCGAGAATCCACCGGCGGATCATCGTCTCCCCCAGTGGTGTCTGGAACATCAGGTGTCACCCTTGTGGGGTCCATTATAAACAGATACTCTACACAATGTGACACAATAAAAGATCAGTCCGAGAGATCATCCAGTCTCTTACTGAGGGTGTGGGATGTAGTGACTGAGGAGAGTGGGGTGTTGTGACTGAGGGGACTGTGATACAGTGACTGAGGGGAGTGTGATGCAGTGACTGAGGGGAGTGGGATAAAGTGACTGAGGGGAGTGAGATACAGTGACTGAGGGGTGTGTGAGACAGCGACTGAGGTGAGTGTGATACAGTGACTGAGGATAGTGGGATACAGAGGAGTGTGGGATATAGTGACTGAGGGCAGTGTGATACAGTGATGGGGTCAGTGTGAGACAGCGTCTGAGGGGAGTGTGATACAGCGACTGAGGGGAGTGTGAGACAGCGACTGAGGGGAGTGTGATACAGTGACTGAGGGGTGTGTGATACAGTTACTGAGGGGAGTGTGATACAGAGACTGAGGGGAGTGTGATACAGAGACTGAGGGGAGTGTGATACAGTGACTGAGGGGAGTGTGATACAGTGACTGAGGGGAGTGTGAGACAGCGACTGAGGGGAGTGTGATACAGTGACTGAGGGGTGTGTGATACAGTTACTGAGGGGAGTGTGATACAGAGACTGAGGGGAGTGTGATACAGAGACTGAGGGGAGTGTGAGACAGCGACTGAGGGGAGTGTGATACAGTGACTGAGGGGTGTGTGATACAGTTACTGAGGGGAGTGTGATACAGAGACTGAGGGGAGTGTGATACAGAGACTGAGGGGAGTGTGATACAGTGGCTGAGGGGAGTGTGATACAGTGACTGAGGGGAGTGTGATACAGTGGCTGAGGTGAGTGTGATACACCGACTGAGGGGAGTGTGATACAGTGACTGAGGGGAGTGTGATACACCGACTGAGGGGAGTGTGATACTGTAATGTAGTGAACAGGATGGAAGATTATGGTTTTATAAAGACTGCTATCTGACATTCTCCTGACACTAGTACCATCCTGTTGACCTGTTGTGTTTATCTCCCTGTCTCACTCTGCAATGTCTCCGTCCCTTTATTACAGAACCCGAGACTTCCCAAACTCAGGAATCGGAGGAACAATCGACTGGAGAATCCACTGAGGGTCCATCCTCTATCCCAGCGGGCTCTGGAAGCTCAGGTATCTGCCTTGTGGGGTTATCATTGCATCATAGAATCAGAGACTGGTTACAGCACAGAAGGGGGCCATTCAGCCCATTGTACCTGTACTGGCTCCCGATAAGAGCTACTCACCTACTCCCACTCCCCAGCCATTTCCCCATCACCCTGCAGTTGCTTTCTTTCAGGATAATATTCCAATTCCCTTTTGAAAGCCTCAATTGAACCTGCCTCCTGCACACTCTCAGACAGTGCATTCCAGATCCTAACCTCTCGCTGTGTGAAAAGGTTTTCCTGTCTCTTTTGCTACTTTTACCACTCACCTAAAACCGGTGTCCTCTGGTTCTGGATCCTCCCACCATTGGGAACAGTTTCTCCCTGTCTACTCTGTCCAGATCCCTCGTGATTTTAAACACCTCTATCAAATCTCCTCTTAATCTCCTCTTCTCCAGGGAGAACAACCCCAGCTTCTCCAATCTATCCACGTATCTGAAATCCCTCATCCCGAGAATCATTCTCGGAAAACCTTCCTGCATTTTCTCGAATACCTTAACATCCTTTCCTCTGGTGAGGTGCCTGGAACTTGACACAATACTCTAGTTGACGCTGAACTGGTGTTTTACACAGTTTAACATATCTTCCTTGATTCTTGTCCCCTGTGACCCTGTTTATAATTCCCAGGATCCCGAATGTTATCATAACCATTTTCACACCTTCCCAGCAACTGTCAGTGATTTGTGTGCATATACCCTCAGCTCCCTCTGCTCCTGCACCCACTTTATAATTGTACCCTTTAATTTATATTACCTCTCCTCGTTCTTCCTGTCAAAATGACTCACGTCAGACTTTTCTGCATTAAATTTCATCTTCCACCTGTCTGCCCATTCAACCAGCCTGTCTATGTTCTCCTCACGTCCAGCACTATCCTCCTCACAGTCCACAATACTTCCAGCTTTTGTGTTATCTGCAAATTTTGAAATTGTCCCCTGTGCACCCAAGTCTATGTCCTTAATATACATCAGGAAAAACAGGAGTCCGAGCAATATTACAGAGTCAAACATAAATGTAAAGACTATTCAGAGGGACAGATAACACTGGAGTAGAAAAGAGTAACGTATTAGATGGTGTCAGTGTAAGAGGGAAGGTGAGAAGCTGTAAATTCAGTTTAATGTGTATATATGAATGCACGGAGAGTGGTAAATGAGGTTGTTGAGCTGCAGGCGCAGATAACCATGTGGAAATATGATGTTGTGGCAATAACAGAGACCTGGCTCTAACAGGGGCAGGACTGGGTAGTGAATATTCCTGGTTACAAGGTGTTCAGGAAAGAGAGGGAAGGAAGGAAAGGAGGAGGGGTATCAGTATTGATTAAGGAGAACATTACATTGCTGGAAATGAGAGGAGCCAAGGATAGAATCCATCAGATTAGAGCCAAACAACTCCAAACAACAAGCCAAAGAAATACCATGACATTGCTGGGTGTATTCTATCGCCCAACAACTAGTGGGAAAGATATAGAGGAACAGATTTGCAAGGAACTAACCGAGTAGGCCAAGAGTTAAAGAGTAGTTATAATGTTGGGCTTCAATTATCCGAATATAGACTGGGATAGTAACAGTGTAAAGGGCAGAGAGGGACAAGAGTTTCTCGAGTGAGTTCAGGAGAATTTCCTACGTCAGTTTGTTTCCAGTCCAACGAGGAAGGAGGCATTGCTGGATCTGGTTCTGGGGAATGAGGTGGGACAAGTGAATTAAGGGCCAGTCGGGGAACATTTAGGGGACAGTGTCCATCGTATCATAAGGTTTAGGTTGGCAATGGAAAAGGACAAGGAGAAATCCAGAGGAAAGAAACTTAATTGAGGGAGAACCAATCACAATAGAGTGAGAACAGATCTGACCCAAATAAACTGGAATCATATTATATACAGTCCCATTGTAGCACCTGAAGTGCTCAGTCCCAGAGACCCATCCAGTCTCTTACTGATGGAGTGTGGGGCAATGACACTGTCCCCGAAATGTACCCCGACTAACCCTTAAGTCACTTGTCCCACCTCATTCTGCAGAACCAGATCCAGCAATGCCTCCTTCTTCGTTGGACTGGAAACATACCGACGTAGGAAATTACGATAATTAAATCCCAACGTTCTATCTACTCTTTAACTCTTGCACCTCTCGGTTCGCTCCTTGCAGATCTGTTCCTCTATATCTTTCCCACTAGTTGTTGGCCTAAAGAATACACCCAGCAATGTCATGGTATTTCTTGCGTTGTTTGGCTCTAATCTGATGGATTCTATCCTTGGCTCCTCTCCGAAATCATCACTTCCCAGCACAGTGGGACATATTGACTGAGGGGAGTGGGATGTAGTTACTGAGTGGAGTGGGATGCAGTGTCTGAGGGAGTTGGGATGTAGTGATTGAGGGGAGTGGGATGCAGTATCTGAGGGTCTTGGAATGTCTTGACTGAGGCGATTGGATACAGGGACTGAGTGGACTGGGATGTAGTGAACTAGGGGAGTGGGATGCAGCGACTGAGGGGAGTGGGATACAGCGACTGAGGGGAGTGGGATACAGCGACTGAGGGGAGTGTGATACAGTGACTGAGGGGAGTGTGATTCAGTAATGTACTGAACAGGATGGAAGATTATGGTTTTATAAAGACTGCTATCTGACATTCTCCTGACACTAGTACCATCCTGTTGACCTGTTGTGTTTTTCTCCATGTCTCAGTCTGCGGTGTCTGCCTCCCTTAATGACAGAACCCGAGATTTTCCAAACTCAGGAATCCGAGGATCAATCGTCTGAAGAATCCAATGAGGGTCCATCCTCTATCCCAGCAGGCTCTGGAAGCTCAGTTATCTGCCTTGTGGGGTTTTCAGCGCAGAATCATAGACTGTTGTTTTATTTATTTAGAGAAACAGCACTGAAACAGGGCCTTGGGGTCTGTGCTGACCATCAACCGCCCATTTATACTAATCCGACATTAATCCCATATTCGCGACCATATCCCCACCATTCTCCTACCACCTACCTACACCAGGGGCAATTTACAATGGCCAGTTTACCCACCGACCTGCAAGTCTTTGGCTGTGGGAGGAAACCAGTGCACCCAGCGGAAACCCACGCGGTCACAGGGAGAACTTGCAAACACCGCACAGGCAGGACCCAGAACTGAAGCCGGGACACTGGAGCTGTGAGGTTGTGGTGCTAACCACTGCGGCACTGTTTCGCCCTACTGCGCTGCTGTGCCATTACTGCACAGAAGGAGGCCATTCAGCCCATCATCTCCGTGCTGGTTCTCTGCAGGAGCCACTCACCTACTCCCACTCCAGTCTTTTCCCCGTCGACCTGCAGATATTTTCTGTCAGTATAATTTCCCAATTCCCTTTTGAAAGCCTCAATTGAACCTGCCTCCAGCACACTCTCAGACAGTGCATTCCAGATCCTAACCACTCGCTGTGTGAAAAGGTTTTCCCTCGTGTCTCCGTTACCTCTATTCCCAACCACCTTAAATCAGTGTCCTCTGATTCTGGATCCTCCCACCAATGGGAAGAGTTTCTCCCTGTCTACTCTGCCCAGATCCCTCATGATTTTGAACACCTCGATCAAATCTCCTCTTAATCTTCTCTTCTCCAGGCAGAACAGCCCCAGCTTCTCCAATCTATCCATGTAACTGAAGTTCCTCATCCCGGGAAACATCTCAGAAATCCTTTCTGCATTTTCTCGAATACCTTAACATCCTTCCAACTGTGAGGTGCCTGGAACTTGACACAATACTCTAGTTGAGGCTGATCTAGTGTTTTATACAGTTTAACATATCTTCCTTGATTCTTGTCCCCTGTGCCCCTATTTATAATTCCCATGTTACTGTATTTTATGTCAATCACTTTCTCACCTTCCTGGCATCTGTCAGTGATTGGTGCACATCTACCCTCAGCTCCCTCTGCTCCTGCACCCACTTTATAATTGTACCCTTTAATCTATATTACCCCTCCTCTTTCTTCCTGTCAACATGAGTCACTTCACACTTTTCAGCATTAAATTTCATCTTCCACCTGTCAGCCCATTCCACCAGTCTGTCTATGTCCTCCTGACGTCTGTCACTAACCTCCTCACAGTTCACAATAGGTCCAGGATTTGTGTCATCTGCAAATTTTGAAATTCCGCCCTGTATATCCAAGTGAATGTCATAAATATACATCAAGAAATACAGGGGTCCGAGCAATATTACAGAGTGAAACATAACTGTACAGAGAATTAGGAGGGACAGATAGCACTGGAGTAGAAAAGAGTAACGTATTAGATTGGTTCATTGGAAGAGGGAAGGTGATAAGCTCTAAATTCAATTTAGTGTGTGTTTATAAGCAAGGTTATAAATAAGGTTGTTGAGCTGCAGGCACAGATAACCATGTGGAAATATGATGTTGTGGCAATAACAGAGACCTGGCTCTAACAGGGGCAGGACTGGGTAGTGAATATTCCTGGTTACAAGGTGTTCAGGAAAGAGAGGGAAGGAAGGAAAGGAGGAGGGGTATCAGTATTGATGAAGGAGAACATTACATTGCTGGAAAGGGATGATGTCGGAGAGGAGCCAAGGATAGAATCCATCAGATTAGAGTGAAACAACTAAAGAAATACCATGACATGCTGGGTGTAATCTATAGGCCAACAACTAGTGGGAAAGATAGAGAGGGACAGATTTGCAAGGAGCTAACCGAGAGGTGCAAGAGGTAATGAGTAGATATAACGTTGGGATTTAATTATCGTAATTTTGTACGTTGGGATGTTTCCAGTCCAACGAGGAAGGAGGCATTGCTGGATGTGGTTCTGCAGAATGAGGTGGGACAAGTGAATTAAGGGTCAGTTAGGGAACATTTAGGGGACAGTGTCACTGCCCACATTCTATCAGTAAGAGACTGGATGGGTCTCTGGGATTAAGCACTTCAGGTGCAACAATGGGAGTGTTTAGATTTTGAGTGGAGTTTATTTGGGTAATTGTCAGAATATTGACTGGGATAGTAACAGTATGAAGGGCAGAGAGGGACAAGAATTTCCAGAGTGTTTTCAGGAGAATTTCCTACGTCAGTTTGTTTCCAATCCAACGAGGAAGGAGGCATTGCTGGATCTGGTTCTGGGGAATGCGGTTGGACAAGTGAATTAAGAGTCAGTCGGGGAACATTTAGGGGACAGTGAACATCGTATCATAAGGTTGAGGTTGGTAATGGAAAAGGAGAAAGAGAAATCCGGAGGAAAGATAATTCATTGAGGGAGAACCAATCTCAATAGAGTGAGACTGATCTGACCCAAATAAACTGAACTCAAGGTCTAAACACTCCCATTGTAGCACCTGAAGCGTTCAGTCCCAGAGACCCATCCAGTCTCTTACTGATGGAGTGTGGGAGATGACTGAGGGGAGTGGGATGCAGCATCTGAGGGAGGTGGGATGCAGTGATGGAGGGGAGTGAGATACAACGACTGAGGGGAGTGTGACGCAGTGACTGAGGGGAGTGTGACGCAGTGACTGAGGGGAGTGTGACGCAGTGACTGAGGGGATTGAGATACAGTGACTGAGGGGAGTGTGATACAGTGACTGAGGGGAGTGTGACGCAGTGACTGAGGGGAGTGTGACGCAGTGACTGAGGGGATTGAGATACAGTGACTGAGGGGAGTGTGACGCAGTGACTGAGGGGAGTGTGATACAGTGACTGAGGGGAGTGTGACGCAGTGACTGAGGGGAGTGTGATGCAGTGACTGAGGGGAGTGTGATACAGTGACTGAGGGGAGTGTGATGCAGTGACTGAGGGGAGTGTGATACAGTGACTGAGGGGTGTGATGCAGTGACTGAGGGGAGTGTGATGCAGTGACTGAGGGGAGTGTGATACAGTGACTGAGGGGAGTGTGATACGTTGACTGAGGGGAGTGTGATGCAGTAACTGAGGGGAGTGTGATACAGTGACTGAGGGGAGTGTGATACAGTGACTGAGGGGAGTGTGATGCAGTGACTGAGGGGAGTGTGATGCAGATACTGAGGGGAGTGTGATACAGTAATGTAGTGAACAGGATGGAAGATTTTGGTTTTATAAAGACTGCTATCTAACATTCTCCTGACACTAGTACCATCCTGTTGACCTGTTGTGTTTTTCTCCATGTCTCACTCTGCAATGTCTCCCTCCCTTTACTTCAGAACCCGAGATTTCCCAAACTCAGGAATCCGTGGAACAATCGACTGGAGAATCCACTGAGGGTTCATCCTCTATCCCAGCGGGCTCTGGAAGCTCAGGTATCTGCCTTGTGGGGTTATCATTACAGAATCATAGAATCAGAGACTGGTTACAGCACAGAAGGAGGCCCTTCAGCCCATTATACCTGCACTGTGTGACCAGTTGGAATTTTCTCTCACTCCTGCACTCACCCGTGTTTCTTCTGCTTTCTTCCTGATCTAGAGATTTCCACAACTCAGGGACCAGAGAAACAATCAGTTGCAGAATCAACGGGGAAATCACCCTCGACCCCAGGAGTATCGTCCTCCTCAGGTATCCGTCTTGTGGGATTCGATCATAGAATCATAGGACGGTTGGAGCACAGACGGAGGACATTCGGTCCATCGAGTTAATACCATCACTCTGAAAGACCAATGTCAGTAGTTGCACTTCCCCGCCCATTCCCTGTAGTCCTGCCAATGTGTTTACGCTCCAGAAATTCATCCAATTTCATTCTGAATCCTCGATTGAATCTGCCTCCACCACAATACTCCAGCTGGAGCTGAACCAGTGTCAATCAGACCTTTCACCCAATGTGACTCCTGAAACACACTCACTCCCTGAGACTCGCTCAGTCTCAACTGTGATCTTCCTCCGAGGACAGGCTGCCTCCGACCCTCTCCAATCTTCCTCTGATTTACCAGTTCAGAACAGCCTGGGCAGTCAGGGCTTGTGATCGAGCTGTCAGCAGTGGGGAACTCTGTGTCCTTCTAGTAAGGGGGCATAACACAGGCGGGGTGTTGGAGGGGGAGAGAGTCTGTGATACCAGGAGGATCTGAGTCTAACACTGTGGAGCTGAATTGTGGATGTGGAATTTACAGAACAGGAGCAGGAGAATCAGCCCAACTTGTCCACACTGGTGTTTATATTCCACACAATCATCCTCCTACCCTGATTCACCTCCCAAGTGTGGTATAACTGAGGGATATGGAGAGCGGAAATGTGTACAGTGCTCCGAATGTGGCCTAACCGAGGGATATGGAAAGCGGAACTGTGTATAGTGCTCTGAATGTGGCCTAACCGAGGGGTATGGAGAGCGGAACTGTGTACAGTGCTCCGAATGTGGTCTAACTGAGGGATATGGAGAGCGGAACTGTGTACAGTGCTCTGAATGTGGTCGAACTGAGGGATATGGAGAGCGAAAGTCTGTACCATTCTCCGAGTGTGGTCTAACCAAGGGATATGGAGAACAGAACTGTACACAGTGCTCCGAGTGTGCTCTAACTGAGGGATATGGAGAGCAGAACTTTGTACAGTGCTCTGAATGTGGTCGAACTGAGGGATATGGAGAGCGAAAGTCTGTACCATTCTCCGAGTGTGGTCTAACCAAGGGATATGGAGAACAGAACTGTACACAGTGCTCCGAGTGTGCTCTAACTGAGGGATATGGAGAGCAGAACTTTGTACAGTGCTCCGAGTGTGGTCTAACTGAGGGATATGGAGAATGGAACTGTACACAGTGCTCCGAGTGTGGTCTAACTGAGGGATATGGAGACTGGAACTGTACACAGTGCTCCGAGTGTGGTCTAACTGAGGGATATGGAGAACAGAACTGTCCACGGTGCTCGGAGTGTGGTCTAACTGAGGGATATGGAGAGCGGAACTGTGCACAGTGCTCCGAGTGTGGTCTAACTGAGGGATATGGAGAACAGAACTGTGCACAGTGCTCCGAGTGTGGTCTAACTGAGGGATATGGAGAGCGGAACTGTGCACAGTGCTCCGAGTGTGGTCTAACTGAGGGATATGGAGAGCGGAACTGTACACAGTGCTCGGAGTGTGGTCTAATTGAGGGATATGGAGAGCGGAACTGTACACAGTGCTCCGAGTGTGGTCTAACTGAGGGATATGGAGAGTGGAACTGTACACAGTGCTCGGAGTGTGGTCTAACTGAGGGATATGGAGAGCGGAACTGTGCACAGTGCTCCGAGTGTGCTCTAACCGAGATTCTGGTGATATTTAATCTAATGCCTCTGCCTTAGAATTCAATTCCACTAGAAATGAAGCCCATTGCTCTGTTTGAAATGAGATTTACAGCACCTGAAATCACAGGAAAGATATTTACATTGAGCTAAGTTCCAGTAAACCTACATCAAAATTTCGGGATGTTCTTACTATCTGAAGGACAGTTTCACAATGACTGACTCCAGACAGAGTGTGAGCCTGGAATTCTGATGGGAACTGTCTTTGATATCAATATTGAGAAATTGAACTGAACTCTGACTCGGTTTATTTCTCTCTGTCTCTCTCTCTCTCTATCGCTCTCTCTCTCTATCATTATCTCTCCCTATCTCTCTCCATGTCTCTGTCAATTTATTTCCCTGTGCTTCTCTCTGTTTTCTCTCACTCCCTCTCTCCCTGTTTCTCTCTCTCTCTCTCTCACTCTCTAACTCTCACACTCTCAGTGTCTCTCTGTCTCTGTGTTTCCATTTATCTCTCTCCCTCACCTCTTTCTCGCCTTCTCTCTCTTTCTCGCTTCACTTCTTCACTCCTGCATTGTCTCTTGCATCTGTTCCCAGCATTTAAATGTCCGACCCAGTGCTGTGATGAGCCCAGACAGAGCAGGAGGAGTCACTCATTCCCCAGGGCTGTTCCTCCAACCTCCAGTTCCCATAAGACTGATTTTTCATTGCAGGTCCCGGGAGGAGGACAAGTCCTGGACCAGCACCAGGCGCTGACTGCAAACCCTCAGAGGCGGGACATTCCAGGCCAGGTATCCATCAGCTGGTGGTAGGAAAGATCCAATCACAATCATCCAGGGTCCGAGCCCCGGAACCCTCAGTCCCTGACTTATTCCGGGATCATTTGCTGTTGGGAACCACCCAAATATCCTGCTTTATAATCCTGCAAATCTCTCGCCAACACGAACTGGGAAACCCAGTCCCCTTACACTATCTTTCTATTGGCTCTCGGTGTTTGAGTGCCATCACCATAGGGTATGACACCATTTATTGCCCCCTCACCATTGCCCTGTGAGGCTGGAGGTGTGGGGCAGCCTCCTCGACACTCAGCGGGGAGCTGCGGGAGGGCATTCAGTGACAGCGATTGGCCATGGGCTGTCTGCCTTGGATTGCGCAGCTCCCAGTGTCGAAGAGCCCCTCGATTGCTCTGCCACCCCCGAGCTTGCCCCCTCCTCTCACCTCTCCCTACCCCACCCGCCATACCCGGTTAGCATTCTGGCCTCTAACTCTACTCGGGGCGGGGGGGGGTGATGGTGTGTTTGGGGTCGGCTGGTGTCTGAAAACTTTGCCCCTCTCCATGTTGCAGTGATGCTGGACTTGTCGGAGGAGGACTGTGAGAAGGTCAGTGTCGATTTCCAGGTGATGTACGTCGGGGAAAGGAAACCGGAGACTCCCGAGGAAAAGGAAGCCTATTTCCGCCAGGTGAGGGATTTATTCCCCTGTCATTCTCCAAGCGCCGGCATCGCTGGGCAAGGCTGGCATTGAGTAACCAGGCCTGGTCAGCCTTAATAGATCATCCCTGGTTAATACTGATTAACCACTCCTAGTTAGCATTGAATAACCATCGCTAGTTAGCATTCAGAAATCATCCCCAGTCAGGATTCCTAATTCCCATTGCTTACCCATTCTGGTTGGCATTAACTGCCCATCGGCAGTTGGCATTGAGAAGTGGTCAGTGATGGGCATTCCCTTCCTCATTCGATGGAAAAGATTTGATTGACTGCTGGGAAAGGGATTCCTCAGATGTTCAATGAGCAGCCAGTAACCTGGTGTTAAGGGGAGGAGACTCCCCTTGGTGTGAAGGAGATTCCCCCCTGTTGTTAGGGTCTCGCTGATGTTTCCTGAGAGCCCGCGGTGAGTTGCGGTATAACTGCGATCCCTCCCTATCGTAGCTGACTCCTCACAGGGTGATTCCCATCCGTTCCCAGGTACAGGACATGTTAAGAGACCATCTTCCGTGCAAGAAAGTGCGGCTGACGCCTGGAGGTGGGGAGCCGGATAACGTTGGGAAGAAGAAAAGGAAATGAGCCGGACGATCCGGGATTGTCAGCGGGTGGATTACAACCCGATCTGGGCTGATGTGTTTCTGTCTGTTTGTGTCTGTGTGTTTGTGTCTGTGTGTGTTCGTGTGTGTTTATCTGTATGTGTCTGTGTGTGTGTGTCTGTGTTTGTGTGTGTGTGTGTGTGTCTGTGTCTGTGTGTGTGTTTGTCTGTGTGTGTTCGTGTGTGTTTATCTGTATGTGTCTGTGTCTGTGTTTGTGTGTGTCTGTGTCTGTGTGTGTGTTCAAAATGTGTTTTGTAAGATGTTTTCAAAGGGATTGATAAAGGGCTTCAAAAGTTATTGAAATGGGTTTCTAAAGGGATATTAAAGGTGTTTAAAAGTAGTTTCTATCGTGCTTTTAAAGATATTTTTAAATGGGTTTATAAAGGGTTTCACAGCTGTTCAGAAAAGGTTTGGAATCGAGTTCTGAAGAAGTTTAAAATCGTTTATTTTATTGTCTTAAAGCTGTTTAAATGGTTTATGATGCTGTTTAAAAATAGTTTAAAGTCGCTTTATTTAGGGATTCTAAAGGGTTTTAGAAGGACATATAACCGGGTTTTAAAGGTGTTTAAAAGGGTTTAAAAGTCAGTTTATTGAAAGCTTTCTGAGGTGTTTAGTATCTGTTTTAACAGGGTGTATTGATTTACTGATGAGATTATATTTGTAAGGGGCTGTAATGCGGGATTTAAACAGGGTTTAACAAGATTTTTTATTTAAATTGGAGGAGTACAGAGTTACTGGAGGGTTGGAAGGCCGGAGGAGGTTACAGACATAGGGGGGGTGGGGGTTGTCGGGGCCGGAGGAGGTAACAGAGATAGGGAGGGTTGTAGGGAATGGAGGAGGTTACAGAGATAGGGAGTGTTGTAGGGCTGGAGGAGGTTGCAGAGATAGGGAGGGTTGTAGGGAATGGAGGAGGTTACAGAGATAGGGAGTGTTGTAGGGCTGGAGGAGGTTACAGAGATAGGGAGGGTTGTAGGGGCTGGAGGAGGTTGCAGAGATAGGGAGGGTTGTAGGGAATGGAGGAGGTTACAGAGATAGGGAGGGTTGTAGGGGCTGGAGGAGGTTGCAGAGATAGGGAGGGTTGTAGGGAATGGAGGAGGTTACAGAGATAGGGAGGGTTGTCGGGGACGGAGGAGGTTACAGAGATGGGGAGGGTTTTCGGGGACGGAGGAGGTTACAGAGATAGGGAGGGTTGTAGGGGCTGGAGGAGGTTACAGAGATAGGGAGGGTTGTCGGGGACGGAGGAGGTTACAGAGATAGGGAGTGTTTTCGGGGACGGAGGAGGTTACAGAGATCGGGAGGGTTGTCGGGGACGGAGGAGGTTACAGAGATAGGGAGGGTTGTCGGGGACGGAGGAGGATACAGAGACAAATTGTGATGTGGAGGGGGAAGGAAAAGATATAAAAAGTGGGAGTTGGGACAGACAGACTGGAACCTGGTTAAGATCTGTCCAATCTGTATACTGATCTGCTGGCTGTAACACGTTTTAATTCTCAGGTTAAAATTCAGTGGGTTTTGCTGGAAACTTTGGATTTTCTGTTTGTTTAATGAATGATTGTTTAATAAATGTCTGACATCTGACATTCAGTGTTGTGACTCCCATTGATTTGAGGAATAAATTACCGGTGAGAATACAAAATATTTACATCTCCTTGAGCAGGTTCTGACATCTGAATCCAGTCCCTCACTACTCGAACTGGGTGTACACCTGACTCCAGTCACTCACTACTCGACCTGGGTGGACATCTGACTCCAGTCCCTCACTACTCTACCTGGGTGCACACCTGACTCCAGTCCCTCACTCCTCGGCCTGGGTGTACACCTGACTCCAGTCCCTCACTACTCGACCTGGATGTACACCTGACTCCAGTCCCTCACTCCTCGGCCTGGGTGTACACCTGACTCCAGTCCCTCACTAATCAGCCTGGGTGTACACCTGACTCCAGTCCCTCACTACTCTACCTGGGTGCACACCTGACTCCAGTCCCTCACTCCTCGGCCTGGGTGTACACCTGACTCCAGTCCCTCACTACTCGACCTGGGTGTACACCTGACTCCAGTCCCTCACTCCTCGGCCTGGGTGTACACCTGACTCCAGTCCTGCACTACTCGACCTGGGTGTACACCTGACTCCAGTCCCTCACTCCTCGGCCTGGGTGTACACCTGACTCCAGTCCCTCACTAATCAGCCTGAGTGTACACCTGACTCCAGTCCCTCACTACTCGAACTGGATGTACACCTGAATCCAGTCCCTCGCTACTCGAACTGGTTGTACAGCTGACTCCAGTCCCTCTCTACTCGACCTGGGTGCACACCTGAATCCATTCCCTCACTACTCAGCCTGAGTGTACACCTGACTCCAGTCCCTCACTACTCGAACTGGATGTACACCTGAATCCAGTCCCTCGCTACGCGAACTGGATGTACACCTGAATCCAGTCCCTCACTACTCGACCTGGGTGTAGACCTGACTCTAGTCCCTCACTACTCGACCTGGGTGTACACCTGACTCCAGTCCCACACTACTCGACCTGGGTGAACACCTGACTCCAGTCCCTCACTACTCGCTCTGGGTGTACACCTGACTCCAGTCCCACACTACTCGACCTGGGTGTACACCTGACTCCAGTCCCTCACTACTCGCTCTGGGTGTACACCTGACTCCAGTCCCTCACTACTCGCTCTGGGTGTGCACCTAACTCCAGTCCCTCACTATGCGCCCTGGGTGTACACCTGACTCCACTCCCTCACTACTCGAACTGGGTGTACACCTGACTCCAGTCCCTCACTACTCGACCTGGGTGTACACCTGGCTCCAGTCCCTCACTACTCAATCTGGGTGTACACCTGACTCCAGTCCCTCACTACTCACTCTGGGTGTACACCTGACCCCACATCTCTCTATGCAATGTTACAATCTGAAGGGGAATTTACAGGTGGTGGTGTTCCCATTGTGTCTGCTGCCCTTGACCTTCTAGGTGGTAGAGGTCACGGGTTTGGAAGGTGCTGTCAAAGGAGCCTTGGTGTGTTGCTGCAGTGCATCTTGTAGATGGTACACACTGCTGCCTTCTGTGTGTCGGTGGTGGAGGGAGTGAATGTTTGTGGATGGGGTGCCAATCAAGCGGGCTGCTTTGTCCTGGATGGTGTCGAGCTTCTTGAGTGTTGTTGGAGCTGCACCCATCCAGGCAAGTGGAGATTATTCCATCACACTCCTGACTTGTGCCTTGTAGATGCCTTTGTGGAGTCAGGAGGTGAGTTACTCGCCTCAGGATTCCCAGCCTCTGACCTGCCCTTGTAACAACAGAACAAATGGGACCCCTGGGGTTAGAATATAATGAAGGAATTCGATTGTCACCCATAGCGGTGACTTCTGAGCATCGACTGTTACAAGACAAAACCAGGGGAAATTCTGAAACCAATAATGATCCGTGCACATAAAATACCTGAAAATGTTCTTCAGAAAACTCAATACAGTCACTGTTCTGAGAACCACAGCCGCCGTTTTGTCAGTGTGATATTTTATTTTCAACTTCTGGTAACAAATGGCCGCAAATCGATCGAAGGTGAAAGTGACGGTGAACCAGATAGAACAGCCTGTGTCTGTGTAAAGCAGGACGGTGTGAAGATTACACACGGGGATCAAAAGCAAGGTAAGAAACTCCATCATATAGTGAATCGGAATGTGCCTCAGTATCAGATCAATGACAATGACCAGTAGATCCACCGCTGCCATGGTCACCAGGTAGTCAGTGACACATTTGGAGAGACCGCACTTTCCCCGAGACAGGATCACAATGGTCACTAAGTTAACTGTAAGGATGGGAAATAAAGAGGGTGATTATACATCAGGCTGGGACTAAAGCTACCAGTTTAACTGTGTATGATTGAAATGTACAAGCGTGTTACAATACAAAGGCAGCTCAATGGAGTTCAGGTACAGATGAGCCAGGGTGGAGCTGAATGGTGGAGCAGGTTTGAGGGACTGAATTTCCTGCTCCTGTCCCTATGTTACACAAACTCTCTGTCTCCTCGGTCTTGTTTGCATAAATTGCTCGGTTTGCGGTCTTTGGGAGGTCTGTGCCTCCGATATGGGCAGTGCAATGTCCTCAGTCATTGCAAAACACGACAACCTCAGACTTTGTCAAGGCTCTCATTGTCTCGCCTCTGATGCACAGCGTGCAACTTTCAAATCTGTTGGTCACAGGGACACGCCCACATCAGGCAGCCTCAGAATGGACGATGGATGCACAGTGGGTTGGAAGAACTTCCTTGTATCCTAGTGTTAGAATCGGCAATTTGAGAGCGAAATGCAAGCAGGAGTAGGCCAGAGGGCCCCTCAAGCCTGCTCCGCCATTCAACAAGATCATGGCTGGTCTTTGGCTTCAGTTCCACTCTCCCACACTATGGACTCACCAAAGATCTATCGGTCTCAGCCTTGAGTATACTCAGCGATTGGGAATCCACAGCCCTCTGGGCTAGAGAATTCCAAAGACTGACTGCCCTCTGAGTGAAGAAACAGCTCCTCAATTCAGCCTGAAATTATTGGGGATTATCCAGAGTATCCACCCATCCCGCCCTCCCGGTTCTGGATGTTTCAGCCAGGACAAACAGCTTTGACCCTGTCCAACCCCCATTGAATCTGAGAGCTTTTACTGAGATAATCTCTCACTCTTCCAACCTCCTCAGAGTACAG
The DNA here is from genome assembly GCF_036365525.1 of Heterodontus francisci. Lineage (NCBI taxonomy): Eukaryota > Metazoa > Chordata > Chondrichthyes > Heterodontiformes > Heterodontidae > Heterodontus > Heterodontus francisci. Next base: position 359,991 of record NW_027141121.1, on the reverse strand, counting down.
GCCCGATCCACTCAATCTCTTATCCTAGATACCTCTCTCATCCCCCGGAACCAATGGTGGGAATCTTGGCTGCACCAATCCCCAAGACATCCATAAGGAGACTGAAACTGGGCAAGGTGCGGTCTCACCAAAGTCCTGTGCAATTGTTCCAAGGCTTCTATCTCTTGAACTTCAGCCCCATTGCAATAAAGGCCAACAGGCCATTGGCCTTCCTAATTGCCCACTGTACCTGTGTGCTGGCTTTCTGTGCACAAGGAGCACCTGAACCTCTCTGAGCATCAACACTGAGCAATTTCACACATATTACAACCCATTGTCCAATACTGTCCAGAACATGCTCAGACCCTCCCTCAGTTCCAGTCTCCCCTACACCCTTCATACTGTGCAGCTGAATACAGGTCATGTTACAGCACCAACACCCAGCTGGTTACCAAGCACCCAGGAGAGATGTTTCCTTGTTTGTTCCTCACTAGTCCTGTCATTGAACACCTTTCATTTGCATGGCTTACACCACATTGCACATCATTGATGAAATGATAAGTGTTTCAGCCAACCAGCACTGCGGTCGGACATAGGTCAATCCGCTGTGGTGGATGTAGGAGTTGGAGCTGTCACTGAGACTGACACTGTTCACAGCAGATTGGAGCCGAGACTGAGGAGGAAGCAGCTGCAACTGAACCCACTGCATCTCCCACCCAGTGACACCTCCTTTGGAGAATCTGGTAAGCAGTTGGGTACGGGCAGACTGTTAGAATTAACTCAGGAGATTATCACTAGCTAGGTGTTGACTTAGGGGGTGTGGGTCCTGCCTGTCCTGACCCCATACAGGGCTCAGTAATGGACCTGATTATTAGAAGGGTGTCGATACAGGGAGACTGGAGAGGGACATGGAGGAGAGAGATGGCAGGTCTGTAAAACACACACGGTTTAATCACTGGGGGGATTGCGACAGAGAAGCAGGGAAGGACTGGAATCAAGGAATTGGTGTCTTTCAAGGACATGTAAGGAGGGAGAGCTCACCTCTGTCTGTAGGAATCTCTGAATGAGAGAGGTAGAGCTCACCTCTGTCTGTAGTATCCCAGTGAGGGAGGGAGGGAGAGCTCACTTCTCTCTGTAGTATCCCAGTGAGGGAGGGAGGGGGAGCTCAACTCTGTCTGTAGTATCCCAGTGAGGGAGGGAGGGAGAGCTCACCTCTCTCTGTAGTATCCCAGTGAGGGAGGGAGGGAGAGCTCAACTCTGTCTGCAGTATCCCAGTGAGGGAGGGAGGGAGAGCTCACCTCTGTCTGTAAGAGTCTGTGTGTGGGGGAGAGAGGGACAGTTGACTGAGTATAAACAGATAAACCCTCTGATCCCTCTCCCCCACTCACTATTTAAATTTCCCTCTGATTCCCCATTCCCTTAACTCTCTCTAACACTAACTCTGCATTTCCCTTTCCAGAATATCACCCAGTGAGATGAGGACTCTGCTGCTGATCCTGTGTTCCCTGAGTGAGTCATTTACATTCCAGACAAACTTCACCGCGTTTACCTAAAGTCTTTGGGGACAAAAACCTCCCACAGTTTCTTGTTATTTGTAATTTCGATCAGGGCAGTTTCAGGGTTGAAAACCGGTTGGAGAGGTTCAAACATGGAGTTTCTGTTTAAATAATTACTTTCCCATTATTTAGACTGATCATTACTAATCAGAGTGAACAATGTATGTGTCTGTGATGGTTATTGTGTGAATACTGAGCAGAGTTCTGGTCTCTATATTACAAAAAAGATACAGAGACACTGGAGACAGTGCAGAAGGTATCGCAAGCAAGATTGAAGATCTCAGTGGTTTTAACTTAGCTGAAAATATTGAACAAGTTGGGGCTCATTTCTCCATGAAAGTTCAGACTGAGGGGGGGAAATCTGATTGAGGTATTGCTGATAGGGTGGGAGGAGGCAGGGAGCAGAGGGGCCGAATGGCCTGTTTCTCTGCTGTGAATCCTACATGTATTAACTACTTGTATTATTGATTAATATTCCTGATCTCTCTCCCAGATACTGTGAAATCATTGCGTTTATTTATACAAATTCACTGGTTCTGTAAATATTGGTACATTTAAAGTTTGCCTCCATTATAGAGCTATATTTAAGTTTCTAATGTGATCCCGATATTTAGAGATTTGTATTGTTAAATTATGATTTATAGTCATGTGTTAGTTTATATTTCCCATTGCCAGAAAACCAAGTTTCCATTCAGTTCCTGTATAATATCTCCAGTGTAATATTTCCAAACAAATACACAACGAATACATTGGTGAATTTATCACGCAATTTACATAATGTGTTGTGTAATCTTTAATATTTATTAAGCATTCTAGTTATTATATTCAATATTTAATTAATTGCTCTGTCAATGACTGTGCAGTAACAGAATGTTATTCCGCATCGAACTCCACCTGGGGACTGAGATACCCCATGATATCTCACACTGACCATCGAGTGTCTCTCACTGTCTGTACTCAGTGTTCACCTGGGGACTGAGATACCACATGATATCTCACACTGACCATCGAGTGACTCTCACTGTCTGTACTCAGTGCTCACCAGGGGACTGAGATACCCCATGATATCTCACACTGACCATCGAGTGTCTCTCACTGTCTGTACTCAGTGTTCACCTGGGGACTGAGATACCCCATGATATCTCACACTGACCATCGAGTGTCTCTCACTGTCTGTACTCAGTGTTCACCCGGGGACTGAGATACCCCATGATCTCTCACACTGACCATCGAGTTTCTCTCACTGTCTGTACTCAGTGTCCACCTGGGGATTGAGATACCACATGATATCCCACACTGACCATCGAGTGTCTCTCACTGTCTGTACTCAGTGTTCACCTGGGGACTGAGATACCCCATTATATCTCTCAGTGACCATCGAGTGTCTCTCACTGTCTGTACTCAGTGTTCACCTGGGGACTGAGATACCTCATGATATCTCACACTGACCATCGAGTGTCTCTCACTGTCTGTACTCAGTGTTCACCCGGGGACTGAGATACCCCATGATATCTCACACTGACCATCGAGTGTCTCTCACTGTCTGTACTCAATGTTCACCTGGGGACTGAGATACCCCATGATATCTCTCACTGAATATTTGCAGCTTTTCTACTGGGACAAAGTGAGGCTGAGATATTTACTGCTTTCTGTTACCTGAGATCTGATGGGAAATCTAGAATAGTGAGCACTGTCTGTGGGCAGTGAGTTAGAGGGGGAGACTGAGCTGGGAGACAGATGGAAACTTGGTTTAGAGAAGGAGGAAATTTTCCAGCTCTAATCCGGGGGGTTTTCTTCCAGGGCGTGGAGTGAAACTGAGATTATTGGTATTTCGCGAGGGTACAAGACGCTGTGCAGCATTAACTATACATTATATTAACATTAAACATCTTTCTGTCACACAGTCACAGACTCTGCACACACTGACCCATGTGTAAATCACATAGTCCTGGACCAGCCCTGGAGGAGCATCGATTGTACTAAGACTGAGTGCTCCGGTCAGGTGAAGTGTGATAAGAATCTTGTTCGAGGATGGTACAGATTTAAAAGGTAATGTAAAGGGGCAATTTCAGATAAACGATTAAATGAGGGAGGAGTGGATGTACAAAACAGAACAACGTGTGAGTGTAGTATTACCTGGGTTTCCATTGCTTGTTATAACTTGAGAATCTATATTTTAAAAACTGACAGGTCTTACATCAATTCTAGTCAAGGCTTCATCTGGAGATTGAGGAAAGTTTAAATATATGTTGTAACCTCTGGAGAAGTGGGACTGAATGAACAGTGCACTCCTCCCACCTCCGTCACAGCAGTAGGAAGAGGACGTTCTGGGAGACTGGGACTATCAGAAAGAGCAATGGGACAGAGAGTGGATGCAGGGAAAGGGCAAGAACAGGGATCTACAGAGAGGTAAAGGGAGAATAAAGGGAGATAACCGGGGTAGAGGGGAATATAGAATGGGGACAGAGAGTAAAGGGGGATATCCAGGATAGAGGGGAACATAGAATGGAGACAGAGAGAAAAGGGAGAGACCCGGGATAGAGGGGAATATCGAATAGGAACAGAGAGTAAAGGGAGATACCCAGGATAGAGGGGAATATAGAATGGGGACAGAGTGTATTTGGAGATACCCGGGATAGAGGGGAATATAGAATGGGGACAGAGAGTAAAGGGAGATACCTGTGATAGAGGGGAATATAGAATGGGGAAAGAGAGTAAAGGGAGACATCCGGGATAGAGGGGAATATAGAATGGGGACAGAGAGTAAAGGGAGATACCCGGGATAGAGGGGAATATAGAATGGGGACAGAGAGTAAAGGGAGATACCCGGGATAGAGGGTAATATAGAATGGGAACAGAGAGTAAAGGGAGATACCCAGGATAGAGGGGAATATAGAATGGGGCCAGAGAGTATTTGGAGATACCCGGGATAGAGGGGCATATAGAATATGGACAGAGAGTAAAGGGAGATACCCGGGACAGAGGGGAATATAGAATGGGGACAGAGAGTAAAGGGAGATACCCGGGATAGAGGGGCATATAGATTATGGACAGAGAGTAAAGGGAGATACCCGGGATAGAGGGGAATATAGAATGGGGACAGAGATTAAAGGGAGATACCCGGGATAGAAGGGCATATAGAATATGGACAGAGAGTAAAGGGAGATACCCAGGATAGAGGGGAATATCGAGTGGGGGCAGAGAGTAAAGGGAGATACCCGGGATAGAGGGGAATATAGATTGGGGAGAGAGAGTAAAGGGAGATATCCGGGATAGAGGGGAATATAGAATGGGGACAGAGAGTAAAGGGAGATACCCAGGATAGAGGGGAATATAGAATGGGGACAGAGAGTATTTGGAGATACCCGGGATAGAGGGGCATATAGAATGGGGACAGAGAGTAAAGGGAGATACCCGGGACAGAGGGGAATATAGAATGGGGACAGAGAGTAAAGGGAGATGCCTGGGATAGAGGGGAATATAGAATGGAGACAGTGAGTAAAGGGGGATACCCGGGATAGAGGGGAATATAGAATGGAGACAGAGTGAGTGAGGGGTTTCCCTAGTTTCTGGTACTCTCTGCTGTTACCAGTCTCTCTAACTGTTAATAATTACCATCAGTTCAGGGACTGACTGCGTGATTATTGTTTCAGTTCTGGTGTCGGCAAGATTCCAGAGACTGCTGTCCCACAGTATCACTGCTCCACACAGCGTCCAGGCTGGTTACAGGGTAATTTCAGCCTTTATAATATCAGATTTACATTCACTGTCCAGCACTGTTCACATCAGTTACATTCTTCAATATTTATAAACTCTCATTTCAGGTTCCCATCCTAGTGTGGGACGGGGGAAGTAACGAGGACAGTTTGTTTTAACTGGTTTGGAAATCGCTGCAAGTGGAATCGGAAAATAAAGATCAAAAACTGCGGCAGTTATTTTGTTTATGAGTTGAAGCCAACACCCGACTGGAAAGCTGTTTATTGTACAGGTAGATTGCTGTTTGTATATGGTGCAGATGGGTGATTCTGGGATGTCCCGAGTCACCCACAGAAATGAGACAGTTTACTTGCTCCCCTCCTTATTGTCAGGGACACAGTGAATAAAGGATGTGAAACACAAAGTGAACGTCACTGAAACTCCAGGGAACTGAACCAGACTCTGCTGTCCGTGTTGACCGCTCACTCCCTTCCTGGCAGTGCCCATGGATGGTGATAGACCCCAAGTGTAGACCTGGGCACAACACGCTCTCTCTCCAGGGGCCAGTATGTGTTGTGGGACAGAGTGACTGAGGGGACTGGGATGCAGAGGCAACAATAACCACAACGTGCATTGATATAGTGCCTTTAACCTCCTATAATATCACAAACTCTTGACCGTAGCGTAAACAGACAGATAATTTGATACAGGATCACATTAGGTGATGGTAGGACAGGTGGAAAACCTCTTGCTCCAGGATGTAGGTTTCAAAGGAGAACGCAGTGTTAACCCGGGGACTGAGATACCCCATGACATCACACACTTACCATCGAGTGTTTCTCACTGTCTGTACTCAGTGTTCACCCGGGGACTGAGATACCCCATGATATCTCACACTGACCATCGAGTGTCTCTCACTGTCTGTACGCAGTGTTAACCCGGGGACTGAGATACCCCATGAGATCACACACTTACCATCGAGTGTCTCTCACTGTCTGTACTCAGTGTTCACCAGGGGACTGAGATACCCCATGATATCCCACACTGACCATCGAGTGTCTCTCACTGTCTGTACTCAGTGTTCACCTGGGGACTGACATACCCCATGATATCTCACACTGACCATCGAGTGTCTCTCACTGTCTGTACTCAGTCTTCACCTGGGGACTGAGATACCCCATGATATCTCACACTGACCATCGAGTGTCTCTCACTCTCTGTACTCAGTGTTCACCCGGAGACTGAGATACCCCATGATATCTCACACTGACCATCGAGTGTCTCTCACTGTCTGTACTCAGTGTTCACCTGGGGACTGAGATACTCCATGAGATCACACACTTACCATTGAGTGTCTCTCACTGTCTGTACTCAGTGTTCACCCGGGGACTGAGATACCCCATGATATCTCACACTGACCATCGAGTGTCTCTCACTGTCTGTACTCAGTGTTGACCTGGGGACTGAGATACCCCATGATATCTCACACTGACCATCGAGTGTCTCTCACTGTCTGTACTCAGTGTTCACCTGGGGACTGAGATACCCCATGATATCTCACACTGACCATCGAGTGTCTCTCACTGTCTGTACTCAGTGTTCACCTGGGGACTGAGATACCCCATGATATCTCACATTGACCATCGAGTGTCTCTCACTGTCTGTACTCAGTGTTCACCTGGGGACTGAGATACCCCATGATATCTCACACTGACCATCGAGTGTCTCTCACTGCCTGTACTCAGTGTTCACCCGGGGACTGAGATACCCCATGATATCTCACTCTGACCATCGAGTGTCTCTCACTGTCTGTGCTTAGTTTTCACCTGGGGAATGAGATACCCCATGCACTGTTCACATGGGTTACAGTCTTCAATATTTATAAACTCTCATTTCTGGTTCCCATCCCAGCGTGGGACGGGGGGAAGTTAAGAGTAGAGTTTGTTTACACTGGGATGGAATTCCTGCGACTGGGTCCATGAGATAAAGATCAAAAACTGCAGCAGTTATTTTGTTTATGAGTTGAAGTCGTTACACTGTCATGCTGCGTATTGCACAGGTACATTGCTGTTTCTCTATGACCCAGGAGGGTGATTCTGGGATGCTCTGTGTCACGGGGAGTAGGATTGGGTGCTCGAGGGTTTGATAAAGATGAGAGTCTGACACTGTCTGGACTCCAGTACAAAACGTACGATCTCTTCGGGTTTTCTCCACTCTGCCCTCTTCCTTTATTACAGATCCAGAGACAGCTGTAACTGAGGAACCCGAGGAAGAATCAACTCGAGAATCCACCGGCGGATCATCGTCTCCCCCAGCGGTGTCTGGAACATCAGGTATCAACCTTGTGGGGTCCATTATAAACAGATACTCTACACAATGTGACTCCATAGAAGATTAGTTTAGCTCAGTTTAGTTCAGAGATACAGCACTGAAACAGGCCCTTCGGCCCACCGAGTCTGTGCCGACCATCAACCACCCATTTATACTAATCCTACACTAATCCCATATTCCTCCCACATCTCCACCTGTCCCTATATTTCCCTACCACCTACCTATACTCGGGGCAATTTATAATGGCCAATTTACCTGCCAACCTGCAAGTCTTTGGCATGTGGGAGGAAACCAGAGCACCCGGAGGAAACCCACGCAGACACAGAGAGAACTTGCAAACTCCACATAGGCAGTACCCAGAATTGAACCCGGGTCGCTGGAGCTGTGAGGCTGCGGTGCTCACCACTGCGCCACTGTGCCGCCCTGTTGTGTTTTTCTCCATGTCTCACTCTGCAATGTCTCCATCACTTTATTACAGAACCCTTGACTTCCCAAACTCAGGAATCCGAGGAACAACCGACTGGAGAATCCACTGAGGTTTCATCCTCTATCCCAGCGGGCTCTGGAAGCTCAGGTATCTGCTTTGTGGGGTTATCATTACAGAATCATCGAATCATCGACTGCTTACAGCACATAATTATCCAGTTCTTTGTGGAAATCTTCAATTGAACCTGCCTCCAGCACACTCTCAGACAGTGCATTCCAGACACTAACCTCTCGCTGTGTGAATAGGTTTTCCCTCGTGTTGCCTTTCTTCTGTTCCCAACCACCTTAAATCAGTGTCTTCTGGTTCTGGAACCTCCCGCCAATGGGAACAGTTTCTTACTGTCAAGTTGTGTCTCTCCTCTCTTTTCTGCATTCGGATTCAGTTTCCACCTGTCGGAACATTTCCACCTGTCTGTCTACATCCTTTTGACGTCTATCACTATTCTCCTCGTAATTCACAAGTTTTCAGTCAGCTGCAAATTTTGAAAATGTGCCCTACACTTCCAAATCTATGTCATGAAGGCATATCAAGAAAACAATGGTCCAAGCAATATTGAAGAGTCTGGTAGACAGTGTTTGAGGGGAGCGTGATACAGTGACTGAGGGGAGCGTGATACAGTGACTGAGGGGAGTGTGATGCAGTGACTGAGGGGGGTGTGATACAGTGACTGAGGGGAATGTGATACAGTGACTGAGGGGAGTGTGATACAGTGACTGAGGGGGGAGTGATACAGCGACTGAGGGGAGTGTGAAACAGCGACTGAGGGGAGTGTGATACAGTGACTGAGGGGAGTGTGATACAGTGACTGAGGAGAGTGTGATACAGTGACTGAGGGGAGTGTGATACAGTGACTGAGGAGAGTGTGATACAGTGAATGAGGGGAGCGTGATACAGTGACTGAGGGGAGCGTGATACAGTGACTGAGGAGAGTGTGATACAGTGACTGAGGAGAGTGTGATACAGTGACTGAGGGGAGTGTGATACAGTGACTGAGGAGAGTGTGATACAGTGACTGAGGGGAGCGTGATACAGTGACTGAGGGGAGCGTGATGCAGTGACTGAGGAGAGTGTGATACAGTGACTGAGGAGAGCGTGATACAGTGACTGAGGGGAGCGTGATCCAGTGACTGAGGGGAGCGTGATACAGTGACTGAGGAGAGTGTGATACAGTGACTGAGGGGAGCGTGATACAGTGGCTGAGGGGGGAGTGATACAGTGACTGAGGGGAGCGTGATACAGTGACTGAGGGGGGAGTGATACAGTGACTGAGGGGAGTGTGATACAGTGACTGAGGAGAGCGTGATACAGTGACTGAGGGGAGCGTGATACAGTGGCTGAGGGGAGCGTGATCCAGTGACTGAGGGGAGCGGGATGGGGTGAATTAGGGGAGTGTGACGCGGAGACTGAGGGGAGTGTGACGCGGAGGCTGGGGGAAGTGTGACGCGGAGGCCGGGGGGCCTGTAACGCGGAGGCTGGGGGGAGTGTGATGCGGAGACTGGGGGGAGTGTGACGCGGAGGCTGGGGGAAGTGTGACGCGGAGGCTGAGGGGAGTGTGACGCGGAGGCTGGGGGAAGTGTGACGCGGAGGCTGGGGGAAGTGTGACGCGGAGGCTGGGGGGAGTGTGATACAGTAATGTAGTGAACAGGATGGAAGATTATGGTTTTATAAAGACTGCTATCTGACATTCTCCTGACACTAGTACCATCCTGTTGACCTGTTGTGTTTTTCTCCCTGTCTCACTCTGCAATGACTCCCTCCCTTTTTTCCAGAACCCGTGACTTCCCAAACTCAGGAATCCGAGGAACAATCGACTGGAGAATCCACTGAGGTTTCATCCTCTATCCCAGCGGGCTCTGGAAGCTCAGGTATCTGCCTTGTGGGGTTATCGTCGCAGAATCATAGAATCAGAGACTGGTTACAGCACAGAAGGGGGCCATTCAGCCCATTGTACCTGTACTGGCTCCCTATAAGAGCTACTCACCTACTCCCACTCCCCAGCCATTTCCCCATCACCCTGCAGTTGCTTTCTTTCAGGATAATATTCCAATTCCCTTTTGAAAGCCTCAATTGAACCTGCCTCCTGCACACTCTCAGACAGTGCATTCCAGATCCTAACCACTCGCTGTGTGAAAAGGTTTTCCCTCGTGTCTCCGTTATCTCTATTCCCAACCACTTTAAATCAGTGTCCTCTGGTTCTGGATCCTCCCACCAATGGGAACAGTTTCTCCCTGTCTACTCTGTCCAGATCCCTCGTGATTTTGAACACCTCGATCAAGTCTCCTCTTAATCTTCTCTTCTCCAGGGAGAACAACCCCAGCTTCTCCAATCTATCCACGTAACTGAAGTTCCTCATCCCGGGAAACATTCTCAAAAATCCTTTCTGTACTTTCTCGAATCCCTTAACATCCTTTCCTACCGTGAGGTGCCTGGAACTTGACACAATACTCGAGTTGATGCTGGACTAGTGTTTTACACAGTTTAACATATCTTCCTTGATTCTTGTCCCCTGTGCCCCAGTTTATAATTCCTGAAATTCCCAATGTTATATTTACCACTTTCTCACATTCCCATGGGGAGCGGGATACAGCGACGGAGGGGAGCGGGAAGCCGCGACGGAGGGGAGCGGGAAGCGGCGATGGAGAGGATCGGGAGGCGGCGACGGAGGGGAGCGGGATGCGGCGACAGAGGGGAGCGGGAGGCGGCGACGGAGGGGAGCGGGATGCGGCGACAGAGGGGAGCGGGAGGCGGCGACGGAGGGGAGCGGGATGCGGCGGCTGAGTGGAGCGGGATGCGGCGGCTGAGTGAAGCGGGATGCGGCGGCTGAAGGCAGCAGGATGCGGCGGCTGAGGTGAGCGGGATGCGGCGGCTGAAGGCAGCGGGATGCGGCGGCTGAGGTGAGCGGGATGCGGCGACGGAGGTGAGCGGGATGCAGCGACGTAGGTGAGCGGAATGCAGCTGCTGAGGGGAGCGGGATGCAGCGACGGAGGTGAGCGGAATGCAGCTGCTGAGGGGAGCGGGATGCAGCGACGGAGGTGAGCGGGATGCAGCGACGGAGGTGAGCGGGATGCAGCGACGGAGGGGAGCGGGATGCAGCGACGGAGGGGAGCGGGATGCGGCGACGGAGGGGAGCGGGATGCAGCGACGGAGGGGAGCGGGATGCGGCGACGGAGGTGAGCGGGATGCGGCGACGGAGGTGAACGGGATTCAGCGACGGAGGGGAGCGGGATGCAGCGACGGAAGGGAGTGTGATACAGTAATGTAGTGAACAGGATGGATGTTTATGGTTTTATAAAGACTGCTATCTGACATTCTCCTGACACTAGTACCATCCTGTTGACCTGTTGTGTTTTTCTCCATGTCTCACTCTGCAATGTCTCCCTCCCTTTATTACAGAACCTGTGACTTCCCAAACTCAGGAATCCGAGGAACAATCAACTGGAGAATCCACTGAGGGTCCATCCTCTATCCCAGCGGGCTCTGGAAGCTCAGGTATCTGCCTTGTGGGGTTATCATCGCAGAATCATAGACTGGTTACAACACAGAATTATCCAGTTCTTTGTGGAAAGCCTCAATTGAACCTGCCTCCAGTACACTCTCAGACTGTGCATTCCAGACCCTAACCTCTCGCTGTGTGAATAGGTTTTCCCTCGTGTTACCTTTCTTCTGTTCCCAACCACCTTAAATCAGTATCTTCTGGTTCTGGAACCTCCCACCAATGGGAACAGTTTCTTACTGTCAAGTTGAGTCTCTCCTCACTTTTCTGCATTCGGATTCAGTTTCCACCTGTCGGAACATTTCCACCTGTCTGTCTACATCCTTTTCACTATTCTCATAATTCACAAGTTTTGAGTCAGCTGCAAATTTTGAAAATGTGCCCTCCACATCCAAATCTATGTCAATGGTCCGAGCAATATTGAAGAGTCCTGTATACAGTGACTGAGAGGAGTGTGATGCACTGACTGAGGGGAGTGTGATGCACTGACTGAGGGGAGTGTGATGAACTGACTGAGGGGAGTGTGATGTACTGACTGAGAGGAGTGTGATACACTGACTGAGGGGAGTGTGATGCACTGACTGAGGGGAGTGTGATGCACTGACTGAGGGGAGTGTGACGCACTGACTGAGGGGAGTGTGATGCACTGACTGAGGGGAGTGTGATGCACTGACTGAGGGGAGTGTGATGCGGAGACTGAGGGGTGTGTGATGCGGAGGCTGAGGGGAGTGTGATACAGCGGCTGAGGGGAGTGTGATACAGTGATGTAGTGAACAGGATGGATGATTATGGTTTTATAAAGACTGCTATCTGACATTCTCCTGACACTAGTACCATCCTGTTGACCTGTTGTGTTTTTCTCCATGTCTCACTCTGCAATACCTCCCTCCCTTTATTACAGAACCCGAGACTTCCCAAACACAGGAATCCGAGGAACAATCGACAGGAGAATCCACTGAGGTTTCATCCTCTATCCCAGTGGGCTCTGGAAGCTCTGGTATCTGCCTTGTGGGGTTATAATTGCATCATAGAATCAGAGACTGGTTACAGCACAGAAGGAGGCCCTCTAGCCCATTGTACCTGTACTGGCTCCCTATAAGAGCTACTCACCTACTCACACTCCCCAGCCACTTCCCCGTCACCCTACAGATGTTTTCTGTCAGTATAATTTGCCAATTCCCTTTTGAAAGCCTCAATTGAACCTGCCTCCAGCACACTCTCAGACAGTGCATTCCAGATCCTAACCACTCGCTGTGTGAAAAGGTTTTCCCTCGTGTCTCCGTTACCTCTATTCCCAACCACTTTAAATCAGTGTTCTCTGTTTCTGGATCCTCCCACCAATGGGAACAGTTTCTCCCTGTCTACTCTGCCCAGATCCCTCGTGATTTTGAACACCTCGATCAAATCTCCTCTTAATCTTCTCTTCTCCAGGGAGAACAACCCCAGCTTCTCCAATCTATCCATGTAATTGAAGTTCCTCATCCCGGGAAACATCTCAAAAATCCTTTCTGCACTTTCTCGAATCCCGTAACATCCTTTCCTACCGTGAGGTGCCTGGAACGTGACACAATACTCTAGTTTATGCTGGACTAGTGTTTTATACAGTTTAACATATCTTCCTTGATTCTTGTCCCCTGTGACCCTATTTATATTTCCCAGGATCCCGTATGTTATATTAACCACTTTCTCACCTTCCCGGCAACTATCAATGATTTGTGCTCATCTACCCTCAGCTCCCTCTGCTCCTGCACCCACTTTATAATTGTACCCTTTAATTTATATTACCTCTGTTCGTTCTTCCTGTCAACATGAGTCACTTCACACTTTTCTGCATTAAATTTCATCTTCCACCTGTCAGCCCATTCCACCAGTCTGTCTATGTCCTCCTGACGTCTGTCACTAACCTCCTCACAGTTCACAACAGGTCCATGTTTTGTGTCACCTGAAAATTTTGAAATTTTGCCCTGGATATCCAAGTGAATGTAATTAATATACATCAAGAAAAACAGGGGTCCGAGCAATATTATAGAATAAAACATAACTGTACAGAGAATTACTAGGGACTGATGGCACTGGAGTAGAAAAGGGGAACATATTAGATGGGCTCAGTGTAACAGGGAAGGTGATAAGCTCTAAATTCAATTTAGTGTGTGTGTATACGCAGAGAGTGATAAATAAGGTTGTTGAGCTGCTGGCGCAGATAGCCATGTGGAAATATGATGTTGTAGCAATAACAGAGTCCTGGCTCTAAGAAGGGCGGGAAAGGGCAGTGATTATTCCTGGCTGCAAGGTGTTCAGGAAAGCGAGGGAAGGAAAGAAAGGAGGAGGGGTATCAGTATTGATTAAGGAGAACATTACAGTGCTGGAAAGGGATGATGTCGAAAAGGAGCCAAGGAGAGAATCCATCAGATTAGAGCGAAACAACTAAAGAAATCACATGACATGCTGGGTGTATTCGATAGGCCAACAACTAGTGGGAAAGATATAGAGGAACAGATTTGCAAAGGGCAAATCGAGAGGTGCAAGAGTTAGAGCAGATATAAGGGTGGGATTTAATTATCCAGATAAAGACTGGGACAGTAATAGTGTAAAGGGCAGAGAGGTACAAGAGTTTCTAGAGTGTGTTCAGGAGAATTTCCTACGTCAATTTGTTTCCAGTCCAACGAGGAAGGAGGCATTGCTGGATCTGGTTCTGGGGAATGAGGTGGGACAAGTGAATTAAGGGTCATTCGGGGAACATTTAGGGGACAGTGACCATTGTATCATAAGGTTCAGGTTGGCAATGGAAACGGACAAAGAGAAATCTAGAGGAAAGATAATTCATTGAGGGAGAACCAATCTCAATAGAGTGAGAACAGATCTGACCCAAATAAACTGGAATCATATGATATACACACACACTGTGATGCATGAAGTGCTCAGTCCCAGAGACCCATCAGTCTCTTACTGATGGAATGTGGGGCAATGATAGAGGGCAGTGGGGTAGAGTGACTGAGGGGAGTGGGATACAGCGACTGAGGGGAGTGGGGTAGAGTGACTGAGGGCAGTGGGATACAGCGAGTGAGGGGAGTGCGACGCATCGACTGAGGGGAGTAATGTAGTGAACAGGATGGAAGATTATGGTTTTATAAAGACTGCTAACTGACATTCACCTGACACTAGTACCATCCTGTTGACCTGTTGTGTTTTTCTCCCTGTCTCACTCTGCAATGTCTCCCTCCCTTGATTACAGAAACCGTGACTTCCCAAACTCAGGAATCAGAGGAACAATCGACTGGAGAATCCACTGAGGGTCCATCCTCTATCCCAGCGGGCTCTGGAAGCTCAGGTATCTGTCTTGTGAGGTTATCATTACAGAATCATCGAATTGGTTACAGCACAGAAGGAGACCATTCAGCCCTCTATATTTGTACTGGCTCTCTGCTTGAGCCATTCACCTACTCCCATTCCCCAACCATTTCCCCATAATCCTGCAGATTTTCCTGTTCAGACAATTATCCAGTTCTTTGTGGAAATCTTCAATTGAACCTGCCTCCAGCACACTCTCAGACAGTGCATTCCAGACACTAACCTCTCGCTGTGTGAATAGGTTTTCCCTCGTGTTGCCTTTCTTCTGTTCCCAACCACCTTAAATCAGTGTCTTCTGGTTCTGGATCCTCCCGTCAATGGGAACAGTTTCTTCCTGTCAAGTTGAGTCTCTCCTCTCTTTTCTGCATTCGGATTCAGTTTCCACCTGTCGGAACATTTCCACCTGTCTGTCTGCATCCTTTTGACGTCTGTCACTATTCTCCTCATAATTCACAACTTTTGAGTCATTTGCAAATTTTGAAAATGTGCCCGACACATCCAAATCGATGTCATTAAGGCATATCAAGAAAACAATGGTCCAAGCAATATTGAAGAGTCTGGTAGACAGTGTTTGAGGGGAGTGGGATACAGTGTTTGAGGGAGTGGGATACAGTGTTTGAGGGGAGTGGGATCCAGTGACTGAGGGGAGTGCGATGCAGTGACTGAGGGGAGTGAGACGCAGTGACTGAGGGAAGTGAGACGCAGAGACTGAGGGGAGTGTGATACAGTGACTGAGGGAAGTGAGACGCAGAGACTGAGGGGAGTGTGGCGCAGAGGCTGGGGGGTGGAGTGTGACACGGTGACTGGGATACGGCGACTGAGGGAGGTGCGATACGGAGACTGAGGGAGGTGTGATACGGAGACTGAGGGAGGTGTGATACGGAGACTGAGGGAGGTGTGATACAGAGACTGAGGGGGGTATGATACTGTGACTTAGGGCAGTGTGATACAGTGACCGAGGGGAGTGGGAGGCGGAGAGCGAGGGGAGTGCGAGGCGGAGACCGAGGGGGTTGCGGGGCGAAGACCGAGGGGGGTGTCATTCAGTGACCTTGGGGAGCGGGAGACAGTAATGTAGTGAACAGGATGGAAGATTTTGGTTTTATAAAGACTGCTATCTGACATTCTCCTGACACTAGTACCATCCTGTTGACCTGTTGTGTTTTTCTCCCTGTCTCACTCTGCAATGTCTCCCTCCCTTTATTACAGAACCTGTGACTTCCCAAACTCAGGAATCCGAGGAACAACCGACTGGAGAATCCACTGAGGGTCCATCCTCTATCCCAGCGGGCTCTGGAAGCTCAGGTATCTGTCTTGTGAGGTTATCATTACAGAATCATCGAATTGGTTACAGCACAGAAGGAGACCATTCAGCCCTCTATATTTGTACTGGCTCTCTGCATGAGCCATTCACCTACTCCCATTCCCCAACCATTTCCCCATAATCCTGCAGATATTCCTGTTCAGACAATTAACCAGTTCTTTGTGGAAATCTTCAATTGAACCTGCCTCCAGCACACTCTCAGACAGTGCATTCCAGACCCTAACCTCTCGCTGTGTGAATAGGTTTTCCCTCGTGTTGCCTTTCTTCTGTTCCCAACCACCTTAAATCAGTGACTTCTGGTTCTGGAACCTCCCGTCAATGGGAACAGTTTCTAACTGTCAAGTTGAGTCTCTCCTCACTTTTCTGCATTCGGATTCAGTTTCCACCTGTCGGAACATTTCCACCTGTCTGTCTGCATCCTTTTGACGTCTGTCACTATTCTCCTCGTAATTCACAACTTTTGAGTCATTTGCAAATTTTGAAAATGTGCCCGACACATCCAAATCTATGTCATTAAGGCATATCAAGAAAACAATGGTCCAAGCAATATTGAAGAGTCTGGTAGACAGTGTTTGAGGGGAGTGGGGTACTGTGTTTGAGGGGAGTGGGGTACTGTGTTTGAGGGGAGTGGGATCCAGTGTTTGAGGGGAGTGGGATCCAGTGACTGAGGGGAGTGCGATGCAGTGACTGAGGGGAGTGAGACGCAGAGACTGAGGGGAGTGTGATGCAGAGGCTGGGGGGTGGAGTGTGACACGGTGACTGAGGGGACTGGGATACGGAGACCGAGGGAGGTGTGATACGGAGACCGAGGGAGGTGTGATACAGAGACCGAGGGAGGTGTGACACAGAGACCGAGGGGGGTATGATACTGTGACTGAGGGGAGTGTGATACAGTGACCGAGGGGAGTGGGAGGCGGAGACCGGGGGGAGTGCGAGGCGGAGACCGAGGGGGTTGCGGGGCGGAGACCGAGGGGTGTGTCATTCGGAGACCGAGGGGAGCGGGAGACAGTAATGTAGTGAACAGGATGGAAGATTATGGTTTTATAAAGACTGCTATCTGACATTCCCCTGACACTAGTACCATCCTGTTGACCTGTTGTGTTTTTCTCCATGTCTCACTCTGCAATGTCTCCCTCCCTTTATTACAGAACCCGAGACTTCCCAAACTCAGGAATCCGAGGAACAATCGACTGGAGAATCCACTGAGGGTCCATCCTCTATCCCAGCGGGCACTGGAAGCTCAGGTATCTGCCTTGTGGGGTTATCATTGCATCATAGAATCAGAGACTGGTTACAGCACAGAAGGGGGCCATTCAGCCCATTGTACCTGTACTGGCTACCGATAAGAGCTACTCACCTACTCCCACTCCCCAGCCATTTCCCCATCACCCTGCAGTTGCTTTCTTTCAGGATAATATTCCAATTCCCTTTTGAAAGCCTCAATTGAACCTGCCTCCTGCACACTCTCAGACAGTGCATTCCAGATCCTAACCACTCGCTGTGTGAAAAGGTTTTCCTGTCTCTTTTGCTACTTTTACCACTCACCTAAAACCGGTGTCCTCTGGTTCTGGATCCTCCCACCAATGGGAACAGTTTCTCCCTGTCTGCTCTGTCCAGATCCCTCGTGATTTTAAACACCTCGATCAAATCTCCTCTTAATCTTCTCTTCTCCAGGGAGAACAACCCCAGCTTCTCCAATCTATCCACGTAACTGAAGTTCCTCATCCCGGGAAACATTCTCAAAAATCCTTTCTGCACTTTCTCGAATCCCGTAACATCCTTTCCTTCCGTGAGGTGCCTGGAACTTGACACAATACTCTAGTTGATGCTGGACTAGTATTTTATACAGTTTAACATATCTTCCTTGATTCTTGTCCCCTGTGACCCTATTTATATTTCCCAGGATCCCGTATGTTATATTAACCACTTTCTCACCTTCCCGGCAACTATCAGTGATTTGTGCACATCTACCCTCAGCTCCCTCTGCTCCTGCACCCACTTGATAATTGTACCCTTTAATTTATATTACCTCTGTTCGTTCTTCCTGTCAACATGAGTCACTTCACACTTTTCTGCATTAAATTTCATCTTCCACCTGTCAGCCCATTCCACCAGCCTCTCTATGTCCTCCTGACGTCTGTCACTAACCTCCTCACAGTTCACAACAGGTCCATGTTTTGTGTCACCTGAAAATTTTGAAATTTTGCCCTGGATATCCAAGTGAATGTAATTAATATACATCAAGAAAAACAGGGGTCCGAGCAATATTATAGAATAAAACATAACTGTACAGAGAATTACTAGGGACTGATGGCACTGGAGTAGAAAAGAGGAACATATTAGATGGGCTCAGTGTAACAGGGAAGGTGATAAGCTCTAAATTCAATTTAGTGTGTGTGTATACGCAGAGAGTGATAAATAACATTGTTGAGCTGCTGGCGCAGATAGCCATGTGGAAATATGAGGTTGTAGCAATAACAGAGTCCTGGCTCTAAGAAGGGCAGGAAAGGGCAGTGATTATTCCTGGCTGCAAGGTGTTCAGGAAAGAGAGGGAAGGAAGGAAAGGAGGAGGGGTATCAGTATTAATTAAGGAGAACATTACAGTGCTGGAAAGGGATGATGTCGAAGAGGAGCCAAGGATAGAATCCATCAGATTAGAGCGAAACAACTAAAGAAATCACATGACATGCTGGGTGTATTCTATAGGCCAACAACTAGTGGGAAAGATATAGAGGAACAGATTTGCAAAGGGCAAATCGAGAGGTGCAAGAGTTAGAGCAGATATAAGGGTGGGATTTAATTATCCAGATAAAGACTGGGACAGTAATAGTGTAAAGGGCAGAGAGGTACAAGAGTTTCTAGAGTGTGTTCAGGAGAATTTCCTACGTCAATTTGTTTCCAGTCCAACGAGGAAGGAGGCATTGCTGGATCTGGTTCTGGGGAATGAGGTGGGACAAGTGAATTAAGGGCCAGTCGGGGAACATTTAGGGGACAGTGACCATTGTATCATAAGGTTTAGGTTGGTAATGGAAAAGGACAAGGAGAAATCCAGAGGAAAGATAATTCATTGAGGGAGAACCAATCTCAATAGAGTGAGAACAGATCTGACCCAAATAAACTGGATTCAAAGTCTAAACACTCCCATTGTAGCACCTTAAGTGTTCAGTCCCAAAGACGCATCCAGTCTCTTACTGATGGAGTGTGGGGCAATGACTGAGGGCAGTGGGATGTAGTGACTGAGGGCAGTGGGATGTAGTGACTGAGGGCAGTGGGATGTAGTGACTGAGGGCAGTGGGATGTAGTGACTGAGGGCAGCGGGATGCAGTATCTGAGGGAAGTGGGATGCAGTGACTGAGGGTATTGGGATGCAGTGACTGAGGGTTTTGGGATGCAGCGACTGAGAGGAGTGGGATACAGCGAGTGAGGGGAGTGGGATACAGCGAGTGAGGGGAGTGTGATACAGCGGCTGAGGGGAGTGTGATACAGCGGCTGAGGGGAGTGTGATACAGAGACTGAGGGGAGTGTGATACAGTGACTGAGGGGAGTGGGATGTAGTGACAGAGGGTATTGGGATGCAGTGACTGAGGGGAGTGGGATGTAGTGACTGAGGGCAGTGGGATGTAGTGACTGAGGGCAGCGGGATGTAGTGACTGAGGGCAGCGGGATGTAGTGACTGAGGGCAGTGGGATGTAGTGACTGAGGGCAGCGGGATGTAGTGACTGAGGGCAGTGGGATGTAGTGACTGAGGGCAGTGGGATGTAGTGACTGAGGGCAGTGGGATGTAGTGACTGAGGGCAGTGGGATGTAGTGACTGAGGGCAGCGGGATGTAGTGACTGAGGGCAGTGGGATGTAGTGACTGAGGGCAGTGAGATGTAGTGACTGAGGGCAGTGGGATGTAGTGACTGAGGGCAGCGGGATGTAGTGACTGAGGGCAGTGGGATGTAGTGACAGAGGGCAGTGGGATGTAGTGACTGAGGGCAGCGGGATGTAGTGACTGAGGGCAGTGGGATGTAGTGACAGAGGGCAGCGGGATGTAGTGACTGAGGGCAGTGGGATGCAGTGACTGAGGGCAGTGGGATGTAGTGACTGAGGGCAGTGGGATGTAGTGACTGAGGGCAGCGGGATGTAGTGACTGAGGGCAGTGGGATGTAGTGACTGAGGGCAGTGAGATGTAGTGACTGAGGGCAGTGGGATGTAGTGACTGAGGGCAGCGGGATGTAGTGACTGAGGGCAGTGGGATGTAGTGACAGAGGGCAGCGGGATGTAGTGACTGAGGGCAGTGGGATGCAGTATCTGAGGGAAGTGGGATGCAGTGACTGAGGGCAGCGGGATGTAGTGACTGAGGGCAGTGGGATGTAGTGACTGAGGGCAGTGGGATGTAGTGACTGAGGGCAGCGGGATGTAGTGACTGAGGGCAGTGGGATGTAGTGACTGAGGGCAGCGGGATGTAGTGACTGAGGGCAGCGGGATGTAGTGACTGAGGGCAGTGGGATGTAGTATCTGAGGGAAGCGGGATGCAGTGACTGCGGGTATTGGGATGTAGTGACTGAGGGCAGCGGGATGTAGTGACTGAGGGCAGTGGGATGTAGTGACTGAGGGCAGCGGGATGTAGTGACTGAGGGTATTGGGATGTAGTGACTGAGGGCAGCGGGATGCAGTATCTGAGGGAAGTGGGATGCAGTGACTGAGGGCAGTGGGATGTAGTGACTGAGGGCAGCGGGATGCAGTATCTGAGGGAAGTGGGATGCAGTGACTGAGGGTATTGGGATGCAGTGACTGAGGGCAGCGGGATGCAGTATCTGAGGGAAGTGGGATGTAGTGACTGAGGGCAGCGGGATGCAGTATCTGAGGGAAGTGGGATGCAGTGACTGAGGGTATTGGGATGTAGTGACTGAGGGCAGCGGGATGTAGTGACTGAGGGCAGCGGGATGTAGTGACTGAGGGCAGCGGGATGCAGTATCTGAGGGAAGTGGGATGCAGTGACTGAGGGTATTGGGATGTAGTGACTGAGGGCAGCGGGATGCAGTATCTGAGGGAAGTGGGATGTAGTGACTGAGGGCAGTGGGATGTAGTGACTGAGGGCAGCGGGATGTAGTGACTGAGGGCAGCGGGATGTAGTGACTGAGGGCAGCGGGATGTAGTGACTGAGGGCAGTGGGATGCAGTATCTGAGGGAAGTGGGATGCAGTGACTGAGGGCAGTGGGATGCAGTGACTGAGGGTATTGGGATGTAGTGACTGAGGGCAGCGGGATGCAGTATCTGAGGGAAGTGGGATGCAGTGACTGAGGGTATTGGGATGTAGTGACTGAGGGCAGTGGGATGTAGTGACTGAGGGCAGCGGGATGTAGTGACTGAGGGCAGCGGGATGTAGTGACAGAGGGCAGCGGGATGTAGTGACAGAGGGCAGTGGGATGTAGTGACTGAGGGCAGCGGGATGTAGTGACAGAGGGCAGCGGGATGTAGTGACTGAGGGCAGTGGGATGCAGTATCTGAGGGAAGTGGGATGCAGTGACTGCGGGTATTGGGATGTAGTGACTGAGGGCAGCGGGATGTAGTGACTGAGGGCAGTGGGATGTAGTGACTGAGGGCAGTGGGATGTAGTGACTGAGGGCAGCGGGATGTAGTGACTGAGGGCAGTGGGATGCAGTATCTGAGGGAAGTGGGATGCAGTGACTGAGGGTATTGGGATGTAGTGACTGAGGGCAGCGGGATGCAGTATCTGAGGGAAGTGGGATGCAGTGACTGAGGGTATTGGGATGTAGTGACTGAGAGCAGCGGGATGCAGTATCTGAGGGAAGTGGGATGTAGTGACTGAGGGCAGTGGGATGTAGTGACTGAGGGCAGCGGGATGTAGTGACTGAGGGCAGCGGGATGTAGTGACTGAGGGCAGTGGGATGCAGTATCTGAGGGAAGTGGGATGCAGTGACTGAGGGCAGTGGGATGTAGTGACTGAGAGCAGCGGGATGTAGTGACTGAGGGCAGCGGGATGCAGTATCTGAGGGAAGTGGGATGCAGTGACTGAGGGTATTGGGATGCAGTGACTGAGGGTATTGGGATGTAGTGACTGAGGGCAGCGGGATGCAGTATCTGAGGGAAGTGGGATGCAGTGACTGAGGGTATTGGGATGTAGTGACTGAGGGCAGCGGGATGCAGTATCTGAGGGAAGTGGGATGTAGTGACTGAGGGCAGTGGGATGTAGTGACTGAGGGCAGTGGGATGTAGTGACTGAGGGCAGTGGGATGTGGTGACTGAGGGAAGTGGGATGTAGTGACTGAGGGCAGCGGGATGCAGTATCTGAGGGCAGCGGGATGTAGTGACTGAGGGCAGTGGGATGTAGTATCTGAGGGAAGTGGGATGTAGTGACTGAGGGTATTGGGATGTAGTGACTGAGGGCAGCGGGATGCAGTATCTGAGGGAAGTGGGATGCAGTGACTGAGGGTATTGGGATGTAGTGACTGAGGGCAGTGGGATGTAGTGACTGAGGGCAGCGGGATGTAGTATCTGAGGGAAGTGGGATGCAGTGACTGAGGGTATTGGGATGTAGTGACTGAGGGCAGCGGGATGTAGTGACTGAGGGCAGTGGGATGTAGTGACTGAGGGCAGTGGGATGTAGTGACTGAGGGGAGTGGGATGTAGTGACTGAGGGCAGTGGGATGTAGTGACTGAGGGCAGTGGGATGTAGTGACTGAGGGCAGTGGGATGTAGTGACTGAGAGCAGTGGGATGTAGTGACTGAGGGCAGCGGGATGCAGTATCTGAGGGAAGTGGGATGTAGTGACTGAGGGCAGTGGGATGCAGTATCTGAGGGAAGTGGGATGTAGTGACTGAGGGCAGTGGGATGTAGTGACTGAGGGCAGTGGGATGCAGTATCTGAGGGAAGTGGGATGTAGTGACTGAGGGCAGTGGGATGTAGTGACTGAGGGCAGTGGGATGTAGTGACTGAGGGCAGTGGGATGTAGTGACTGAGGGCAGCGGGAT
The DNA here is from genome assembly GCF_036365525.1 of Heterodontus francisci. Taxonomy (NCBI): domain Eukaryota; kingdom Metazoa; phylum Chordata; class Chondrichthyes; order Heterodontiformes; family Heterodontidae; genus Heterodontus; species Heterodontus francisci. Next base: position 336,802 of record NW_027141121.1, on the reverse strand, counting down.
GCAGTATCTGAGGGAAGTGGGATGCAGTGACTGAGGGTATTGGGATGTAGTGACTGAGGGCAGTGGGATGCAGTATCTGAGGGAAGTGGGATGTAGTGACTGAGGGCAGTGGGATGCAGTATCTGAGGGAAGTGGGATGTAGTGACTGAGGGCAGTGGGATGTAGTGACTGAGGGGAGTGGGATGTGGTGACTGAGGGCAGTGGGATGTAGTGACTGAGGGCAGTGGGATGTAGTGACTGAGGGCAGTGGGATGTAGTGACTGAGGGCAGTGGGATGTAGTGACTGAGGGCAGTGGGATGTAGTGACTGAGGGCAGTGGGATGTAGTGACTGAGGGCAGTGGGATGTAGTGACTGAGGGCAGCGGGATGTAGTGACTGAGGGCAGTGGGATGTAGTGACTGAGGGCAGTGGGATGTAGTGACTGAGGGCAGTGGGATGTAGTGACTGAGGGCAGTGGGATGTAGTGACTGAGGGCAGCGGGATGTAGTGACTGAGGGCAGTGGGATGTAGTGACTGAGGGCAGTGGGATGTAGTGACTGAGGGCAGTGGGATGCAGTATCTGAGGGAAGTGGGATGTAGTGACTGAGGGCAGTGGGATGTAGTGACTGAGGGCAGTGGGATGTAGTGACTGAGGGCAGTGGGATGCAGTATCTGAGGGAAGTGGGATGCAGTGACTGAGGGTATTGGGATGTAGTGACTGAGGGCAGTGAGATGTAGTGACTGAGGGCAGCGGGATGTAGTGACTGAGGGCAGTGGGATGTAGTGACTGAGGGCAGTGGGATGTAGTGACTGAGGGCAGTGGGATGTAGTGACTGAGGGCAGTGGGATGTAGTGACTGAGGGCAGTGGGATGTAGTGACTGAGGGCAGCGGGATGTAGTGACTGAGGGCAGCGGGATGCAGTATCTGAGGGAAGTGGGATGTAGTGACTGAGGGAAGTGGGATGTAGTGACTGAGGGCAGCGGGATGTAGTGACTGAGGGCAGTGGGATGTAGTGACTGAGGGCAGCGGGATGTAGTGACTGAGGGCAGTGGGATGTAGTGACTGAGGGCAGCGGGATGTAGTGACTGAGGGCAGTGGGATGCAGTATCTGAGGGAAGTGGGATGCAGTGACTGAGGGTATTGGGATGTAGTGACTGAGGGCAGCGGGATGTAGTGACTGAGGGCAGCGGGATGTAGTGACTGAGGGCAGCGGGATGCAGTATCTGAGGGAAGTGGGATGTAGTGACTGAGGGAAGTGGGATGCAGTGACTGAGGGTATTGGGATGTAGTGACTGAGGGCAGCGGGATGTAGTGACTGAGGGCAGTGGGATGTAGTGACTGAGGGCAGCGGGATGCAGTATCTGAGGGAAGTGGGATGTAGTGACTGAGGGCAGTGGGATGTAGTGACTGAGGGCAGTGGGATGTAGTGACTGAGGGAAGTGGGATGTAGTGACTGAGGGCAGCGGGATGTAGTGACTGAGAGCAGTGGAATGTAGTGACTGAGGGCAGCGGGATGTAGTGACTGAGAGCAGTGGGATGTAGTGACTGAGGGCAGTGGGATGTAGTGACTGAGGGCAGTGGGATGTAGTGACTGAGGGCAGTGGGATGTAGTGACTGAGGGCAGTGGGATGTAGTGACTGAGGGCAGTGGGATGTAGTGACTGAGGGCAGTGGGATGTAGTGACTGAGGGCAGCGGGATGCAGTGACTGAGGGCAGTGGGATGTAGTGACTGAGGGCAGTGGGATGTAGTGACTGAGGGCAGTGGG